>NC_141873.1:201985807-202294323 GCF_056163025.1 Triticum urartu
TTTTTTTCTTTTTTTTTCACTTTTTTTGCACTTTTTTGTCCTCTTTTTTTTTCCTCCGCAACAATTTCTTTTCGAAAAAGTCTGCAAATGGTCTAAAAACTGCCTAGCCAAAATTTTCCAGACTATTTTTTTGAGTTTGGAACTATTTTTCTTCTGCGGGTAGCACGTAATCTCGGGAGTCCTACTCTGTCACGACTCAGAATATGGCGTGGTCTGGAACTCGAAAACAAAGCAACAAATACTGGACTCGGACTAGGACTGGTGGCGAAGATGAATCTGGTGGAACTCGGACTGTGGTGGTATATCTGGACTCGGATTGGTGATGGTATATGGCGATGGTATATCTGGACTCGGATTGGTAGTTGTATATGGCGATGGTATATGTGGACTCGGATTGGTGGTGGTATATGGCAGCGGCGATGTATATGGTGGGGTGGTGGTATATGGTAATGATGATGACGATGGTGCGGCGGCGGCGTGACAACCTGTGAACAGAACTCGAAACTCTAAGGGACTAGACGCTAAGACCAACAACTCGACACGACGATGCAAAGGCTCAGATTGGTTCGGATATGATGACCTAACCCTAATATTTGTTTTGGCTTTTTCGTGGACTATAGGTATGAAGAACAGACTCGACCTAAACTATGAAAAACTGTAAAATCTCACCGAGCAACCTGGAAATCTGATACCACTTGATAGAGGCAAAGGTGTCCCGATGTTTCGATGAGATGGTGGCTATCGTTTTCGGTGGGAGTCGACCTTGACGATCCGACTACGAACGTGCGAGACGTCGCGCCTTAGCAATCGCTAAACCAACTTCCAAGGGGTTATTGATCACGCCGGAGCACGATCAACCTGACCACGAGGGTCTGTTTCCTGCAAGCAAACGAAGAACAAGCAAGAATCTGAGATTGCAATCTGGATATTCCGAATATAAGATGAAAGCTTTATTGATCAAGGTGGGGTTCTGTGACGTCTTGGTCTGGTCGTTGGACACAAACGAAGTACAAGAAGTTGCAGCTATGGTGAACTTTTAATCTAAACAAAACCCAAAGTCTAAACGATGCCCTAAGGGCTGTATATATGGAGGAGAGAGGGGGAATTTCGTGGCCCTTGGTGGAGGGGTCCGAAAGCAACCCTAACTCTTGTTTCCCCACACATACGGACTCTAAAAAAGCCTATACTTAAGTACTTCAAAAATACAAGGGCCTGGCCCAATAATAAGGTGACGCAGCACCTAGAATAGCCTCTGGACGAAATTTATGAAGTGGCATCTTGTATATTTCGTCCCATGCTTCATACACTCATTATGGTGGCTTCAGAGTCCGGGAATCATCACTTGTAACTCCGTTATTGTTCCCCTTGCGCATGCCATCATCTCCTTGCTTGAACTTTCTCTAAGGTTCATCTTTCTTGTCCAAGCTAGGCCCTTAATTTGTAAGAAAAACAAATGTATCCAATTTAGGCAGCATCATATTCTCATGAACATTAGAATCGTTACCAAGAAATGAAAGTACCTGATAATTCAATTGGCGTGCGCGAGCTCTAGTAATTGGTCCAGTATGTATAGCAGCAGGGGCTGTGGGTGTAACAATGGTATTGATGTCCTCATTGATGAAGCTATGTACCTAGGATAGGGGCATGGACCTGTCCTAAGTACCCTATCCAAGGACATCCCTAGAAGAAGTCACCTTTCAATCGACTTGGAGGTAGCCCACTCGACAGATTCAAGACACTCGACCACGAAGCAATCACTCGACCAAATTCCTACCACTCGACTGCCAGGAGATCTAAAGTCACCCTGCACGCAAACGGTCGGTCATTAAGTAGCTTTTATGGTCATCATAGCACTTTATTAGGGGCGTTACCAGTAACCCCCAGTCTTAATGTACTTTAAACCTTGCATTACTAAGGGCTGGAGGGGCCTGGCGAACTCTATATAAGCCACCCCCCTCCTCAGTATCAAGGGTTGGCACCCCTGTTATTCATACACACATAATTCAATCGACCGCCTCCGGGCACGGAGACGTATGGCTGTTACTTCCTCCGAGAAGGGCCTGAACTCATAATCCTCGTGTGCTTACAACTCCTCCATAGCTAAGATCTAGCCTCTCCATACATACCCCCCTACATCACTGTCAGAGTTAGAACCACGACAGTTGGCGCCCACCGTGGGGCTAGGAGTCTTAGCGCCTAGTTTGAGAAGTTGTGATTTTTTCCGATCTCCTTGATCATGGTTTCGAGCGGAGCTTTGGTGGAGGGCCGCGAGATCTGTCTCGGCGTGCTCACATTCATCACCGACGAATCCGCTTGGCTTCAGGGGGCTCCACTCGACGTCGACGCGCTCCCCGTCCACGGGGCGACGCACTTTCGCGCATGCGTCCGTGGTGTCCTCCTGCGGCACCCGTCGACCCAGTATCGGTCCGCTCCTGTGGCATCTCCCCGCCCTGTTTCTCGCTGGCACAAGTGCTCCGGTCGGTCGAGGCTTCAGAGGTGGGTGAGGCATGCAGTGGCCCACCAGTCGGCCACCCCACAAGTCGCGGCAATCGAGCCCGACGAATCCCTCTACGGCCTGTTCGACCTGTCGACTGTATCCGCAGAGACCGCATCCAAATGCGACAGCAGTGACCTAGCTGCAGAGGTTCTGGTGATCGATGGGCCACACAGTCCTCCTGGTTTCCCCCGCGCTGATGGAGGCGCGGATGGGGGCGACCCGTCGCGTCCTCACGAGGAGTATCTACCAGAGCCTCTCACGCCGTTGCAGCGGGAGGAACTTCGCCGCCGGAACATGGATGCACTCCACACTCCTATCGTTGGAGAAACCCCCGAGGCCCGAGCCTTGGAGCACGCACGCTTGGCTAACTTGGCCGAGCGCACTCGACTGGAGAATCTCCAGCGAATACTCGACGGGCGAGCGCGTCAACGGGCTCCAGAATCCAGTCGACGTCAACTCTTTCCGCCCCCATTGGTATATTGAACTCCGGTTCAGAATTTGGCGGCTGTGGTCCGTATAGCAGAGTCGATTCAGCCCTCCCAGTCAGAGGCTGGCAGAGGCTTGTTGCAAAGCAGAGCGTTGCTCCGGGCAGCGGGAGACCAGAGTTCTGCTGTTTCTCAGTCACAGAACAGGATCCACAGTCGATCCGTTGCAGCAGATACAGTCCAGTCAGCTCACAGCCCAAGATCGCCTCCGAGGCGTGAGGGACGTGGAGACTCGCGTGATCAGTACGGAAGGAATGAGCAGTATGATCACCGATTCGATCGTGATGATCGACGTCGAGTGCCAAGCCCTCCCCCGAGGAGTAGATCATATGTGCCTCGACAGCAGGTGGACAGACGCCCTCATAGTCTTGGGCGGAGAATTCCAGTCGACCCCAGGGAACCAGGCTTTGATGCGAGAGCCATTCTCGTTCAAGGTTTGGTCGACAGGAATAGAGCTCACCGAGAAGGCCACGACAAAGATGCACCTACCAGTAGCAGAGTACATGTTTCAGAGCCAGAGTGTTTCAGTCGAGCCATCAGAGCCGCTGTAATTCCTCCCAACTTCAGGTTGGCGACTGGAGTTAGTAAGTTCACCGGTGAGTCCAAGCCCGATACTTGGCTCGAAGATTACCGAGTGGCTGTCCAGATTGGCGGTGGGAACGATGAGGTAGCCATAAAGCACCTACCTCTCATGTTAGAAGGCTCGGCCAGAGCGTGGGTGAATCAGTTAGCACCCAGCAGCATTTACACTTGGGAGGATCTCTCCCGAGTGTTTGTCACCACATTTGAAGGAACATGCAAGCGACCTGTAGGCCTTACGGAATTGCGGTCATGCGTGCAGAGGTGGATCACATTGCATCACACAGTTGAAAATGTACCAGATCATCAAGCAGTTTGTGCCTTTAAAGAAGGCGTTAAGTACAGAGAATTGAATCTGAAGTTCGGTCGAACCGCAGAGATGTCTCTGAATCGGATGATGGAGATTGCCACCAAATACGCTAATGGTGAAGATGAGGATCGGCTCCGGAGTGGCAAGCATAAAGCAGTCATCTAGGAAACCGGAGGAAATTCCAGTCGAAAACAGAAGCGGAAAGCCGAGCCAGCCACTCCTGGGGAGGCCCTGGCCGTAACCCAGGGAAAATTTAAGGGAAAATCCAAAGGACCTTGGAACCCCAAGAAAGTTAAAGACCAAGATGGAAATGATGTTTTGGATCTACCGTGTCACATCCACACCAAGAAAGATGAAGAGAGTAAACTCATTTACCCAAAGCATACCACTCGACAGTGTCGGCTTCTAATCCAGCAGTTTCAGGGCAAGCAGTCCAAAGATAAGGAAAAGGAGTCGGACAAAGTTGAGGACAAGGAAGATAGTGGCGATGGGTAACCCCAGGTCAATTCCACCCTGATGATTTTTGCTGATGTTGAGAGCAAAAGTCGACTGAAGGTTATTAACCATGAGGTAAATATGGTTGCTCCGGCAACACCCAATTATCTGAAGTGGTCCCAGACTGCCATCACATTCGACCAGTCTGATCACCCTACACACATTGCCACCCCTGGGAGGCAAGCTCTGGTGGTCGACCCAGTTGTCGAAGGCACTCGACTGACCAAAGTTCTGATGGATGGAGGCAGCGGTTTGAACATACTGTATGCAGAAACATTGAAAGGGATGGGCATTCCGATGTCTAGGCTCAGCACCAGTAACATGAGTTTCCATGGAGTCATTCCTGGGAAGAAAGCTGAGTCACTCGGCCAAATTGCTCTTGATGTGGTTTTCGGTGATTCCAAGAATTACTGCAAGGAAAAGTTGACATTCGAAGTTGTGGATTTCCAATGTGCTTATCACGCTATTTTGGGCAGGCCAGCTTATGCACGCTTCATGGCTCGACCATGTTATGTGTATCTCAAATTGAAGATGCCTGGCCCCAAAGGTGTGATCACTGTTACAGGCAATCGGAAGAAAGTAGAAGAGTGTTTTCAGAAAGGCTCAAAGATTGCTGACGCTTAGATGGCGGTGGTTGAGATGCAAGAGTATCAGAAGACTGCAGATCCGAGTGAGTTGCTACGAGCTAAGAAGCCTGCTTCAGAATCAGCTTTTCAGTCGTCTGGTGAAACGAAGGCAGCTCACATTCACCCGATGGATCCAAACGCTGCTCCGACTCACATCTCAACGACGGTCGACTCCAAATAGGAAGAAGCGCTCATCTAATTCCTCCGTGAGAACTGGGACATCTTCGCATGGAAGCCTGCTGACATGCTTGGAGTTCCCAGGGGGCTGGCTGAGCACCGTCTACGAGTCGACCCAAAATTCAAACATGTGAAAGAACATCTTCGATGGTCCACCGTCTATAAGAGGAAGGCCATTGGCAAGGAGGTGGCTCGGCTCTTAGCAGCGGAGTTCATCCGAGAAATTTACCACTCCGAGTGGCTCGCCAATGTTGTCATGGTCCCCCAGAAGGACAAGTCACTTCGCATGTGCATTGATTTCAAGCATATCAATCGGGCCTGCCCGAAAGATCATTTTCCTCTCCCCCGCATCGACCAGATAGTCGACTCGACTGCGGGATGTGAGCGTTTGTCTTTCCTAGACGCCTATTCCGGGTACCATCAGATCTGTCTGTACGGGCCTGACGAGATCAAAACAGCTTTCATCACTCCATTCGGGTGCTTCTGTTATGTCACCATGCCGTTCGGCCTCAAGAATGCCAGAGCCACGTTCATGAGGATGATTCAGAAGTGTTTTCTCACTCAAATCAGTCGGAATGTGGAGGCATACATGGATGATATTATGGTCAAGTCACGGAAGGGTTCCGACCTGCTGACTGACCTTGCTGAAACCTTTGCCAACCTCAGGAGGTATGATATCAAGCTCAATCCATCAAAGTGCACGTTCGGAGTTCCAGGTGGGAAGTTACTCGGTTTTCTCGTTTCCGAACGGGGAATCGACGCCAATCCTGAAAAGATTGGTACTATACTCCGGATGAAATGTCCTGTGCGTGTGCATGACGTCCAGAAGCTTACAGGATGCTTGGCCGCTTTAAGTTGATTCATCTCTCGCCTCGGTGAAAAGGCATTGCCTCTTTACCGACTGATGAAGAAGTCCGACAAGTTCGAGTGGACTCCAGAAGCTGATGCAGCGTTTACAGAGCTCAAAGCTCTGCTCTCCACCCAGCCGGTGCTTGCTGCCCCAATCAGCAAGGAGCCTTTGCTGATTTACATTGCAGCCACAGGACAAGTTGTCAGTACAGTACTTACGGTCGAGCGGGAAGAAGAAGGAAAGGCCTTCAAAGTTCAGCGCCCAGTATATTATGTTTCTGAAGTTTTCACTCCTTCAAAGCAAAGATATCCTCATTACCAGAAGCTTGTATATGGGATTTATATGACCACGAAGAAGGTTGCACATTACTTCTCTGATCATTCCATTACTGTCGTCAGCGACGCTCCACTATCAGAGATTTTGCACAACAGAGATGCAACTGGTCGAGTGGCGAAATGGGCGATTGAACTTCTTCCCCTAGATATCAAGTTTGAGGCAAATAAAGCTATCAAGTCCCAAGCAATTGCAGATTTCGTCGCCGAGTGGATCGAACAGCAACTTCCGACTCAAGTTCACTCGGAGCACTGGACCATGTTCTTCGATGGATCTAAGATGCTGAACGGTTCTGGTGCTGGGGTAGTATTGGTTTCCCCCTGAGGAGATAAGCTCAGATATGTTCTCCAGATTCACTTCTATTCCTCCAATAACGAGCAGAATATGAAGCACTTTTGTATGGGTTGCGCATGGCCATTTCACTCGGCGCCCATCGCCTCATGGTCTATGGCGACTCAGATTTGGTGGTTAATCAGGTGATGAAAGAATGGGATGTCAGAAGTCCAGCTATGACTGGTTATTGCAATGCAGTGAGAAAGTTAGAGAAGAAATTCGAGGGGTTAGAGCTTCATCACATCCCCCGACTGAAAAATCAAGCGGCTGATGATTTGGCAAAGATAGGCTCCAAGAGAGAAGCCATCCCCAGCAATGTGTTTTTGGAACACATCCACTCGCCATCAGTCCAAGAAGATCCTTTTACAGATGAAGCCCCACAGCCAAAGAGTGCCACAGATCCGACTGAAGTTGAAATTCCGGGAGTGGTCGACCTAATCATGGAAGTTTTGGCAATCACCCCTGACTGGACGATACCGTACATCACGTATATCCTGAGAAAGGAACTCCCGGAGGACGAAGAAGAGGCTCGACAGATCGTCCGTCGATCCAAGGCCTTTACAGTCATAAAGGGACAGTTGTATAAAGAAAGCGCGACTGGAGTCGGTCAGAATTGTATAACACCAGAAGAAGGTCAGATAAGCCTTGATGATATCCACTCGGGGACCTGTGGTCATCATGCGTCCTCTCGGACCATTGTGGCTAAAGCATACCGAGCGGGATTTTACTGGCCAAGAGCGAATGAAATGGCAAAAGAGATAGTCGACAAGTGTGAAGGGTGCCAGTTCTACTCCAACATGTCGCACAAGCCCGCATTAGCCCTGAAGACCATTCCACTCGTCTGGCCTTTCGCTGTTTGGGGACTGGACATGGTTGGCCCATTGAGAACAGGTAGGAGCAGTTTCACCCATGTGCTTGTGGCAGTCGACAAGTTTACCAAATGGATTGAAGCTAAGCCTATCAAGAATCTTGATGCTTGCACTGCTATCAGTTTCGTCAGAGAGTTAACATTCAGATATGGAGTCCCGCATAGCATCATCACCGACAATGGGTCAAACTTTGATTCAGACAAGTTCAAAGCTTTTTGCGCCTCTCAAGGCACACGAGTCGACTACGCATCGGTCGCCCACCCCCAGTCGAATGGACAAGCAGAAAGGGCAAATGGTCTGATTCTCAAAGGACAAAAGCCTCGGCTGATGCGTGATCTCAAGCACGGAGCAGGCGCTTGGGTCGACGAGCTTCCGTCGGTTCTGTGGGGATTGAGGACTACCCCGAATCGGTCGACTGGAAGAACTCAGTTCTTTCTGGTTTACGGAGCGGAAGCAGTCCTGCCAAGTGATCTACTTCACAATGCACCCCGAGTCGAGCTTTATACCGAAGATGAAGCAGAACAAGCCCGGCAAGACGAAGTCGACCTCTTGGAAGAAGAAAGAGAAATGGCTATGATTCGATCGACCATTTATCAGCAAGACTTGCGTCGATTCCATGCCAGAAATGTGAAGAGTCGAGCCTTCCAAGAAGGAGATTTGGTCCTCCGAGTGGATCAACAGAAACCACACAAGCTCGCTCCTACTTGGGAAGGTCCCTTCATCGTCACCAGAGTCCTTCACATTGGAGCGTATCACCTTTACAATGTCGATCGCCAGATCGATGAGCCACGAGCTTGGAATGCAGAACTGCTCCGCCCCTTTCACACTTGAATTCTCACTCGGATGAGATGTAATAAGAAAAACTTCTGTAGTCTATTTATCAAAGACAAGAGTGTTACAAATTTTCCTATAATTGTTGTTGATTTTGTTTGCGTGTGAAATCCCCCAGTGGGTGGCTTAGCTGCGAATCCGTTTCGCCTAAGTTTGTAAAAAAATCCTACCGAGTGGCGAGCCAGACTCCCACTCGGAGGCTTAGCTGCAGCTCAGTGCTCGCCTAAGTGTTTAATAATCCTACCGAGCGGCGAGCCAGACTCCCACTCGGAGGCTTAGCTGCAGCCCAGTGCTCGCCTAAGTGTTTAAAAATCCTACCGAGTGGAGAGCAAACCTCCCACTCGGAGGCTTAGCTGCAGCCGAGTGCTCGCCTAAGTGTTTAAAAATCCTACCGAGTGGTGAGCCAGACTCCCACTCGGAGGCTTAGCTGTAGCCCAGTGCTCGCCTAAGTGTTTAAAAATCCTACCGAGTGGAGAGCAAACCTCCCACTCGGAGGCTTAGCTGTAGCCCAGTGCTCGCCTAAGTGTTTAAAAATCCTACCGAGTGGTGAGCCAGACTCCCACTCGGAGGCTTAGCTGCAGCCCAATGCTCGCCTAAGTGTTTAAAAATCCAACCGAGTGGAGAGCAAACCTCCCACTCGGAGGCTTAGCTGCAGCCCAGTGCTCGCCTAAGTGTTTAAAAATCCAACCGAGTGGTGAGCCAGACTCCCAGTCGGAGGCTTAGCTGCAGCCCAGTGCTCGCCTAAGTGTTTAAAAATCCTACCGAGTGGAGAGCAAACCTCCCACTCGGAGGCTTAGCTGCAGCCCAGTGCTCGCCTAAGTGTTTAAAAATCCTACCGAGTGGAGAGCAAACCTCCCACTCGGAGGCTTCGCTGCAGCCCAGTGCTCGCCTAAGTGTTCAAAAATCCTACCGAGTGGTGAGCCAGACTCCCACTCGGAGGCTTAGCTGCAGCCCAGTGCTCGCCTAAGTGTTTAAAAATCCTACCGAGTGGTGAGCCAGACTCCCACTCGGAGGCTTAGCTGCAGCCTAGTGCTCACCTAAGTGTTTAAAAATCCTACCGAGTGGAGAGCAAACCTCCCACTCGGAGGCTTAGCTACAGCCCAGTGCTCTGCTAAGTGTTTAAAAATCCTACCGAGTGGTGAGCAGACCTCCCACTCGGGGGTCTTAGCTGCAGTCCAGTACTCGCCTAAGTTTGAAAAAATCCTACTGAGTGGAGAGCAGACCTCCCACTCGGGGGCTTAGCTGCAGTCCAGTACTCGCCTAAGTTTGAAAAAATCCTACCGAGTGGAGAGCAAACCTCCCACTCGGAGGCTTAGCTGCAGCCAAGTGCTCACCTAAGTGTTTAAAAATCCTACCGAGTGGAGAGCAAACCTCCCACTCGGAGGCTTAGCTGCAGCCCAGTGCTCGCCTAAGTGTTTAAAAATCCTACCGAGTGGTGAGCCAGACTCCCACTCGGAGGCTTAGCTGCAGCCCAGTGCTCGCCTAAGTGTTTAAAAATCCTACCGAGTGGTGAGCCAGACTCCCACTCGGAGGCTTAGCTGCAGCCTAGTGCTCACCTAAGTGTTTAAAAATCCTACCGAGTGGAGAGCAAACCTCCCACTCGGAGGCTTAGCTACAGCCCAGTGCTCTCCTAAGTATTTAAAAATCCTACCGAGTGGTGAGCAGACCTCCCACTCGGGGGTCTTAGCTGCAGTCCAGTACTCGCCTAAGTTTGAAAAAATCCTACTGAGTGGAGAGCAGACCTCCCACTCGGGGGCTTAGCTGCAGTCCAGTACTCGCCTAAGTTTGAAAAAATCCTACTGAGTGGAGAGCAGACCTCCCACTCGGGGGTTTAGCTGCAGTCCAGTACTCGACTATGTTTTTAAAATCCTACCGAGTGGAGAGAAGACCTTCCACTCGGAGGCTTAGCTGCAGCCCAGTGCTCGCCTAAGTATGGAACACATCCCAATCCGCAAGGACGATGAGGTGCAAATAGACTGCTACCATCTCCTTCGGAGTTGCACCACAAATACAAACTTATTTCGAGTGAAGAACAAGTTCCACTCGACAGATAATTCATGAAGATATTCAACGATAAATCAAGTTCAGATAAGATCCAAAGGTTCTAGACTGCAGATCAAAGTACTCGAGCCTCCAGCTCGACAGAGTTTAACGGTTACAAAATCCACTCGGCATTCCGAGGCAAATTTAAAGTGAAGCATAAAAGTTTTTATTCCTCATGCGGAGGACTGGAAGGGGCCACGAACTCGTCCAAGGCGATCCCGTCTGCAATGCGAGTGGCAGCAGCAATGAAAGTCTCCATGAAGTCTTGAAAGTTGTGCTTCCTGGTATTGGCAACTTGGATGGCGGCCAACTTTTCTTCTCGCGCCTCCTTGCAGTGGACGCGGACCAGAGACAGAGCGACGTCAGCGCCACATCTAGCAGAAGATTTCTTCCATTCCGCCAATCGACATGGGACTTCATTCAGTCGAGTCATCAGGGACTCGAGGTCATTCTGAAGCGTCGTCCTAGGCCAGAGCGACGTGTCGATCCGTGACATCGCAACCTTCAACCGAGCAAGGTAGTCAACAACGCCGGCAACACGAGATTCCAGCCGGAGCACGTTCATAGCAGCCTCGTCCTTCACTGGAGAATTGATGGGGTCCAAGTCTGTCTCCACTCGACTGGTCTCCTCTTCGAAGTTCTGGCAGAATTCTGTAAACACAATTCAAGGATAAGTCAGTGGCTCTATGCAGATTTGGTAACTGCAAGTTAGTCGGGCCTGAGTAATTACCCTCGAGCATGACAAACAGCTTCTTGGCGAGTCCATCGAGATAAGCCTCTAGATCGTTCCTCTTCCCCGCCAGTTCACTTGCCTTGTCATTCAGAGCTATATTGCCATTCTTCAGACGGCTGGCCTCTCGATTAGCCGCGTCGAGAGCAGTTTTCAGCCTGGAGTTTTCCTTTTCAAGAGTATCGACTGAAGCCAGTTTTTCTTCAGCAAGCTTCGTTTTGTTCAGGGCCTCCTTCTGCAATTCGGTAAGGTCTTGATCCTTCTTCTTCAGAGCCTCCTCCATTTTGTCTACGAAACAGTAAGTGAGATCAACATCGAGGACGGCCAGAAAGAAAGGACAGTCGACAAAAGCTCACCAGCCATGCCTTTTGCTTCGTCCCTCGCCTTCTGCAAGTTCTCCTGAGCAAGCTTCAAGTCAAGGTTCAGCTGGATCTGTTTGTTCTCCAACTCAGTGTAGCGAGCCACAAGTCCGCAGGATTTCTGCAAAAAAACAGTCGACAGACATCCAAGATAAGTTGCTTCTGAGTAACCAAGAGACGATGATGGCGTTTCTAAGACTACAGCCGAATCAAAAACATTCGACAGTAGTCTCGGGGACTACACCTAGTGGGTGCACTCAGCGTGCCCCCACTGGTTCGACCAAAAAAAAATTGACTGCCCGCAGCCGACCATGTACAATTCAATTCGACATGGCCTAACCAGACCGAGTGAAGAAGTTCAGCTAAAGCAACACAATATAAAGACTATAGTCGACTGCCAGCAGTCCACCGTAGTCTCGGGGACTACACCTAGTGGGTGCACTTAGCGTGCCCCCACTCGTCAAAAAGATTAATAGACACACCCAGTGGGCGTACAGATATAAAGATCTTCGGAAAAGAGATTCTTCAGATAGCATATCCTAACAGAACAAGCGGTGAATCGACTGACCTGGACGTTGCTCTCAAGAGCTGAGCTCGCATCATAAGCCGCTTGGCTGGCTTCCCGAACCACCTTCACTTGCTCCATCATGATCCCCGCTTGGCGTATAGCCTCTTTAGCAGCACCCACTTGATCCTCAGGGACGTGGTGTGTGGCAAAAAGCGAAGGCGGATTTGCAGTCGACGTCGAAGTCAGGACACTCGTCAGAGGTTCAGCGAAGGTCACAGAAACCCGAGTGGTATCACCACCCTCCCGGACTGCGGCCTCAGGCACCAGAGTAGTTTGTAGGGTCTTGCCAGCCGGCGCCCTCCTGTTCCTTCATGCCCTCAGCGGCACTTCGTCGTCATCATCAGGGAGGTCAATGACATGAGGAGGAGCTACAAGAAAAATCCAATCGACCGGAATTATAAGAAATCGCCAGTCGACTAAAAGCAGAGCATCAGTAATCGTACCGGGGCTAGAGGTAACAGCGTCTTCCATCTCCTGATCATCGTCCTTGGCGGAGATCTTCGAGGTGGCAGCACTGCAAATTTCGAAAGTCAGTCAGCTTATTCAATGAGTCGACCAAGAGTTCGTCACGTTCGACAAAGGAAAACAAATTCTACTATTACCCAGAAATGGTGGGGACAGTCATCTTCATCTTGGGCAGAGCCTTGGGCGGCTTGGACGGCGTCGTGCGTGGGTGCTTGGGAGCTTTTTCTGTCGGCGCTGGAGATGAGGTCCGAGGGCGCTTCGACAACTGCCCAAAAAATTTCGTAAGTTGACAACAGGGACAAGCTTGGATCGCCGTTCCGAGCGGGGAGGTTCGACTTCTTCCTCCTCCTCTTCACTGGAGTCGTCGTCATCCCCCTCTCCTACGCCGTCAGATTCCCACTCTTCTCCCACGTCTCCACTTTTGCCTCCACTCGCCTCTCCTTCCTCGGCCTGCTCCTATGCTCCATTGGGTGTCGAGTACATCTCAGTAGTGGCCTAGAGGACAACAAATGAGACAAAAGTCAATCGACTGATCCAAAAAGAACAAATAAAGAAAGCAAGATAATAGTAGGAAACGCAAGGTCAGACCTTGTCCACTTCGTATGTTTGGTCGAGTGGAGGAATCCTGCTGGCTCCTCGGGGGTTGTCCTTGTTCCCTGTGATACTCGACAGCCACCCTTCCAACATCTTGTTGGTGACCTCCTCTGGGTGAATCCGAGTGGTTTCTTCGAGACCCGAGTACAGCCACATCGGGTGGTCACGAGCCTGAAGCGATTGGATGCGCCTCTGAAGGAAGACTTCCAACAATTCCATGCCAGTCACACCCTCGCGGACAAGCTGAACCACTCGACCGACGAGCACCTTGACTTGCGCCTTTTCCTCCGGCGTCACTTTCAGAAAGGCGGGTTTTTGTGCTCGATTCAGAGAAAAAGGGGGAAGCCCAGTCGACTGTCCTGGGGTCACCTGGTCTTTACAGTAAAACCAAGTCGACTGCCACCCACGGACTGACTCGGGAAAAGTGATAGACGGAAAGGAACTTTTTCCCCTCATCTGGATCGCCAGACCCCCGCACAGCTGGATCACCTGCGTCCGTTCGTCACTCGACTTGGCCTTCTGGACCGACTGAGAGCGGCAAGTGAAGATGTGCTTGAAGACTCTCCAATGGGGGCGGCAACCCAAGAAGTTTTCACACAAGGAAACGAAAGCAGCAAGATACACAATAGAATTGGGAGTAAAGTGATGGAGCTGCGCTCCGAAGAAGTTCAAGAAGCTCCGGAAAAAAGGATGAGGAGGCAGAGAGAATCCACGATCGATATGGGTGGCGAGAAGGACGCACTCACCATCAAGAGGCTGGGGTTCGACTTCTTTCCTCGCGAGGCGCGCAGATTCGTGGGAAATGAATCCCCCCTCGACCAGATCATCGAGATCATCCTGCCAAATCACCGATGGCATCTAGTCGCCCTGGATCCAATCCTTGGGCAGAGCAGTCCTCGAGGAAGATCCGCCCCGAGCGGACTTCTTCCCCTTCCCCTGCACCGCCGCCTTCTTCGCGCGCTCCAGAGCCGACGTCTTCTCCTTCACCATCGTCACCGGCGAAGCTCGAACAGAGCTACGGCACCAAGTTGGGAGTGGAGGTGGCGGAGGATCTTGTGAAGGAAGGGGGAAAAGTGAAGGCGCGCTGTTCGGGGGTCCCGAGCCGGCAGCTTATAAGAGGTCGCTTCCGAGTGGCTGATTGGTAGGCCCAGGCAATCCCGTCAAATCCCGCAACGGGCGCGCGCGCAGTACGTGGCGAAAAAGGTAGCGTGGGGATCGAGGAGCTTCCGTCCTATTACTGCGGCCGCCCCCGTCCCGCGCGGTTGCCGAAATTCAAATCCCGCAAAATCCGCGGGCCGCAGAACAACTCGTCAAACAGAAGATCCCTTTCACACCATCACTCGGAACTTCACAAGTAAAGAAATTCACTCGACAAGAGGCCAAGAATGGATCAAGGAGACTGAAAGAAGTTGACGACGCCATCCGTGACAATTGATCCAAAACAAGACGTTCATATAACATGAAGAACCAGTCAAAAAGATCCCCAACTCCTTCCCCACTCGAACCTCGATCCATTCGGGGGTAATGATGAAGCTATGTACCTAGGATAGGGGCATGGACCTGTCCTAAGTACCCTACCCAAGGACATCCCTAGAAGAAGTCACCTTTCAATCGACTTGGAGGTATCTCACTCGACAGATTCAAGACACTCGACCACGAAGCAATCACTCGACCAAATTCCAACCACTCGACTGCCAGGAGATCTAAAGTCACCCTGCACGCAAACGGTCGGTTATTAAGTAGCTTTTATGGTCATCATAGCACTTTATTAGGGGTGTTACCAGTAACCCCCAATCTTAATGTACTTTAAACCTTGCATTACTGAGGGCTGGAGGGGCCTGGCGAACTCTATATAAGCCACCCCCTCCTCAGTATCAAGGGTTGGCACCCCTGTTATTCATACACACATAATTCAGTCGACCGCCTCCGGGCACGGAGACGTATGGCTGTTACTTCCTCCGAGAAGGGCCTGAACTCATAATCCTCGTGTGCTTACAACTCCTCCATAGCTAAGATCTAGCCTCTCCATACATACCCCCCTACATCACTGTCAGAGTTAGAACAACGACACTCATCACCCGTGTTCTTTGTGATTTCCCCGGGATCCGCTCCTTTCGTGAAAGATCGGGCGATTAGGGTCTCTACCCTATATCAAAGTGCCTACAGGCCCCGGACATCCGGCCCGCAAGCCCGGACATCCGGACCTTCCCGAGGTCCCGGATATCCTTCCCCCCTGCCCGGAAATCCGGACACACCCGAACCCGAGAGCAACATGGCCAGCTTCACCAGCCCGAACATCCGGCCCCCACATCCTGGACATCCGGCCCTCCGTGAACGCCCGGACATCCGGCCCAACGCCCGGACATCCGGCCCTCCGCGAACGCCTGGACGGCCGGATGTCCGGCCCAACGCCCGGACGTCCGGCCTCCTTGTTCGCGCACAGTAAAGGGCCGAGGCCCATGTATCCCTTCTCCCGCCTAGACTATATATACTCTATCCCGTACAACTTTCTAGGGTTAGCAAATGTTTACCTCATATTTGTGAGAGAGCTTTGCTCATCCACTTGGTTACCTTCTCCTCGGAGATTCGAGCCTCCACCGGAGAAGATACCCCAAGCGGATTCAAAACCCCTCTTTAGGGAAGAACATCAAGACCTCCTCACGGAGAAGAACCGGTTACCCTTTTGTATCGTCCCTAGTTGTCCGTGGACCGTGTATCATTCTATGTATCCGAGGATCTAGCACATGTGTGACTTGTTCTTGTTCGTTTGAGTGTTCCTCTTGCGTTTCCCCCTTTGATTTCCCACATTTTCCCTCGTTTCCCTCTTTATGTTCCTCGTGTTCTTCGCGGGATCCGCTCCTTTCGTGAAAGATCGGGCGATTAGGGTTCTACCCTACATCACAACACCATGTCAATGTGACACCATCTGCAATTGTGGGTGCGTCCTATCACTCGCCACTGCTAGTTTTCAAAATTAGTTGTGACGGGTGCCCAACTTCGCCCGCCACTAATTTGAGTTCACCTATAAGCCCTTTCCCAGTAGTGAACAATAGAATTACCAAGTAAGAAAGAAAGAAACAAGTGCAACAAAATCCAAAATTGGTCTCGTTGGGGGCACAACACAACAACCCCTGCAAATAAAGCTAGCCTAACCAATCCGGCTCGGGGGTGGAGGGGGAGGCACTGGAGCAATGGAGCCGGCTATGGAGCGAAGTCCCGCGACGATCAAGTCGATGTGCCTCTATCGCACCTGATACGGAGCATCCTACGGACATCACCATGTCAAGAGTCCATTTGGCAAGTGACACGTGCGACCTCTACTTCACATACACAAAGGTGAATCATATCCTTTACATGTGCTCACTTGACCCCTTCGAGGATGGTATACTACTTGACACTTCTCCCGTGTGCATGCATATGTATTGTCGGAACGCTGCGGACGACGTGGAGAAGTGCAAGCGCCAAGGAACACCTACACCATCCGCGAGGGAAGCGTGGAAACGAAGACGCAAGAAGAAGAGCTGTCAAAGAAGCTCCAGCCACCGGATGACCGGTCAGGTCCGGACGTCCGGCGCCTGAAGATCCACCGGACGACCGGTCCAGACCAGAAGACCGGTGTCCCTGCACCCGAGCCAAATGAGCGGACGGCCGACGCCACCGGACGACTGGCGACCGGACGACCAGTCCAGACCGGAAATCCGCTACACCAGCATCCGAGCCAGATCGAGCGGACGACCGGGTCCTACCGGACGTCCAGCCGCCCACGAGCCACCGGACGACCGGTCCCCAGCGGATGTCCGGTACGTGGCTGTGTCTAGTTGCAGGCTGAGGCCCATGTACCCCTTCACTACCCCCCATTTGCACTAAGACTATAAATAGACCTCTCCCTCCTCCTTTCTAGAGTAGCGTTGTGTTAGCTCATTTGTGAGATAGAGCTTCGCTCATCCACATCGGATCTACTCCTTGAGAGAGACCACGGCCCCTCTTCGGAGAAGATCCACCTTGGATTCAAGACCCCTTTACGGGAAGATCCCCTTGGGGATTCAAGACCTCCTCACGGAGAAGAACCGGCTACCCTTTGTATCGTCCCTTGTTGGATTTGGATCATGTATCTCCCTTTGTGTTCATGGATCTAGCGCATGTGTGATCATTCTTGTTGGTTTGAGTGTTCTCTTGTGTTCCCCTCATGATTTTCCCCTCGTTTCCCTCCTCGTGTTCTTCGTGTTCATCGCGGGATTCGCTCCTTTCGTGAAAGATCGCGCCACTAGGGTTCTACCCTACATCATCTTGGTATCATGAGCCACGTTGATCACGATTTCGGAGCCTCCCCCACCATTTTCTAGCCTTCTTTTGCTTGATTTCGTCCTAAATTCGAAAAACCCCACCAAAAATAGCCCCAAATTTTTTTTGTGATTTGTTGGTTTGATGATGTTTTGTTGATTTTGATCCATGGATTTGCTTGGTTTCAAGTGGATCTAGCATCTCCCCATGTTTCCCCATCTTTCATCCACGAAATCTCATCAATTTTGATCCCAAAATCCCCAAATTCCGCCCAAAATCGCGTCCCGAATCTCGGATCTTGAGTTAAACCCGATACACCGGACGACCGTCACTTTACCGGACGTCCGGAGCCGCAGGAACCACCGGACGTCTGACCTAACCGGATGATCGGAACCCCCTAACCCGAGCAGAATTAGCGGATTTCCGACCCGACCGGACGTCTGGCCACCGGACCTCCGCTTTTTCTGGACGTCCGCTACCTGTAGATATCAACTTCGGCTGATTTTTGTTTCGGCCATAACTAATTCATGCAGAGTCCGATTTTCGCGTTTTTAGCTCGTTGAAAAGTTCTTGACATCCCCCTTCCCAAAAAAATACTACCATCACCATTTGACTCCATCAAATTTTGAGAATTTTGGCATCTTTGCCTAGGGCCTCCACCACATCATCTACTACACCACCACCGACTTCCGCAACCTAACCCATATTGATCCCCAGCGCATATGTGGTTGCTTGAGGAGTGATTTGAGTCTCCTAAGGTGTCTAGGCTACTTAGGGATGGTTGCTTCTTCATCAACCACCACCACCACTTCCGCATAGGCTTGACCACTATACACTTCCGCCACCCCAACTTAACCCAATTTTGTTTGTGTTGTGAGTTGTGTCTCCTAAGGTGTTTCGGCTACTTAGGAACTGTGCTTCGAACTCCGACACCGTCTATAGTCCACCACCTTCCCTCCACATCCGCATTGCGTACTCCATAACCCATCATTGCATTTCCATAATCCCTTTGAGCTTCCGCAACCACCACCGCATCCCGCTACCACCATTTTACATTTGAGATTTTGAGTTCGCGGTATATCCGTTTCCTAAGGTGTTTCGACTACTTAGGGACGAGTCTCCATCATCTTGGTATCTACATCAAGAACACCGCTACTCATCATAGCCAAGGACGGTAACCTCCATATCATCTTGGTATCATGGTACCCCTCCATTATACATTCCCCCTTGCAATTGCATTGTTAACCCCTAGACCATTTTGCGTTACTTGCCTATCGAGACTAGCCATTTGAGTATTGCCGGCAATGTTACTTGTGCACATTAGTGATCTACACCATACATTGCATACATACCATATCATATTGGTATCATATTATCTCGTGTGCCTCAAGTTTGGTCCCGCATATATACAATTGCTACCTTGGTTTGTGCATTTCGCAAAGTGGCCATACAAAAAAAAGAATAAAGCTTTTCAGCAAAGAAAAAGAGTGAACAAAGAGCTTGTAAGCAAGTGCCATAGCATCATCCCACATTACACATAAGATTGTCATATCCGATCATCTTGGATCAAACACGGGGAACCATACATACATAACATACTTGGGATAGAAAGTTATCCATTTTGCATCTTATAGGTTGTGCACAAGTGTCGTATCCGCCTATAGAGCAATCGTGCTAGCGTCTCTCTTGAGCCGTGCAACACGAGTGTTTTCTGTGGATTCCACATTTTGTGCTCATCCTTGGTTGCACGACCCCATTTATCTATCCGTGTGTGTGTTTCCGTGAGCCACCCATATTGCTATTTGTCTACTTGTTACACTTGCGAAATTGTGAATCTCTTTCAACATTATTGACTCTTGCTAACATTTTACATCAAATTTTGGTGCCACTATCCTCGCCGAGCTCCACCATAAGAGTTACTTGTGTAGGTGTGAGAAACCGACAAGAATTGGTACCAATTGTGCTATTTCCTTGTCCACATTGGAGTTGATGCGGAGCATCCTACGATCATCACCATGTGCACTCGAGCCTACGCCATTGGACCTAAGGTGAACTCGCTCCTTTCCGAATCTTCCCTTTCTGCATGTAAGACATGGCTACTACCTAAGTCTGATATGCTATGCCTGATCAGGTGTCAAGAGGAGCCTCCCGAAGATGCACGTGAAGACGGACAAGCCACCAAGTCCATGGGTGAAGAGAACCACCGGAAGGAGACGAAGACAGCTCCAGGGCCCGGACATCCGGCCCCCAGCCCCGGACATCCGGCCGCTGGAGACATGCCAACAAAGCAGCAGACCAGCCACAGAAAGGCTACAGGGCCCGGACATCCGGCCCCCAAGCCCGGACATCCGGCCTCCCACGAAGCCCCGGACATCCGGCCCCCAGCCCGGAAATCCGGCCTCGCCTAACCAGAGACTACAGAAGTTTTGCACTTCAGCCCGGACATCCAGCCCGAGCACCGGACATCCGGCGCCTCGCGAAGCCCCGGACATCCGGCCCCCCAACCCGGACATCCGGCGCCTGTCTACGCACAGTGAACGGGCCAAGGGCCCATGTACCCCTCCAACTCGCCCCCAACTTGTACTAGCACTATATATACTCCTACCCCTCCTCCTAGTTAGGGTTAGCGTTGTGATAGCTCATTTGAGAGATAGAGCTTCGCTCATCCATATCAGACCTACTCCTTGAGAGAGACCACGGCCCCTCTTCGGAGAAGATCCACCTTGGATTCAAGACCCCTTTACGGGAAGATCCCCTTGTGGATTCAAGACCTCCTCACGGAGAAGAACCGGTTACCCTATGTATTGTCCTTTGTTGGATTTGGATCGTGTATCTCTTTGTGTTTCATCGATCTAGCGCATGTGTGATCTATTTCTTGTTGGTTGAGTGTTTCTCTTGTGTTTCCCCTAGTTTTCCCCCTAGTGTTCTTCGTGTTCATCATTGGGATCCACTCCTTTCGTGAAAGATCGGCCATCTAGGGTTCCACCCTACATCATCTTGGATCAGAGCTTAGGTTGATCACGATTTCGGAGCCTCCCCGTTGTGTTTTCTAGCCTAATTTTGTTGTGTTCTTCCCCAATTTCGAAAATCCCCGCCAAAAATAGCCCCAAATTTTTTTGTGATTTGTTGGTTTGATAATGTTTTGTTGATTTTGATCCAAGGATTTGCTTGGTTTCGAGTGGATCTAGCATATCCCCACTTTTCCCCACTTTCCATCCACGAAATCTCTCCAATTTTGACCTCAAAATCATCAATTTCTGACCCCAAATCGAGTTCCTCGAGTTCATCCTCGGATTTGGAGCCCGGACATCTGGCCCGAGCCCCGGACATCCGGCCGCCCCGGAAATCCGGCCATTGGCCCGGACATCCAGCTCCTGGAGCGCATTTCGCGCGTGGTTCTGGACATCAGGTCCCGGCTATCCGGCCCGAGCCCCGGATGTCCGACCCCTGTACATTTCAGCTTCCCCGTTTCACCGTTTTGTCAATAACTAATTCATCCGGAGTCCGATTTTCACGTTCTTTAGCTCGTTGAAAATCTCTTGACATCCCCCTTCCCACAAAAATACTACCATAACCATTTGGCTCCATCAAATTGTTGGAACTTTGGCATCTTTGCCTAGGGCTTCCACCACAATCTCCGCATAACCACCACCGACTTCCGCAACCTAACGAATTTTGTTCCCCATCGCATTAGTGGTTGCTTGAGGAGTGATTTGAGTCTCCTAAGGTGTCTAGGCTACTTAGGGACGATTCCTTCTTCATCAATCACCACCACCACCATAACTCCCACATAGGCTTAACCACCATACACTTCCACCACCCCAACTTAACCCAATTTTGTTTGTGTTGTGAGTTGTGTCTCCTAAGGTGTTTCGGCTACTTAGGGACCGTGCTCCCAACTCCGACACCATGTATAGTCCACCACTTTACCCTCCACTTCCGCATTGCCTACTCGTATAACCCATCATTGTACTTCCACAAAACCACCACCGCATTCCCGCTACCACCATTTGACGTTTGAGATTTTGAGTTCGTGTTTTTTCCGTTTCCTAAGGTGTTTCGGCTACTTAGGGACGAGTCTCCATCATCTTGGTATCTCCATCAAGATCACCGCCACTCATCATCACCAAGGACGGTAACCTCCATATCTTCTCGGTATCGTGGTATCCCTCCATTGTATATTCCATTGCCATTGCATTGTTACCCCCTAGCCCATTTTGCGTTACTTGCCTATCGACACTAGCCATTTGAGTATTGCCGGCAACGTTACTTGTGCACATTATTGATCTACACCATACATTGCATACATACCATATCATATCGGTATCATATCATCCCTTGTGCCTCAAGTTTGATCCCGCATATACACAATAGCTATCTTGGTTTGTGCGTTTCGTAAAGTGGCCATACAAAAAAAAGAATAAAGCTTTTAAGAAAAAGAGAAAAAGAAAAGAAGCTTGTAAGCAATAGCCATAGCATCATACCACATTGTCATATCCGATCATCTTGGATCATACCACCAGAACATCATATACATAGCATACTTGGGATAGAAAGTTTATCCATTTTGCATATCATAGGTTGTGCACAAGTGTCGTATCCGCCTATAGAGCAATCGTGCTAGCGTCTCTCTTGGGTTGTGCAACATGAGCGTTTTCCGTGGATTCCACATTTTGTGCTCATCCTTGGTTGCACGACCCCATTTATCTATCCGTGTGTGTGTTTCCATGTGCCACATATTGCTACTGGTCTACTTGTTTCACTTGTGAATTTGTGAATCTCTTTCAACATTATTGACTCTTGCTAACATTTTGCATTAAATTTTTGTGCTACTATCCTCACTGAGCTCCACCATAAGCCTTACTTGTGTAGGTGTGAGAAACCGACAAGAATTGGTACCAATTGTGCTATTTCCTTGTCCACATTGGGGTGATCATTGATCCACTTTCAACTTCGGTCAAGGTACATTTGGTATTCGTTCTTCTCTTTCTACCACTCACATTTTTCTCTTGGAGTGATGGATAGGCAAGGCATTTCATCTTCGGTCTACAACAACAACGACAAGTTCGATGCCACGCACAACTCCAACAATGCCAAGATGCAAGCTCAAATGGAGGAGATCAAAGCCCTCATCAAGTCCTACAAGCGGTCTTCCTCATCTTCGAGAAGACGCTCAGGAGCACAAGCCTCCGAGCTACCATCTTTGGCAAGGTCACATCGGCATCGACACCATCACCACCATGAACGTGAAGGTCAAGAGCTCAACACCAACAACTGCTCAACGACTTCACCATCTCCCTTGGCATCTTCGCCAAGCGACTTCAAGGCATCTTCGCCTTCGGATATATGGCATCTTCGCCAACAAGCACCCCAAGACTACACTCAAGAGATGCTCCCCAAGCTCAAGTCCGCGACTTCCACGAGCTACTACGACCTCGACACCGACCATGAGATTCCTTTCTATGGGACTCTAGAACCCGAGGAGTATCTCGAGTGGGAACGTTTGATGGACGACTACCTCAAGCTACATCAAGTTCCTCCTGAAGATCAAATGAAGTGCGCCACAAGGAACTTCCACGACTACGCGTCCACATGGTGGCTTCACGCACCTTCCGAGACCTATGACATGAGTTGGCCCAAGACGAAGAGAGCTTTGCGGCGAGAGTTTGTGCCCCCAACCTACACGGAACAACTTCAACGCCAATTGGAGAACATCATCCAAGGATCCAAGTCTATCGACGAGTACTTCAAGGTGATGAAAAAAACCTTGCGACGAGACAGCGTGGACGACCCCATTTCGATGAAGCTCCACTTCATGATGTGATTACACAACGACATCTCCAAGACAATCTTCCTCGAGAACTACAAGTCCCTCGACGACAACTACATTGGTGCTCTCAAGGCGGAACAAGAACTCATGAAGGCCAAAGCTTCTCCACCCCAAGCTCACTTCGCGACGACCAAGCTCCATAAGAACGAGCATGAGGATAGTACCACCAAGATGTCCAAGCCCGACGAGCTCCAACACGATGCTCCCAAGTTCGACTTCACCGCCATCCCTCTTTGTGGCATTGATGATGCCGAGTCTACTTTGACTCTTTTTCAAGATGTTGCAGCAACGAGTACGACTACGGAGAACTTCCAGGACCAAGCTTTGGAGGCGAGCGACAAGGTGGCGAGCAAGGATGATGCTTCCATCTTAGGAGGCGAGAGTGATGATGTGCCATCTTCGGCCTTCATCCATGACTACGACCACGACATGATTGAGCATGGTGACATTTGCACCAACATCTCTCCGACAACGACATGTGACGAGATGCCCCGATTGCCATGTGAGGAGAGCCACCACCACATGAGTGACATGAGTGACTCCACCATACGTGACATTGAGAGCATTTCCTATGAGAGGGTGAATGTGACCACCACTAGCCCCACACTTGAGAGCATGCCACACATCCTATGTGAGGTTGAGAGCCATTTGAGTGACTCCACAAACCATATGAGTGAGAGCATCCGAGAGGGAGTGAGTGAGCCGCAACACTTAGTGAGTGAGGTAGTTGACACGGCATATGAGGCCACTTTGCTTTCTAACGACTTAACCTCTACTCCTAGTGTGTTTTCTTCTTTGGTGCCAGGTCTCCTACATGATGACACACCTATCCTCGACGAGTCCATACCTCCAATGGGGATGACGATGGCCATGGTGGACGATGATGCACCCCCACATGGTTCCATCAAGATGAAGTTGACTACGACTTGGTCTTCGACACCTCACCTACAACACATGAGCGATGCTCCAAAGGTAACATAGGTGATGGTGCTTCTCTTGTCCCACTAGTGGACTATTTTACGAATCATTGCTTGCATGATGTTGACACACCTATACCCATGCTTCATGCTAGTGCGACTTCTTCATGTCATGACTTACCTATTTATGATGAATATGATGACGAGCATGTCGAGTTGCCTAGTTGTGATGCTATGCTCCATAGGATATCATGTGAAAATTCTTTTGGTCACATCATGTTTTACAATCCATTAACCTTGTCATATGCTATGAGGGAGATATCCCATATTGCATCATTTCAATCTCAACATAGTAACTATGCATGCCCCGTTACAATAAATCCCATTTACACTTATGCCATAGATGACGAGATGATGGTCATTGGCTTTTGTTTCTCTTGCGATGACATTGCCATGCTTCCTTTACATGATTTGCGCAATTCATCTACTATGCCATGCCATGATCACATTGTTCCAAATATGCATTGTTTGGGATGTTGTCAATCTTCTCCGTGTGATGTTTCCGTTAATGCTCATGAGGAGACCCCCATAGTTTCCTCATACATATTAGGAGATTTTGATGCATTCCATACATTGCATGATTCTCATAATTGCTTGCACCATATGCATTCCATGAATAACAATGCTCTACATATTTCTTGTGATGCATTACACAATTTGAGCCCCCATTATGCTATACATAACAACAAAACTATCATGATGGATGACATGTTTCTATATCACGCATCTCATTTATTCGAGCATTGGATATTTTGTGCTAACCAAGACAAGCACGTATGCATCATGATGGATTATGTGTACATCTACCACGCACACACAATTTTCCCTTTGTCTTTGTTTTGTGTAGGTACTCACGTATACTCGTCAACCTCTCAATCCCACGAGTTGACGAAACGAGCTCTTGAGAGCAACGATGATTTGGGATCCCCTGGACTATCCTTACCACCATTCTCTTCGTGCAACGACTACGCGCATCTTTTCTACTTGTCTCTCACATGGCTATGGGCTATATACCGCTTGTTGCTTCATGCTCATTTTACCGTGTTCACTTTGCATGCTATGCTTGCTTCTATGACTTTCCATGCAATTTGTGACCCTTGCTTGCATCTACCCATGATTCACAATTATGCTACTCCTATGTGTATTTTCAAGCTTGGTGGAGATCTTTGTTGCTATTGCCATGTTTATCATGTGCCTCATGCTATTGATGCTATTTTGCTCATATCATCCTTTCATGCTTGTGCTATGTCATGTGAATTATTCATGCACACTATTTGCACAGATGACATGTTTGCTATGATTGCTTGCTTTGTCGCATCACCCATGTTCCATTATTACTTGCTTTCTTGGGTGGATGACGTATATGTTCATGCCTCTCACATGATATATTTTGTTAATTGTCGCTTGCCTCCAATTGTTGCATCTATTGATCGTGGAGACTTTGACACTTTACTTGTGATGCATGCTTGCTTGATTGAGCCTATTGTATTTGGTTGTTCTCGCATCATCATATGCCTCCATACTATGAAGTGCTCCCTTGTCCTTTTTTATGATGAGCATGATGCATACACTTGTTGGGTATCTTCCCACACGAAAGATAGGTTTTGCACTTCCACTAACCTCATTTGTTTTTCCGAGTGTTTGTTTTGTTCTTCAATTTTGAAGGATTCACAAGGCGATACCGTCATGACACATTTTGGTCATGTGAAGGCATACACGATGTGCAACACCAACATTTGTGAGAATCTCCTAAAGGTGAACTCCTTCCCTTTGAGCCATCCTCAAATATGCATATTGGATGGGTCACTCTTTCATTGTTGTTTCCTTCTTGTTGTCTACATAGTACATCTCGCGAACGGAGGAGAGACATTGAAGATTGGCTCTATGGACCTTCACATTGAGGAGCGCTCGGACTTATTGGATGCACCTTCGAACCTCCACTCATGCCACGACATTGAACATTGCGACACCTTGGAGTACTTGGATTGCGCAATGTCTTCAACTCTGTCCAACTATAAGTTCGTCAACAACAACCGTTTCCATGGTGATGAGGATCACGATCCAAGGTCGGATCTTTCCCAAGGGAGGGGAGATGATGCGGAGCATCCTACGATCATCACCATGTGCACTCGAGCCTACGCCATTGGACCTAAGGTAAACTCGCTCCTTTCCGCATGTAAGACATGGCTACTACCTAAGTCCGATATGCTATGCCTGATCAGGTGTCAAGAGGAGCCTCCCGAAGATGCACGTGAAGACGGACAAGCCGCCAAGTCCATGGGTGAAGAGAACCACCGGAAGGAGACGAAGACAGCTCCAGGGCCCGGACATCCGGCCCCCAGCCCCGGCATCCGGCCGCTGGAGAAATGCCAACACCGCAGTAGACCAGCCACAGAAAGGCTACAGGGCCCGGACATCCGGCCCCCAAGCCCGGACATCCGGCCTCCCACGAAGCCCCGGACATCCGGCCCCCCAGCCCGGAAATCCGGCCTCGCCTAACCAGAGACTACAGAAGCTTTGCACTTCAACCCGGACACCCGGCCCGAGCCCCGGACATCCGGCATCTCGCGAAGCCCCGGACATCCGGCGCCTGTCTGCGCACAGTGAACGGGCCAAGGGCCCATGTACCCCTCCAACTCGCCCCCAACTTGTACTAGCACTATATATACTCCTACCCCTCCTCCTAGTTAGGGTTAGCGTTGTGATAGCTCATTTGAGAGATAGATGTCCGCTCATCCATATCGGATCTACTCCTTGAGAGAGACCGCGGCCCCTCTTCGGAGAAGATCCACCTTGGATTCAAGACCCCTTTACGGGAAGATCCCCTTGTGGATTCAAGACCTCCTCACGGAGAAGAACTGGTTACCCTATGTATCGTCCTTTGTTGGATTTGGATCATGTATCTCTTTGTGTTTCATCGATCTAGCGCATGTGTGATCTATTTCTTGTTGGTTGAGTGTTTCTCTTGTGTTTCCCCTAGTTTTCCCCCTAGTGTTCTTCGTGTTCATCGGTTGGATCCGCTCCTTTCGTGAAAGATCGGCCATCTAGGTTCCACCCTACATCTCTTTCTCCACTCATATTGGCTCGAATCTTGTGATGGATAGGCAAGGCATTTCATCTCCGGTCTTTCACAATAACGACGGCGTGAACAACTACATCACCAAAGCATCAATCTTCGATCTACAACGACAAATGCAAGGCGCACAATCAAGACGGCGAGAGCGCATCGAGAACCGCTCCATCGACATTCGTCACTCCGAAGAGAGGAAAAGGGACTACATCGACAACAAGCTTTCCGCACAAAAGGAGTAGCAAGATGCAAGGATGGAGGAGATTCGGGCCTCGATCAAGTCTACTTCCCCTTCATCATCTTCAAGGCGGCGGCAAGCACATCGATCCTCTTCGGAGCGCCCAAGCGATGCAAGCGCAAGTCGTCCTCGTCCACATCTCCATGGCGACCACCATCATGTTTGTGTCCACCCAGTCATGAAGGGCAAGTCACCTCCAAGCAACATGTGCACGACAATGACGAACGACATCTACATCGAGCTCAAGCACGACAACCTCGAGATGCGCCTACCTACAAGTCGCAACAAGCCCTACTTCACGCCAAGTCCAAACTTCATGACCACAAGAGAAGACTACGAGACAAGCACCACCAAGACGGAGCTACGGCTACACCAACCACGTTGGCATCTTCGCCAAGAGACTTCAAGGCATCTTCGCCTTTGGATATATGGCATCTTCGCCAACAAGCACCTCAAGACTACGCTCAAGAGAAGCTCCCCAAGCTCAAGTCTGTGACTTCCACGAGCTACTACGACCTCGACATCGACCACACGATTCCTTTCTATGGGACTCAAGAACCCGCGGAGTATCTCGAGTGGGAGCGTTTGATGGACGACTACCTCAAGCTACATCAAGTTCCTCCCGAAGATCAAGTGAAGTGCACCACAAGGAACTTCCACGACTACGCGTCCACATGGTGGCTTCACGCACCTTCGGAGACCTACGACATGAGTTGGCCCAAGACGAAGAGAGCTTTGTGGAGAGAGTTTGTGCCTCCAACCTACACGGAACAACTTCAACGCCAATTGGAGAACACCATCCAAGGATCCAAGTCCATCGACACGTACTTCAAGGAGATGAAGATTGCCTTGCGACGAGCCGGCGTGGACAACCCCATTTCAATGAAGTTCCACTTCATGATGGGATTGCACAACGATATCTCCAAGACGATCTTCCTCGAGAACTACAAGTCCCTCGACGACAACTACATTGGTGCTCTCAAGGCGGAACAAGAACTCATGAAGGCCAAGGCTTCTCGACTCCAAGCACACTTCTCGAAGACCAAGCTCCAAGAAGGCGAGCATGAGGATAGTATCACTAAGATGTCCAAGACCGACGAGCTCCAAGACGATGCTCCCAAGTTCGACTTCACCGCCATCCCTCTTTGTGGCATTGACGATACCGAGTCTACTTCGACTCTTTATCAAGATGGTGCGGCGACGACTACGACTACAGACACCATCAAGGACCAAGCTTTGGAGGCGAGCGACATGGTGACGAGCAAGGATGATGCTCCCATCTTAGGAGGCGAGAGTGATGATGTGCCATCTTCGGCCTTGATCTAAGGCGACGACAACGAGACGGTTGAGCATGGGATTTTCCCTTCGACCACGGCGACATGTGATGATTTGAGTGACTTTAGCCACCATATTGAGAGTGAGAGTGACTTCACCACTAGCCCCATATGTGATGTGTTGCCACAATTCCCATGAGAGGAGAGCCACAACCACCACCACTTGAGTGAGATGAGTGACTCCACCATATGTGACATTGAGTGCACCTACCATGAGGGAGTGAGTGAACCACCACATAGAGAGAGTGGGATAATTGATAGGTCATGTGAGGCCACTTTCAACACTAACGACTTGACCTCTACCTCTATTGTGTCTTCTCATTTGGTGCTAGGTCCCATATATGATGACGCGCCAATTCACGACGACTACGTCCTACCTTTGGACAAGACGATGGGCATGGTGGAATATGATGCACCCCCACATGGTTCCATCAAGTTGATGATGATGACCACCATTTGGTCTTTACCACCTCACCTACACCACTTGAGTGGAATGACAAAGGAAACATAGGTGAAGGTGATGCTCCAGTCCCACTAGTGGACATTCTTGACGTTAATTGCTTGCACGATGTTGATCAACCTATTTCCATGCTTCATGCTAGTGTGACTTCCCCATGCGATGATTTACCCATTTATGATGAGTTTGATGATTGTCATGTGGATTCTATTAGTTGTGATGCCATGTTGCATAGGATTTCTTGTGACAATTCTTTAGGTCACATCATGTTTGCCAATCCGCTTGACTTGTCATATGCTATGCATGAGATCAATCATATGTCATATTTGCAATCTCTTCATAGTGACTATGCATATGCTATTAGAATAAACCCAATTTGCACATATGGCATAGATGACAAGCCTATGGTTATTTGCATTTGTTTCTCTTGTGATGATATTGACATGCTACCTTTGGATCATTTATCTCATAGGCCATGCCATAACCACCTAGCTTCGGATATGCATTGTTTTGGATGTTGTCCATTTTCTCGATATGATGTTTCCAACATTGCTCATGAGGAGACCCCCAAAGTTTCCTCATACATTTTAGGAGATTTTGATCACTCCCATCCATTGCATGATCCTCATACTTATGTGCACAATATGCTTCCCATGAATAAACATGCTATTGATGTGCCATATACTTGTATGCTCAATTTGCATCCCCATCGTGTTATACACAAAAACTATTCTTTCATGATGGATGACATGTTCTTATACCATGCATCAAATTTCTTTGAGCGATGCTTATCTTGTACTAACTCTCACGTGCACATACACATCATGATGGATGATGTGTACATTTATCACACACACACAATCTCTTTCGTTTGTGCCTCTTTTGTGTAGGTACCCACGAATACTTGTCAACCTCACAATCCCATGAGTTGACAAAACGAGCTCTAGAGAGCAATGATGACTTGGGATCCCACGGAGTGTCTTTCCCACATCTCCCTTCGCGCAAAGACTTCACGCATTTCTTCTACATGACCCTCACTTGGCTATGGGTTATTGTCCATTACATATTCTATGCCCATCTTGCCATGTTCACTTTGCATGATATGCTCATTACTATGTTTTTGCCATGCATTCGTGACCCATGATTTGCATTACACATGATGATTGATTCTCATACTTGTATGTGTATTTGCAAGCTTGGTGGAGACATTGCTTGTTATTGCCATGTTTGCTTTGTGCCCCATGCCTATGATGATACTATGATCTCGCTTTGTGTTCGTGCTTGCGATATGTCATGTACATTGCCTATGACTATTATTTGCTCACATGACATGATTGCCATGCTTTCCTCTAGTATGTTTCATCTTTGCACTACTAGCTTGCACGACTTGATTCCTATCATTGCTTGCCTTGTTGCATCACCAATGATTCATACTTGCTCACTTCATGCGGTTGATAACATCCATTTACATGCTTGTCCCCATGATATCTTTGCTTGTGCTCAATTTATGCGCTTATATGCCATGTCAGAATCCTTTGTCACACCATATGCTTTGCATGATGACAATACTTGTTTGGTGAATCGCCTCTTGAATGCTTGGTTTTGCACTAACGCTAATCAAATTCATTTTTCCGAGTGTTTGTTGTCCTTGCTCATTTTGAAGGAATCCCAAGATGGTGCAACATTGGAGAGTGCCCACTTCAAGCTTTAAGATGACGACTACTTGGTGAATGTCCACTCCTACATGGCGAAGCCATCTCTTTCCCATGGTGATTTGGTTTTCGATCCAAGGTCGGATCTTTCCCAAGGGAGGGGAGATGATACGGAGCATCCTACGGACATCACCATGTCAAGAGTCCGTTTGGCAAGTGACACGTGTGACCTCTACTTCACATACACAAAGGTGAATCATATCATTTACATGTGCTCACTTGACCCTTTCGAGGATGGTATACTACTTGACACTTCTCCCGTGTGCATGCATAGGTATTGTCAGAACGCTGCGGACGGCGTGGAGGAGTGCAAGCGCCAAGGAACACCTACACCATCTGTGAGGGAAGCGTGGAAACGAAGATGCAAGAAGAAGAGCTGCCGAAGAAGCTCTAGCCACCACACGACCGGTCGGGTCCGGACGTCCGACGCCTGAAGATCCACCGGACGACCGGTCCAGACCGGAGGACCGATGTCCCTGCACCCGAGCCAAATGAGCGGATGTCCAACGCTACCGGACGACCGGTCCAGACCGGAAATCCGTTACACCAGCATCCGAGCCAGATCGAGCGGATGACCGGCCCCAGCGGACGTCCGGTACCTGGCTGTGTCCAGTTGCGGGCTGAGGCCCATGTACCCCTTCACTCCCCCCCCATTTGCACTAAGACTATAAATAGACCTCTCCCTCCTCCTTTCTAGGGTAGCATTGTGTTAGCTCATTTGTGAGATAGAGCTTCGCTCATCCATATAGGATCTACTTCTTGAGAGAGACTGCGGCCCCTCTTCAGAGAAGATCCATCTTGGATTCAAGACCCCTTTACGGGAAGATCCCCTTGTGGATTCAAGACCTCCTCACGGAGAAGAACCGGCTACCCTTTGTATCGTCCCTTGTTGGATTTGGATCGTGTATCTCCCTTTGTGTTCATGGATCTAGCGCATGTGTGATCGTTCTTGTTGGTTTGAGTGTTCTCTTGTGTTCCCCTCGTGATTTTCCCCTCATTTCCCTCCTCGTGTTCTTCGTGTTCATCGCAGGATTCGCTCCTTTCGTGAAAGATTGGGCCACTAGGGTTCTACCCTACATCAGCACCTCTTGCTAAGAAGATTCCAAAGCTGCAAGAATCCACACATTTTGTAAATAGCATCGGTCGCACGGGGCGGAATCACAAGTTCGATCACAAGTTTATTGTGCACATTCCATAGGGGCCATGCTAGCGCCCCCCATCGCAACTAGAGGGTAAAACGCGCGTCACGCACGGGGATTCTATAACCTCCTGAAACATATCTGGAAGATTGTTATGTCACTAGCTCCCTCCCATCATGCCCCGAAAATAGCTCCAGAGGAAAATAGCTATCAGGCAGAGGAAGAATATGTGATTGTAGTCCTCTGGTACTCCGCATAAGGGGCATAACCCATCACTAGGGCCATTGTGTTTAAGCACCTCCGTACCCAAAGGTAGGCGGCCACGTACCCATTGCCAAAGGAAGATACAGATATTCATTGGCAGCTTGATCTCCCAAAAGATGTTTAGTTAATTGGTCCAGGTGTGGCCGAGACCGCTTGGTATAAGGATTTTGTCAAAAACTTGCCACTTGGCTCTAACCGCCAGGATATAGTATGCTGCTCAGGTGAGGGCAGAGTGTAGGATGATGCATTCGAGCAACTCCTCCCATTGGACTAGTTCAACGGGCCAAACGTACGCCGGAAAGCAATGCTCTCCAGGTTCCCTAGGGCTACCACCAAAGTGAGCAGTGACTACATGCAAATAGTGAGGAGCGAGTAAAAATGCTCGGCGAATGACATAGGACCTGACCAGCGGTCCAGCCAGAACAGGGTATTGGTGCCAGATCCAACGCAAATCGATGACCCTATCCTAAGGACCGGTAGCAATTGTGTGATCATTTGCCAAAATTGGGAGCCGCCCGCCGTAGGTGTAAAGGCTAATGGCTGGTCGCGCAAATATTTTGTGCGAATAATATCGAGCCATAGCCCTCCTTGACCGGTGGCAATATGACAAAGTCACTTGGAAAGGAGGGCAATGTTCATCCACTTGGACGAAATGACCCCCAGGCCCCCTGGTCTTTAGGATTACAAATCTCCGACCATTTAACCATGTGGTATTTCTTCTTATCGCCCTTCCCATCCTAGAAGAACTGGGATTGGTACATGGCAATTTACTGATGGAGGGATTCATTAAGACTATAGAATCCCATGAGGTACATTAGCAGGCTAATCATGGATGAGTTGATCAAGACCACTCTAGCCACCTTAGAGAGCCAGCGCCCTTTCCATGGTTGGACCCGATGTTGAACCTTGGTCACCAAGGGGCATAGGTCCTTCTCTAGGATACATGAGTCACTAATTGGCATACCGAGATAGGTGGTCGTAAATGACCCAAGGCGACATTTAAGTCGGTTAGCTCTGTAGTGTGACTCCCCCATGGAGTACCCAAGCACCATCACATTGCTCTTGGCGAAGTTTATTGTCAATCCCGAAATTTCCTAGAAACAGAGGAGGAGGAACTTCAGATGTTGGATGTCTTCTTCCGAGCCTTCCACCATCAGTGTCAGTCATCTGCATACTAAAGGTGGGTGAGTCCCCCATCCGAAATGAGATGGGGACAGACACCCCAAATGTGTCCAGCCCATTTAGCTAAGTCTAAAATGGCGTCAAGAGCATCAACCACAAGGTTAAATAAAAACAAGGACAAGGGGTCCCCTGTCGCACCCCTTGTGATGTGTGGAAGTATGGGCCCACCTCTCCATTAATGTTAATCATCATGCGTCAGCTAGAGACGAATTGCATGACATGCACGATCTAGTGGTGGTCGATGCCCCGCTTCGCCAACACTTCTCGGGGGAATGACCAATTTACTATGTCATATGCTTTATGGAAGTCAATCTTAAAGAAAACCGCATGAAGGTATTTCCTCTTCACTTCACAGATGACCTCATGGAGTACAAGTATCCCATCCAAGATAAATTGGCCCTTAATAAACCTTGTCTGGTTAGGGTGCAATATCCAAGGACCAAGCAGGGCGTCCCTAGTGGCGTACCATTGGCAAGAATCCGAAAGATCACATTGATAACCGTGATTGGTTAGAATTGTCGAATGTCTCTAGGCCCTATACATTTGGGATTAGGGAGATAAACCTGTAGTTCAGGCATGATATGTCCAATGTGCCTCCCATAAATTCGAGCGCCATGAAATCCCCTTTGATGGTATGCGAGAACACTTCAAAAAGCGGACCGACAAACCATCTGCGCCTGGAGCCAAAGCGAGGTTCATTGATTTCATGAAGGTCTTGACCTCCGCTTCCTCGGAAGGACCTAGAATGGAATTATTCTCTTCAGGGAACACCCATTGGTGGCTATCCCAAAAATTATCTGCTAGGGTAATGCCCCCCATAGGATGTTTGGTGAATAACGCCCTCTAGATACCGTCCACATGACACCGGAGTTCATCCGGGTCTTGGAGGATCCTATCACCATCCTGCAAGTGGGGGTGGTGCATCGCCTACGGCGGCCATTAGCAATCGCCCGGAAGTAGGTCGTGTTGGAATTGCCAATGAGTATACAGTTCATGGATCCCCGTTGTTGCTAGTAAGGCCTCTACCTTGGTATAAATGTCCATCCGAGCATCCTCGAGGCTATACCTAAGCACCCATTCATCCGGGGAGAGGCCAATGCCATCGGCACGCAAGTGCAGAGCCTGGATTTCCGAAAGGAGGATGCCCGTCTAGACCTTGAGGTCGTGGCCCGCATTCATGCCCTAACCCTTCATGAATTGCCGGGAGCATTTGGCAAGGTGGTGCCATTCATCCATAACTAGCATACAACGATGCGGTTCGGCTCAGGCCGCCACCCAATGCTCCTTCACGGTAGAAATAAAATCCGGTTGGCAAAGCCAGAAGGTTTAGAATCGGAAGTGGGGCGGTGTCCTAGGTCGCTCATCTTGCGATGAGAGTAGGAGGGGAACATGATCGAAGCCAATCCGCGTGATGGCCTGCAGGGTGGCATGTGGAAAGCGGAGTTCCCACTCTGGGACATGAACACCCGATATCAGACACTTACGGTGGGAGCAACCTGTCTATTTGTCCAGGTAAATCCTGCACCTACCGTGTCTAGCTCCTGAACACCATGGTCTGCAATCCAATCATTGAACCACTGCATACCCGATACATCAACCCGAGAGGATCCACCTGGCCGCGTCCCTGCTGCCATGTTGGACTACTGGTAGGCCGCCCGAACTTTCCTGCGGGGCACAAGATGGAGAGTGTCGCATCATGCATGGCCATGAAGCCACTGTTGGGGTGTACAACTGGATCTCCAGGTGGGCCGGCATGTCCGCCTGACGGACGCGTACGATGTAGTCTATGTTTTTTCTTTTCATTTTTTGTCTATCTAGGCACTACACCTCCATGCTGCTCAGATAGGACATCTTCAAGGCGGACCCATAAACATCCCACAACTATCCAGACCGCTCTATCCCGCGGAAGCCATCCAACACCTACCTGTATCGGTCTACGGGGTGGTTCGGACGCGATTTCTCCCGCAAACCGGAGACAAAAGTGGGGGAGGTTTGCGGGAGTCCGGACTGCTCCCAAGCACGCTTTTGGCTGCCCTGGCCCACAAAAAACCCTCCCCCTCCCACGCGCACTCCCACCCGGTGCCGGCTACGCACATTAATGCCTCTATAGAGTACGCTACTCCACATTGAAGATGGCTCAAGGTAGATGCGACCTCTCACTCCCTTCGCCATTGAAGCGGCCCGTCGGCCGAGGGCGCCGCCCATTGTACGCCCTACTAAACACGCCTCCTCGCCACATTCATACGCCTCCATTAACCCCACATGGAAGCTGAGAAACCTACTCCAGCCACATTTCCGTCCAGAGAGAGTAGGCATTAAATGCAAGGGCGGCCAAGCTCCTGCTGTCCGCCGTCTATTTAAATGAGGGAACACGCTAGGCAAGAACCACACCCCTCGGCCACTCCCCCAATCTCCTCCTTCACCACTCTTCCGATGGCGTCCGAAGAACAGTTCTCCGGCATACAAGCTAGCTGGGTGGCCCACCAAGCCCACCAGATACGAGCGAGGAAGCTCGCTCCTCCAACCCCCCCCCCCCCCCCCCGTGCCTCACCCGACGGAACAAGTTGCTGCCCCAAGCAGCTGCGTGGTTCAACAACTTGCCATCTCCAGGCCCACTCGATGATGAGTGGCGTGTTGCTCCATGTCATCCCAACAAGGAGCACGGCGGCACGGGCATCATCGCTTTCGTTGATGACTGCACCTCCCGTGTGTGTGTGATGATGCCTCTCGTGCATGCGATGCGCCTCTCTTGCCTGCGACCACGCCATGCAGGCAGAGGCAGAAACCGGGTGCGCGAAGAGCAACGAGTCGGTGGCCGGCGCCTCCGCATCTGCCACCATCATCGAGGAGAAGTAGAACACGGGAGTCCGTTGCCACTTGGGTCCCATGAAGGGCACCGCCTAGGCGACACTAGCGTACACAGCTAGTGTCTTGCCCAATTCTTCTCTTTCGACGACTTTCGTCGATCCCACATGTATTTCATGGAAGCGGAGGTGCCGCCTTCCCCTCCCGCTGAAGTATCAGTCGGGGGTCCACTCCGATGAGTGGTCGGAAAGTGAGCCGTCCTTTGTGCTGAAGCATATACCTCCGGGGCTCCCGGCAGTCCAGTGATCGGGCTATCGGACATGTGGAAGACAAAGGGATCTGCGGGCGGCGATTTAGATTAGGTATTAATTATACCTTTAGAGTTGGACTAGCACCACTGATGCAAATGTACTGAAATGCATCATGTTTATATGAAAATTTGGCTTCTTATAGGAAATCCATCATTTATATGAAATTCGGCCATGTTTGCATGAATTTCATCTAGTTGATTTGAGTTGTTGTGAAAATGTATGCGGCTAGCATTGGATGGATGTCTCCTGCATCCGTGTCCGCTGACTGGTCCCCCTATCCGCGGACGGATGCGGGAGGTTTTTACGGGTTGTCGTTGGAATCTAGCATCTTCTTCTGCATTTGCATGGCAGTGTAAGGCAGGGTTGGAATGTTGTCGTTTCATGGAGATGAATGAATGTTGTTTGGGGCGATTTGAGGGTGATGTGGCTTCACCAGAGGCCAGGAAAATTAGCTAGTGAGGCCTCCTATTCCTATAAATAGGTTGTAGTGAAAAAAATATGTGGCTTCCCCTGCAACCTCGCACTAGCATAACTCCATTTACCCAGCTATCAATGGCCGCACCCCCACTACATGGCCCCGTGGTTTAAGTGTGTCCATAGACTCCTATGATATTTCCCATTTACATGCATCCACAAAGCTCGACCACCCCTTCCTATCTCTGCATCTCCTTCAAATCTAGAATTTCTACAGGCCCTTCTCTCTTTTGGTTAGCTAGTTAGACAACGACCGGGATGGCCGACCACATGGAGCTCTCTATCGAGAGCGGCGGCAGGCCCCCGCCTACACCCCAGATCAGCCTTGTGGGATTGTTCCTTGCGTGCATGGTCGCCGGCGGTGTGCAGTACGGCTGGGCGCTGCAACTCTCCCTCCTCACCCCCTACGTCCAGGTATGCAAACGTGTGTGTACACGGGCATGTTTTCCTCGAAAAGTGTGTATTGTTGTTCTAAAAATAAGCAATATTTTAAATGTAAATATTTTCTACCAGGGTTTCTATGTTAGTTATTGTGCATTCCTATTTGAGAGTGTTGAGTTTGTTTTTTCCGACCATTGACTTTGCTTATTTAGTTTTTAGGGGAGAAAACTAAGAGGAAACTAGGTGATACCCTGTGCGTGGCTACGGGGATTAGTTGCAATATATTTTAATAATACTAGCAAAAGAGCCCGTGCGTTGCAACGGGAGAGAAAACATAACACACGCTCTTAACTCAACAACCATCACTCAAGACCACAATAGGTCCATCTCCTTTATTTTTGCGAGACATCATATTGGTGTTGCCGCTTATCCTCCTTCTCAACCTCGTTGGCGATGGCCTCGGTGTTCACACTAAACAACAAAAAACGTGTGTTGAATATGGTTAATCCTAAGGCCTCACTCCATCCCTCCCCCCTCCCTCCCTCCTTCTCTCTCTCTCACGTCTCACGCTCGCGATGAGAAATCTTTTGTTTTCCACTGCGACATTTTTCAGGTAGTTATCCATATTTTCTTTCCCTATATGGTTATAGTGGGGTGTTTATTTGCAATTTGGATCGTCGTCGATATGAAAAGAACGGATCTTGCGCTATAAGTTATAAGTTTTCTTCCATAACAATATTTTAAAAATATTTAACAGGTAAAATTAACATCATATTTAAGCCCTATTCGGAAAGCCTCCAATTCACAACTCCACTCCCGGGGTTGGTGGAGTTGTAGTTAAAAACTGTGGAGCAGCTATTTCCTGACTATACAACTCCTGGAATTTCGTGGAGCTGGTGGAATTCCGAATAAGCCTTTAGATTCCACACATTTTTCTAATAAAATTTCATATATAATATGTTAAAATCGAAGTTACGGTTTAAAAGATACAGAAAATTTGGAAAATCATTTGGCTTGACTCAAATATATTCCAAATAATATTAAAAAATACTTAACAGGTAAAAATAATCTCATATTCATATTCTACATATTTTCCTAATCAAATTTCATATATAACATGTTCAAATCGGAGTTACGGTTTAAAAGATATGGATGATTTTAGAAAGCATTTGTTTGACTTAAATATGATATGCGGATGAATTACCTAAAACATCAGGGGGTTTTCAAAAAATGTAAAATAACGGTTCGGTGTGACTTAAATCCGGACGGCGGGTTGATTTCAAGAAAAGACAGGGACTTTTGTGTAAAATACGAAAATAACAATTCGTTTTAACTTAAAAACAGGACCGCGGGTTGAATTCTCTGAAATAGAGGGACCTTTCTAAAAAATACCATGACGGACGAAAGAAACCCTATTTGCTTTATTATTAGGTAAAGATTTGGTTGCACGAAACAAAATTTTCTGATTAATAATATGTTAGATGAAATTGATAATATATTTTAATATGCATAGTCCATAGTATTCATCGAATATAACTAACATAATTAAAAGGAAAAAATTAAGCAACTTTTCATGCATAGTTGCATGCTGGGGTGGGACTTTTCCTATGCATTGTTGCGTGTTGAGATGGGACGATTGCATGTTGAGACAAATATGTTAGTGGGATCACATATTTAGTTATGCTAGATAATACTTCTGCATATTCTTACCATATATGAATCGTAGGGGACCTAGTAGGACACTTTAATGGATTGATTTGTTGCTGAAAATATAGAAAATAAGAAGAGATGATTGGAAGACTTGCATGTGTTTAATGATGTGATGGGTCTCCAAAGCATGCAGTAGATCTCATCAAAATCACACTGAGTCAACTCATCTCTATTAATCTCACAGATATGCCATCGGTTCAGCGATAGGCCCCCCATCTAAACACTGCCAAGTATAACATTTACACGTAATCTGAGTCTAGAATCAACCAGCATTGCTCCGATACCACTATTGGGGTACGAGGTGGGCTACGCTGGTGCAAAAAATATTCCACCACGCACCACCTATGATCATGATGTAGGTATGGTCCCACAAAATTACCGCTTGATATATTGACCCATGATGGAAGCAGAGTTGACAATGATCATTGATGTAGTTGTAGCCATACATCCTCTCACCTTCAGCCGTTGATGAATTCTTGTTCGACCATCATGGGTGCAATGCCTATGAAGTGTATCCACCTATAAATGAATGGCTCAAAGATGAACCGATAATTTCCATGTCGCAAGCATCGGAAGGAGACTGTTGTGCAGGTTGGAGGGTTTTTCCAAACCTTGAGTGCATCCCGAAACTGGTTATTTCACTTGTGACCTAAATTAATGCAATCCTCCTTATATGACTTCCCCCAAAGGGATCAACCATATGATCACGCAGGCTACAATTCTTGTAATGTATTTGACCTATCGATTATGAATCCTTATGTGTGTGACCCCATGGTTTCTTGAGAACATGGTCATTCGAAGTGACCCTAGTAACTCTTACTCAACCCGGTAGTTGAGTAACTCCTTACTCACATGAATCAGTTGCATCTCTGGTGCCAAGTTTATAAACTAGAACCTGGCCAACTAGAACTCATGTAATAACTGGCCGTGACCTCAAGCAAGACATGCTAGTTCCTAATTTCCATGAAATCATTGCAATGAACCTCTCAATATGTCATATATGAAATATTCTTGAGTCACAACATATTTTTGTTGAACACAATGCAATAGATTGTCATCTTTGTTGGGTGGCTGCAACCTCTCTTGTCGACCTATGAACTAATCCATGGTGAGGGTAACTCTTAACCTCAGTGGTATGGTAATGCAATCCGTGATCAGATATGTCAAGAGGACCCAAATAAATCTCAGCAATTCATAAGGGAAAGGTCATGCCTTAATCAACCATGCCTTGCAATATGCTTCACTACATGCCTGGAAGATACCTTTACAACTACCTTGTAAAGGAGTAGTGTTTGGCAACCCCTAATCAAGTCGATTGTCTTCCAAAGGATAATGAGACAATTTTTACTCTGAGGACATGTCACATACATTGAGCTCGAAACAAATAAATGATAAACAACTTAACGCATCTTGAAAATGTAAATCCTAGCTATGAGTTCCCAACTCAAGCTACATCCATGAGATTGACATTTCCATGTATATTGCATCTGGGTGTAGCCATCTATTGATAGACATAGTAGTCTATGGTTATACTCCCCTTCCCCACATCCTCCATGACTAGGGACATTATAACATTTTCATACAACTCGAAGCTCCCACAACGGATCACATATTTATTGCTCGAAGTAAAGACAATATTCATGGATGACTGGATAATAGATCACAAACACATAGGGTTACAATCATCAGATGATTGCATCTATGACTTATTTTTAGCATGATCGACACGAGTTGTCCGTCCTGGTCACAGTTCTCACCAGTTGCTCGTACTCTAGCTATTCTCAACTCACTCTGACCATGATGATGCCCTCCTCCTCTCCAGCCGCACCTGTCACTCTCCCCACCTCAAACCACTTTCGTACTTGCCCTTATTGCGATGTTTAATACTTCATTGGTGAGCTATCACAAGTACTTTTTCTTTGGAACTTTGATACATTCAACAAAAGTACTTCCTTCGAGTCACACTTCTTTGATTCCTCCCCACAACCTTGCTCATATGGTTCTTGTGGAGCTTGAGATGGTTTCCCTCGATGCGGCCATGTAGGAAACGTGCTTGGCACCAAGGCCACTGATGCACTATTATGTCTCTCTCACCCAGGAGAAGAGCGCTTAGGTGAGCTATGTGATGTAGGGTGAAACCCTAGATGGCCGATCTTTCACGAAAGGAGCGGATCCCAAAGAGAAACATGAAGAACATGAGGGGATTCACGAGGGAAAACAAGAGAGAATCACTCAAACCAACAAGATTCGATTACACATGTGCTAGATCCTCGAAACACAAAGAGATACACGATGATACAAGGTCAACAAAGGATGATACAAGTAACCGGTTCTTCTCCTAGAAGGAGGTCTTGATGGGGCCGCCCAAGAGGGGGTCTTGAATCCAAGTTGATCTTCTCCAAAGAGGGGCCGCAGTCTCTCTCGAGGAGGAGATCGGGATGGATGAGCGGAGCTCTATCTCGAAGTATGAGCTAAACCAACGTTGACCCTAGCTAGGAGGTGGAAGAGGTCTATTTATAGTCTAAGTGCAAATGGGGCGAAGTGAAGGGGTACATGGGCCTCGGGCCCAAATATGGACGCAGCCAGGTACCGGACGTCCGCTGGGGACCGGTCGTCCGGTGTCTCAGGAGCCGCCGAACGTCCGGTGTCCTCCGGTCGTCCGTTGGTTCTGCTCTGTGATGGGGGTGCCGGACGTCCGGTAGCTCCGGACTTCCGCAGATGTTGGCTCGGGTGCTGGTGCGCTGGTCGTCCGGTCCGGATCAGACGTCCGCTCGTTCGCTTCGGGTGTAGGGGCACCGGTCGTCCGGTCTGGGTCGGACGTCCGCTCGCTGGGGTTCGGCTGAGGCTTCAGGCGCCGGACGTCCGGTCCTGGTCGGTCGTCCGGTGGCTGGGACTTTTCCTGCATCCCTTCTTCTTCTCCGTCTTCTCGTCCATCTTCCTCTTCTTCTTGTCCTTGCTCCTTATCTTCTCCATTGTACCTGAGTATGCACAAGGTATCCATATGGGGTAGTAGCCATGCTTCATGCGCATCGAGGTGGAATTGTGAGAGGAGAGATGTCACCTCGGTTCCAAGGGCTCTTGCACGTGATCGAGTCATGGGTCCGGTAGGCACTTGATGAGACGATGGTAGGTCCATGGGGATGACCATGGGATGCTCCGCATCACTATGTCAATGGGTCGACACTGTCGATCAGTAATACCTGTTCCTGGGGTTGTGCTTGGTGGTGGGGCCTCCCTTAGACACAATGTTACAAGATGTGATACACATGTTAATTCAAGTGAACAGTGCTTGGGGGGCAACAATGGTAAATGGGGGATGATAAGAGTGAGTTATCATGGGCTTTGACAGGCTAATTACAATATTGTTCTTTTATATGGCATCGTTCGTACTTATGCTTTGGATGGTGGTGCGGGACGAATGCCAATTGATTTATGCTAGAAATTATATTTCATGCGGATCTGGATGGATTCTGTTGCATGGAAAAATTAGCTTATCTCACATTTATCATTGGCCTAATAAAGATGCCAGATATTAATAAGAGATGTGAGATTAGGGAGCTAGAGATGTGAGAGAATGTGTTCCTCATTCTAAGCTTTAGAACGTGGAGCCGTATCTAAGAGGAATGAGTCAAATTTGGAACTTTTATGGAGGTGGAAAGATATCGAACATGCTATAATTTTCGCATGTGTGTGATATGTGATATAATTTTGATTGAAGATAGCCGAAACATTGTTTGTTTTGAAGTTATACTAAGAAACTATGTTAGATTTATAGTTACAATCATTGTAGCGTATACATGCTTGGATTCATTAACATGGTTTAATATGTTTACTATTGCTTCGACAGACATTGGGAATACCTCACGCTCTTACTTCAGTTATGTGGCTCTGTGGTCCTATTGCTGGATTAATTGTAAGTAACTATGACAATGGATCTTGTAGAACAAGGAGTTATTGTTTGATTTCCATAAGACAACTCTCTAACAACTTAAGAGAGGAAAACCTGCACACCTGTTGCTTATTTTATTTGTTATACTTTGAACCGTGGTCTATAAAAGCAATAAATTCATGGTGCAACTTCATGAATATTTATTAAAAGAATAAGAAGTGATATAAAGTGCACATCACTTTTATCCATCATTTGAGCAAAGCACATGATTTTTCTGATTCATTCAGGAGTTGGCGTATTCCCCGTGAGTTTATTGTGAAGCATATATTTCAAATTAATGCATGCATCGTATGTTCATGAAGGTGCAACCATGCGTGGGTCTCTCTAGTGACAAGTGCGGTTCGCCACTAGGGAGGCGGAGACCGTTTATCCTCTCGGGATGCATCGTCATCTCCATATCGGTGAGTACCATGCAATCATACCTCTTCTGCTGACATACACCATCAACCTATTATGAACAGTCACTAATGTGTTGCCACACTCATATGTGTGACCCCGTAGGTTATAATTGTTGGGTTCTCCTCGGACATCGGGTACGCACTTGGGGACACGAAGGATGATTGCAAGTAAGCTAAATCTTTAATTTTAGGCATATAGTAGCAAAGTAAAGAATCTTACGAAAATCTAACACTAAGTTGACGAGAGATTTGTACAGAGATTACACTGGGCCTCGGTACCGTGCGGCTGCCGCCTTCATTTTGGGCTTTTGGCTGCTCGACTTCTCCAATAACACAGTGCAAGTGAGTCTGCGCATGCTTGGTCAAGAGCATATCGACATATTTCATAGTTAAGTTTGGTAGTCTAGACTATAAAAATTTATTACTTTCAGTCAAAAAAATTGTTATGAAGATTTAGTACTAGTTAAATCCACGGGGCAAAAGAATCATTAGATAAAATGGCAATTCTTCATAGGTATAGAAAATAATAATCATGTCAGGCACTAACCAGGGAGATTCTATGTAAGCCATCCATTAAGTCTTGAGATATGTGAAGAAATTTCAACACGTTCCATTTGTTGCATTTTCATAAAACATTGAGTCAAATCATATCCACTCTCCTCCGTACACACGTCATGTCATGTATCCACCCAACATCATGCCTCTACCCACATGAATAATTCAAAATTGAGTACCTCTCTATCTTCATGTGAAAATTGTTTGTATTTAACTAACATTTGTTTGACATTGCTGACAATAATGAAATATTTTCAATTAATCTATGGTTAATAATTGTGATAACATAAATGTGGGAAAACATCAACAAACCTAATGTGCCAAGTCAATACAAACTGCGACAAGTACGCTATAATCCCCAAGTGTGAGGAATTTCCATAGCACTTTCCAAAGATAGAAGTGGTGAGTATGGAGTGTCGAACACACAAGTAGCTGAAGGTAAGATCAACATTCCCCCATCTCCTATCTACCACTGATACAACCCTATGTAAACCGAGTGTGTGCTTTATCTAGAAACAAGAAATAAAACTACAAAGTTTGTACAAAGAGGTAGCTTTGCAAGGTAACGAAGACCATAACCGTAAAAGTAGGTGCTTCCTAAGTAATGATACAATTAAATACAAATAGCGGGCGTGGAATAGTGGTGGTATGGTGTGCAGAATTGTCCCTAGGCAATCAACTAAGTTACTAAATCGATCATCGACGCAAGTTTATATGTGGGAGAGGCCTCTGCTAGCATGCCATCCCTTACTCATAATTTTATGCACTTCTGATTGGAACTATTAGCAAGGATCTGCAACTACTAAGAAGTTCATTAAGGTAAAGCCCGACCATAGCAGCAAGATATATTGGTCCCCCTTCAATCCTATATGTATAAATTTATATGGTCCGACGAGGTTTCTGTCACTCCTGCCCCCATATGCATAGTCCAACCAACTTACAACTAAACCTATGGCATGATCCGCATGCGAGCTCATATGATGGACACCAAAGGATAGTAACATAACAACAAGCAACTCAACCAAACATGGAAATTTACCAATTAACCCAAAGGACAACAAGAATCTACTCAAACATAATAGTGATGACACAAATAATTGGGTAATAATTCATAGCACCAAAACACCATGTCAAGTAGGGGATTCCAGTGGGTTCTGGTAGAGTGGACTACTGAAAAGAGGTGAAGAAGGTGACGGAGATGTTGTTGAAGACGGTGACGTTCATCAAGACAATCGCCACGATGATGGTTCCCCTAACGACACTCCAGCACCACCGGGAGACAGAGGTTGAGAGCCCCGCTTCGAATTCTTCCTCCATGGCATGCCCCTTGACGGGAGAGTTTGTCCCCTCTGATCCTTGTCCATCATGGCTCCTATAGGGGCGAGAGCCCCTCTGATATTGGATCTCTTCTCCATATATCTTTGTTTTTCGCCACTATTTTCTAGTCGAACACTGTTTCTTTTATAGTCAGAGGTCCGTAACTCCGACCGGACGGAAATTTTGAGGGATTTTTTTTCCATAAATTAGCTTTCCTGCAGATAAAAAGGAGCTCTAACTGATCCACAGCCCCCAAATGAGCCCATGGCGTAACTAGGGGTGGGCACACCACCTGGTCGTGTGGGGCCCTCAGGCACTGTCTTGCGTTGTTCCTTCGCTCAAAAATAACATATATTCCAGAAAAAGTCAGAGTAAATTGCCGCGGTATTTTGAACTTCCTAAATATTGATTTTTCACGAAAGAAAAAATATGCAGAAAACAACTTGCACTAGGCACTAGATAATAGGTTAGTCTAGAAAAATAATATAAAATTGCAGCAAAACCTGAACACCGCATATAGTTGATGTTAATATAGCATGAGTACTTCAAATAAATTTGATATGTTGGAAACGTATCAGCATCCCCAAGCTTAATCCCTGCTCGTCCTCGAGTAGGTAGATGATAACAAGAATAATTTTTGAAGTGTGAATTGTAGGATAGAGAAAACCTTTGATCACATAGGCAATGATAATTCTAAAAACAAGTAACATCATTCCATTAAGTTCAACATATAATAAAGTGGTCATGAAGTATCTTGTTAATATTTTAGGATTATATTACAAACATAAAGCAACCAATGAAGTATAGATGATGACTAGGTACCGCAATTTGAACATAACCATCATACTTATACAATGCTCAACAAATTACTACTATGAGAATGCATACAAAGCTAAGAGTGATGGCCATACTCAATACCTGGTGCCGCAAGAAAAAGAAGATGGAATTGGCTCAACAATAAAAGTAAAAAATATAGGCCCTTCACAGAGAGAAGTAGAGATTAACATGCACCAGAACTCATTTGTTTAAAATAGAGATAACTTTTTTGAGATGTGTACTTTTCCTGTCAACGGTTTAGCAACAATGGTTTCCATCTCCTTCCATTCTAAACACATTAAGAGCGGTTGCCATGCATCAACACTCCTCCAGCATAACCAACACAAACCATGGCTAGCTGAATCCATGGGTGCCTGCCAACTTTCAACTTCTTTTTCAAAAATATATTATTAGGATTGGGCATCCCTATACAAGCTATATCATAAACTTAACAAGCAAAGTAAACTCACATCCTAAGTAAAGCACATTTAGTACGGAAGATAGTGACTACCCCCACCGCTCCATGAGTTTTACGAGCACACAAAATATAAGTTTATTTGAAGTTTTAGAGGTGGCCTTGCAAATTTACTTGGAATGGTGGTGAAATACCATGTATATGCAGGTACAGTGGACACTTTGTGGCATAAACTTGTTTCAAGGATTGGATGCACAAGCGGTAATTCTGCTTAGTACTAGAAAAGGCTAGCAAAAGACTGTGGGCAACGACTTTACCATGCACAAAAACATTAATCATTGATTCTCTAATAGTAACATTATTGAGGAAATAAAATCCCGATGATAACCTTCAAACCTTGAATACCTCTAAGGCTAAACTAGAATTTATCAAACATGTGTAAGCATGTGCCAAGCCAATCATCTGTCCTTCATTGGGAGATACTTACCACCACAACATAATAGGTTCAACTTAATGCAACTAATGCTCTTTGTCATTATAATATAACTCTCTTGCTTGATTAAATATATGCACTATCATATTCACTTCTATTTTAATGAAGTAAACAGAGGATGCATGTTTACTTCTCAATATACATATCATAAATGAAGCACATGGCATTTAATTCATTCTTAAATTTTACTCTAAAGATATAAGTGAAGCACAAGAGTAAATGATCATACTTACTCAATGAGGGATTCCGCATGATAGTGGGATCAATACTAATGACTAAAGTTTGACCTCTTCCATCCCACTTTCAATAATAATGTAATCCACTTGAATTGCATCAACCTCCTAAATAGTGACATCAATACTATCTAAAGTTGACCTCTTCAAAGCCACTTTCAATGATAATTTGATCCATACTCGAAAAGATATAAGTGAAGTTCGTGGAGCATTCTACAAATAACATTAGTATAAAGAGACCAATATCCAAGCTCAAAAGATATAATTGAAGCACACAAAGCATCCTATAAAGCCAAGCTCAAAAGATTTAAGTGACGGATAAATAAAGCCATAATCAAGAGATATTATAAGTGAACTGCATGGATTATTCTATAAACTAACCATGGACACTAAGAAATCATCCTCAACCAGCATAGTGTAAATTTATTGAAAAGAAAAAGAAAAATGATGCTCTAATACTTTGCACATATCATGTGAATAAAATATAGGCTCAACCAAGACATACCTTTAGTTGTTGAAAACGATGAAGGGGATGCCAGAGCATCCTGAGGCTTGGAGTTTGAGATATCTTAAAAATATTTCTCGGGGATCCCTCGGGCATCCCCAATCTTCAGATCTTGCATCTCTCCAACTTTCTCTCGTATCGATATCTCCCGTGAGTTTTAAAATTTTCATCCATAGAAAATTCAATAGAACTCGTGAGATAGACCAGTATACATAAATATAAATCACCAAATCATGTACTGTGAAGACAAGTTACATAATTGTTTTCAAACATTAGCTACTATACACTATCATTTTCACAATTTATATCCCCCAATGTAAGCCATGAAAATTCAGAATGAGCGGATAAAAAACTATAACCACAATCTGTCTAAACCAAATAGTCTATAGTAACTAATTCTAAACATATACTTCTAAAGCTCCAAAAATTGTGAAAGATTAGGAAGTAATAAAAAAATTATTACAATATTGTTTAAAAAATTCATAAAATTAGCACGTTCAAGGAAAATATAATAATTTAATTACGACAACAAAACTTTCTGTTTCCGGCGAGCACACATCAAATATGCAATTTAAACATCCTATGGGCAAACCTTGGCACTTCATTTTTATGGTATAGTGTTTTATACATGGGGATAGTTATTTTTATGAGAAACTTCCATGGGAATCTTTACATTATTTCCATGAGCATGAGCAAAGTGTTCAAGGTCGACCCTCACTTCTTCAATGCACAACTATTCAACCACTTATCTTTTTAAGAAAAGGTTTTCGTTTCCCTTCTTTATTTTTGTTTTGTTTTTGAAAAAAATAGCACACGAAAGAAGAATAAGACTCTCTAAAACTTCCGTGTTGTCTCCGTGGCAGCGCTTTCGTTAAAGCGTTAAGCAGTGTATAAAGGTGCAAGTAATTTATTAACTTTGCATTTTAAAATTTTACCCCCAACTAAAGAAAGAAAACAAGAACAAGAATAACGAAACTACTTAGTGATAAAAGCAAAAAAACATACAAAATAATTTTCATCCTACTCTATTGCTCCCGGCAACGGCGCTGGAAAGAGCTTGATAATCCCCAGTGCAAGGAAACTGTCGTAGTACTTTCTAAAGAAGGAATAAGTGGTAAGTATGGAGTGTCAAACCCACAAAGAGCTAATGGTAAGATCTATATGTCTTCAGGCTGTATCTGCCATGAATGCAATCCAACATGCACTTACCATTTTCTTATCTAGAAAGAAGAAATAAAACTACAAAATGGGTATAAATATGTAGCTTTGCAAGGTAACGAAGAACATAAATAGAAAAGTAGGTGTTGGCTAAGTAATGATACAATATAATACAAATAGCGAGTGTGGAATAGTGGTGGTATGACAAGGGGAATTGTACATGGAAAGATCAAAGCCTCACGGGACACATAAAGAGACATACCCACCACCCTTGTGCATGCAAACCTAACAAGAGATGCCGATGCCAGCTACACCATGCTTTCTTTCCGACCGACCTAATGTTCCGAGGAGAATTAGGAATGGTTGTATCCCTGCGTCGAGTGCCTATGAAAAAGTAAAATAAAACATGGATGGGGAGAAATAAATCGCTATTTACGGCCAGACATGTCAAGGTCCACTTACAACAAATTGCCAAATTGTTATGAAGTGCCACACATACACAAAGTGCCAAATGATTACGAAGTGCCTAAAATTTTACACGAAGTGCCAAATATTACAAACTACTTGTCAATTCACACGAAGATCTCTACAAATACAATATGTTGTTAAGTTCTACTTGATCAATCATTAAGTTGTAATGGGTCAACCACTAAGTTACAACATGAGAAAATACATCGTAATGTGCAGTCAAAGTTCTACTACGGGGATGTGGAGGAGGGGAGCTCGCCAATTTCTTGATTCAGAGACCCTCGTGGTGATGGAGGTGGACGGTCGGCGTCCGCGATGTCAACCAACTTCAGCTCACCGGTCATATCTAGTGAAGAGAAAGCAAGACAGACATGGGAAGCACCCAAGTGATGGTGACACATTGCATCATAGAGCGCACAAACAAATCAGTGTTTTGCCAGCCAGATCCTGATGGGGAGTAGGAGGCTCCTGCTCGACATTCAAGCAATGGCGGGGGAAGACCTCACGGCCAACGTGTCATGTGCCTAGAACAGATGCACATCACTAGATCCCACCTTAGAGGGAGGTAGTTGGTGTCAATTATTTACTATAGTGAGGAGGGTAGGGGATATGTTTTTGTTGTTCTCGCCATCCTGGGATGGGGATAGGCACGACGATGATGTGACATAGTGAGCTTGACAAATTCTGACGGTTCTTGTCTAGATCTTGTCTCCTCGTGTCTTCCTCGTCACCCATGGTGAGGACCACATTGTGACCACAGAAGGAGCACACTAACCTCCTACTCTCCATGGGTTCATGCGCCACTTCTACCTCCACCCATGATTTTGGTTTCCAGAGCACATCTCCTTCCAGGAAGAGGTGTGGTGGAGGCAAGGGGAGAGGTGGTGTCATCAGCTGCTTGGGGGAGTGGTGGTTGGATCTGGTTGGTAGGGGCGAGAGGGGAGGTGAGGTCGGCTGGAGAGGAGAGCAGCAATGTTTTGGGAGGACAGTGGAATTGTGAGGAGGGGGTGACAAAAAGTGTAGGTTGATGTAAGGATGCTCTGGGGAGAGGCGAGCAGTATGGACCCACACCTGTCAGTGAGGTGCATGTTTTCTCTCTCTCTCTCTCTCTCTCTCTCTCTGGATTTTCTACTAGTTTAGCTGCCAGGATCATGAGTGGGGTGAATAGCTAGATTGCATCTCCATGGGTACACTAACATAACACATATTTAATTGACAAACACTTATTCGGCAAGCACTTTGAACTACAATAGAGAAACCACAAAATTTAAATAGTGAAAACTTATAAACTTGACGTGGCTTTTGGTATAACTGTTGAGTCAATTATCAAATTGTTTGTCAAAATCATGCGTAAAGTATATTAGTGGAAAGCTATGGATTAGGTGACCCCTTTTTTATGTGACACACTTTTCAAGCTTCATTGCAGTCTAATGGCAATTTTGAAAACGGAGTTTTTCCCATCGAGCGACATCGATAGTATTTTTTAGACTTTTTATCGCATGCGAAAATGATGTAGATGGTATATTATTGAAAACATATCGAAGAGGAAAAAAACTAGACGTCATCTTCCTAGTTCCTTATGGTTTAAGAGCAGTTAATAAAAACTAGAATTCGTGTTTTGGCGCAGTCCAAATTGACAAGTGAGCTGCATCAAAGGGGCAACTGAACTGAGCTTTGCTAATAGAAGTCGGCTAAGTATAGTTTAGTGAACTCAAAGTGAAATTTTCAGCGCCAACAAGTGAACTACCGGAAATATTTTCCACATGAGGATGTTGACTTCTCGAATAGTAGCGAATCCTGACACATCGAAGCGATCTACAAGTTTTTCTAAATTGTTTTTCCCCTATGTTCTAGGCTCCATGGCATGAGAGCGGCAAACTGCATATGTGTTTTTGCACAATTATTTTATGGGGAGAACCAAGGAACTCATTATAACAAACTACTTCCATTTTCTTAGCAATTTATGAACAAGTCCCTAAATTTTCACAAAATCCTAGGGTGGCCTCCACCATGGAGCATTGTGGCACACCAAAGCCCGTGCATGCGTGGGGTAAAATGTCTGTCATATGCTGGAGAACCATAGTACCATGCCGCACGCTGATGACAAAATCCTATGGTGGCCTCCACCATACACCGGTGGAGCCTTGGATCGGCGCTGGAATCACAAGGGTGGCCCGATCTTCATGAATTTTAGGTGTATTTGCGGAACAACACAAGGAAATGGAGGAAATCATGAGGAATCACAAACAAATGAAGGAAAACACATGGAAAACTAGTGATTCCAAGGCGACACCCTCTTGTAATCATACATCCACACCACATGGTTCCCATTGTTTCTTAAAAATTCATTGGTGAAGCAAACAACAAGGTGGAAGATTCTTCCCCAAGTCATAAGACATGGATGGCTTGAATTTCATGGAACGAACCTTCTCCAGAAGTGGAGGTCTTGAACTCCAAACGAGTATTCACTTCAAAGGGTGGCCTTGTACTATATGAGGAGTCATCTTAACAAGGAGAGGTCCCACAAGGGCAGGTACATGAGCTAAGCTATAATGTATTGTCATTTCTTAGCTAAACATCTAGGAGGGGGATGGGTATATATAGGTCCACCCACAACGGGGTAAATGAGGACAAAAAGATACATAGGCTAGTCGCCTAAAAGTTGCGCGCATGTGGTGGTTATATGGGGTCCTCCTCGCTGATATAACCGACTAGTGAGGCGAGTGTTTGCCAGGCATTGGAGGTAGGTGGCATGCTCCAACAGTTTACATCGGGGTAAGTGGGTGGTATAATAGGAACAAATGTCAGGTTTTCTCGGGTTCCTGCTAGTGTAACCGGGCGGGATGAGCTTGTTATATTGGCCACTTGGATGTGGCCATCCTTTCCCGTCTTTCGCCACGTGAGTGTCTTGGTGTTTCTTCTTTCGCTCCCCATCTTCCACTACAAATGGTGTGAGCTCTTTCTTGTGCATGCTCCCCTCCATTGCACAATTGTCACTAGGCAACTTATATGTGCAAATGAAGGAGCATCAAGTATTATACCATCCATGAGAGAATCAAGTAGACATGCATAAAAGGCAGAATTCATGTTAGTAGATGTGATGCATGTGACCCTTCGCGATGGAGACAAAGCCATGTTGATGATCGTCGGATGCAATTTCTCATGTCATTCTCCGCACCCTTCAAGAGGAGTCTCCCTCTACTTAAAACATCGTCACCATAGAGAAGGGATAGATCAGAGTTACCACAAAAATGGAGCTTGTCAATCATCATGTACTAAAGGCCTACACATGCACAAAACAAAGAAAATAATGTGCGTTCATGGTACAAAAAATGTGTCATCCATCAATACCCATCTCTTCTCTTGCGCATACCATTAGCAAGTAATACGGTTGATAAATATATGGTGTATTTATGCATATGTCATAGAAATGACATGCATGCTGTAAATAAGGAAAACAAGCATGCTTCACATGTAACATGTAAAAATATGTAAGTATATATGAGAAATCTATGGGGGCCTTATCGTGCAAGAATAAAGCAATGTCACACTCAGCACATATAATATAGCAAGTATTCAACATGATGGTGGCAACAATGGGAATTATTAGACAATATTCAAAACAAAGCCTGTGAAAAGCATGGAAATGGTTGCCATCAACCGTATGGAAAGAGCAATTATTCATCATGGGTGATGCAACACACAAGGTATATGCAAAACAAAACCATGGCAAAAGTTTCATTGTGTAGGCAAGAACTCCTACATAAACAAAAATGTGACATCATGCCACCCCCAACACAACAAGCATCATGAAAGTTATGGGTGAAAGATCTAAAATGATAAAAGAAAGTTACTCTGCCAAGCTTGTAAATACACATAAAAGTAACACAGTGATGGGTCATTTATAATGCAGAGCATGGGTCACAAAGGCATGTCATTGGAATAGTAATGATTAAACCATGCATTGTGAATATGGTAATATGGGCAAAACATATGTAGTGGAAGATACCAAAGAATCATTGGAGTGCAATTTAGAAGAGGTACGTGAATTCGTGTCATGAAGAAGAAGATAGGAATGATACTCCATGGAGACCTACGCCTTGTTTGCTCTAAAGAGCTCGTTTTGTAACCTCATGTTGAGTATGAGTTGAGAAGTAGTCGTGACGTCCTACACATGCAAAAGACAAAACTAATTATATGTGTGCATGGTAGATAAAGAGATCATCCATCACGATGTGTTTGTTCATTTGTACATCACTGTTAAACTCAAAGTGCATGAATAATATGTGCATCAATGTTTATATCCATGGCACTACGCATATTGTGCAAGGAAGGAAAAAACATGTTGCACATGGTACAAAAAAAATCTCCAATCATATGGGAGAAGTCTGTGGGGGCATTCTCATGTGCAATAGAATAAACATTGTTACACTCCAAACTCTATATGTTTGAAGCAAGCAAGTAGAGTTTTGAAAAAAAATTATGGAATGACATGTGCAAAGCATGGGTATAAATGCAGTCAAGTTGTATGGAAGAACAATTAGTCAACAAACTTAACATGACACACAAAGCATTCTTATTTTATGGATGGGAAAATGTTAACCACAAATTATACATATAGCACTATTATGCTTGAAATCAAAACAACATAAAGAAGAACTATTCATCATGTTTGTTACAACATGTGAGGCATTACCAAGAACATTTACCATACAAAGGTGGTCATGGCAAGGCATATGAAGTTTATTATAAGAATTATGCAAACATAACATGGTAATATCATAATAATATATGCAAATACCACAAGCTAAAACATTTCAACTATGTCTTCGCACAAATAAAATTCAACTTAATTCATATGCATAGGTGCTAAGGATAGATCTTGAAGATGTGATTTCAGAAACCTTAAGCATAGCACAAGACAAATTCATGGGACTATCAAGCATGATATAACATATGGGATTGACGTAAGATATCACATGTAGAACGCTATCACAACTACTTGATATCATATATTGTCATCACAAATAGGTGGCAAATCAAAGCACGCAGAAGGTAAAAATGGGGCGTGCCATAAATATATGAGCATTATTATCATGCAAATTGTCCAAGTCCAGTAGGAGGATAAACATATCATCAAGACCCATTGTACCTTTGTGTTCCTGCTCATATGGAGTAAGTGTTGTAGTGGAAACGAACATATTGTGTCCAAGTTCAGCATTTTGATGATAAAATGTGTGAGGGGGGTATTCTTCCACTATGTCCATTGTCTTGCCCATTAGAGGGAAGGACTTGTCCAGGATTGGGGAGCCATCAAGTACGAGACATTGCACCAAGTAAGAAGACACAAATAGGAGTAGAGTTTAAGTTGTTAGATTGGTAAATGGCCCCAGATCAAAATGCATAGGTGACTAAAAGAAAACAATAAAAAATAGGCTAGGTCTAAAGGTTTTCACCTGCAGCTATGAACTTGCACTCGAGATCCTATCAGATAATCAACATGGCACTGGTAAACATTGTTACATATATCTTATCAAAGTATTGTTATGGGAGATGCATCCAAATAACCCGCGACCAAGTACCTCTGAATCATGGTTCTATGGTCCAACAAAGGCCCTTCCAACACATGGGGTTAGCTCAGTTATTAAGGGAAAAGTAGAGCAATACATTGGGCACTTAATGATTGCACCTTATCTACCCCCTAGACACTATCTTTCAGCTAGAATACTAATATTATTGCCACCGACATTCGTCATAGCCTTCCATTCTTCTCCACCCTAAGCATCTCCTTGTTAAATCTTCGGTATCTTGTGTATCTGTAAGCCCTAGGATCGAGGAGGGGACAAAACCATTGTGTAGCACATAGAGATAATGTTAACTCAAAGTAAACCAATGATACCTTAACGCTTGTACATGGGGATACGAGGCTATGACACCCCTTAGCCCTTGGGGACTACTCACACAACACAAATAAATCACATACAATAGACATTATGAAGATTTCTACTTAGGGATGAATGAGTAAGTCATACAATGTTGATCACGTTATACACTCGATTACAAGTATGATGACTAGTGGAGATAAAGGCTATGGTGATGGCGATGGCGATGGCTATAGAGTGGTGGTGGGTAATGTAGATCGGAACGAGTTGGTAGCTCTAATGAATGGTCAGTCGTCTTATTGGTGGCTCTCATTTGGTGAAGGTTTCCTATCCTTTATAGTGCAGATGGGCTGAATAGGGTTTCAGAGTGCCTCTGATGCAAATGAGCCTAGAGACCCTTTATTGATGTTGTCATGCATCACATCATGGAGACGGTGGCATGCGATACGAGTAGTATCATAAACGTGGAGGCTTGTAGGACATGACATCTTGTTGCCTTCTTCTGTGGACACTGTTCTGTTACTCCTTTTCATGGGCATCATTTGTGATGTCCTACAAGAGCAAAGGCAGTTGTAGCACTTTCACGATAAGTTGAGTGTCGAATCCATAGAGAGTAGAATGGAAGGCACTACTAACCTCATAATTATGTTACTGCCAATGTAGTTCCATACACACCCAAACCAGACTTTGGAAATAGACTACTCTATAAGTTACTAGGAAAAAGGAATGAAAAGGAGTTTATGTAAACTACGAATGGAAATGTAAAAAAGTAAGGTGTTCTCAAGGGCTCCAGAGTCATCGCTACTAATATGATCCACGCAAGAAGTGCGGAGCATAGCTCTCTATCATATCACTAAGCCACTCTTTATATATCGAAGTGGGCGGTTCCCGATACATATATGTTCTACTCGAAGTAGACTTCATATCACATAGGCCACCACCAAAGTTTCCCCATGCCAGTTATCACTACGGTTCTTAAGGGTTTCCCCATGGATGCAGCCAGATGTGAGTTTCCCTCTTACTCCCCTACCAACTGCAGAAGGACAAGAAAGAAGCTTTTACTGTTTTCTCACAATACCTAAACATCAAAACCTAAACAAACAAAAGTAGTTTGCTTCACGAGCAATCACAACGATAATTCAAGAGAGGCCTCCTCTCAATATTCGTGAAGGCTACTAACTCGATAATAAACATAAGATATTGGATCACTTGAAGGAATCTAATTCTAGTCATAAAGAGTTCATCCATATCCTCGAAAATAAGTATGACTACTCAAACATGTGAAGGGAGCACATAAAAGAGAGGGCCAAGTTACAAGCTGGCATTGAGCCAATGAAACGAGAAGGCATGGCGGTGTTGGTGAAGATAGTGCTGATGGTGATGTTGATGGTGCCGGTGGTGTTGGTGATGAAGGAAATGCCGGTGGAGGCGGCGTGGTGGAGATGGCACTAGCTCGAAGGCTAGTGCATGCAGTGGCCGAGCTTCTTCCTCCTTATATTGATCTTGTCCATTCTTCCATGAAGGTGTTGTTGGTGCAACAATGAAGGTGATAGAGATTGATCTTGGATGAATGATGGATGATGGTGGTGGCTATGGTTGGAGAAGTATTTTAAGGGCTCTCCCAAAGCCTCCACTTTTCTTCTTTGATCCAAGGGCTCTATATGAGCCCAATTGTCTCCCAAACCCTTCCTTATTAGCCAAGGATCACGTAATAACCAACAGGGACAAAATCGTTGAAGAATCCTATCTAGAGAGGCATCATTCAGAGCTATCTAGGACTGGTACGAGCAGTGGTGCGACTAGGTTTGATCATACCAAAGGTCGTCGAATCCGGAAACTTTTACATCCAAACTCTATTTTCAATGTTATTGGCCTCATTGCAAGAACAACGCCGATGCATCTGTGGTATTAGATCTTAGTTTGGAGCACTTTGGAAAAAAAATCTCATTTTTGGCCTTTCGAAAGGCCTAAGTCGGGTGCTCGTAATCCTCTGTATTAAATCCATCTTTGGCCTTTTGATTGTGCTTGGTCCTAGGTTGCTCTAAGACACCCTTAGACACAACAAAACAAAGGAAACTAGTAAAAACTAAAGAAAAAAACTATGCAATGCTCACAATGAAAAGAGTGAAAAGTAGTAATCATGCATAATGGACATATATTTGGTTCAATGGAACATGATATATGTAGAGCACATGCAACAAAGGAGCTCAAAAAATCATAAAATATAGAGCCAACAAACTCCCCATACTTATATCTTGCTCGTCCTCAAGTAAGAGGGTTGACTACCTAATATTTGCCAACTCGAAAGCTTATGCTGAAACCAAACCCCAAGAGTGAACCCATGCTCATTGTGCGAGCATGCAAAAATTAACTAGCAAGGGAGTGATACATGATATCTCCTTAATTCCATTGCCATGGAGGTCGAGAAAGATGGAATATTTCTACAGAGTCCAAATTCCCATAGCCAAAGGTTTAGAGAGAAGGTCAAATTATGTTATGAACAATGCAATGCCCATCATGGACAAAAGAAACTATGGATTATCAATCACCTCAAAAGCACCAACCCAAGGAATACCAGGTCTAATTGGAAGATCATCCATCTGCATTAGTCAACCGCTCAACTACCTATGCAGAGATTTGTGCAAGCCTATGCCTCGTGCTTAATGGGAAAGTAGAAAATTGTTAGGGTTTTAAGAATTCGAAAACATAGGAAGTCTTTCATTAACACAACTAGCCATTAGGAATGCGTTATGATCGTTGTTGATGTGACTATGCGAGGAGTAGGCCGTGCAACTAGGATGCAAGCAGAGCTATGAATATGTGAAATCTCCCCAACGGACTAAGTGCAGGTGCATCCAACTTGCTTCCTCATAAAGACCTTTAGCATTTGAGGAAGCTTGTCATCGAAATAAGACATGCAACTTATGAAACTTTCTAATCTACAATGCATGAAGTGGTGCTACTTTGAAGCACAAGTGTATACTAAAAAGTGAAATGGTGTTGCTCCTTCTCTCATCACCACCCTTTTTTGTAGCACCTCTGTGATGCATCTCTTATTTGGTCTCTCTCTTTTTGGTAGAAGCAACACCTTATAATGATGATCAACACACTTTTGTAGCACCTCTGTGACACACTAAATGTAATCATAACTCAATATCAAAACATGAGAGAAACTCTGTATGAATGACTTAGGTTGTGTGCCAGGATATGCAATGATTCGGCGTAGCATAGACATCAAAAAATGGACAAGCCATAAAAATATCATGCTAGCCATACTACGGTCATGCAAGGAAAATCGAAATAAATAATATGTCTTTAGTCATGTAATGTAATATGATGGTAGTGCAAGGCGGTATACTCGGAATGGCTATAAAAATGCCATGATAGCTAGGTATGCTGTCTGTTTTGAGGCGATGTAGGGTTTATGTGTAGGAGAACAAGAGAAAGTTCTCCCATAGGTTTGGATGTACTAGAGAAGTATGCGCCAGGTCTCAATGTGAGAGTGGGCAATGCTCGGTATTGAAGAGGCTAGCAATAAAATATGAACATAAATGTAAAGGCTTTGAAATCACTTTAGTCATAAAGAAGGCAAACACTACACAAGGGCATCACTGTATCATGTTGCGTAAGAATCAAAATCTAAGTACTGCAAGGGGGTAGATTTGCGGGGGATATTGTTGCACATCCCAGATCAACCAAAGTCGCCGGGTTCATCTGCAAAACCCTCTACAACATTCGATCGCTAATCAAGCCACAATTAGAGTCCCCAACTTATGTAATTAGGTGAGAGAATGGCAAGAATTTAAACGAATCCTTTATTATTTTTGATAAAAAAAACATGGCAATGTCTTCCAGAAAATAATCAGATTTCCTCGCGCTAACTAAAATGAATGCAAAGAAGTATGCCAAAACAAGGGGACACACGATTGCACAAGAACTTTATAATAAAGAGCATTGCACGAAACACTATGCATGCAAAAGTAACTTCCCCACACTTAAAACTTTGCAAATAAAAACTAGGGAAAATTATGAAAGTAAAAAAAGAAAATACAGTTATGAAAAGAAAGCGTCTGACGTGGTTACCTCCCCAAGATTAACATTAAGCAAGAGTTAGAGACTTCCACCGTCGGGCCACATATAACCTCTCCTTTAATAGATGTGGACCTTGCTTCAATGGATCTCCAAGTTGTGGTCCAGTGGTTGCCCCCGATAGAACCTACTTGAAAGACTAAAAACAAGGTATTTTTATGCTTTTTATGCTTTTTTGGGTTTTTCATTTTTTATAGTACAGAGGATTAGCATGACAACTAAGTTCACTAACCTAAGCACCATGCGTAAGTGGATAAACTAAGTCTAGGAGTAATATGTACCACTAGATTTGCATGAAGTATGTGTGAGACAAGTTAACAAACATGATTGTGCAGCTCGTAAGTGCCTAATAAAAACATAGATCCTCACTTAAAGTGAGAAACTCGATACTAAGAAACTTTTGTGAGACGAGGTTCGTATTGAAAACATTATCGACCGCTTGTGGTTGAAGTTCTTCAAATTGAAGAAACAGATCAGATTGTGCGGTTCTTTTATACAGTTGGCACCATACTGTATATGACAACACATAAGGTCCAAGCCCATGCGAAAATAACACATAGAGAAAATCACCGAATCAATATACGAATGTAGTTCATATATCAAATCAAGAAAGTAAATAAACGAAAACATATTTTCTACAGAGAATTACTACCTCTGTATCAAAATATGAGACATTTTGGTAGGTTGACCAACCAAAACTTCTTATATTTTGATACGAAGGGATTAATTTTTAAGGAGCTACGGAGGTAATTGATGCAAATTATAAAGCAAATGATCGGTTAGAAAATACATTAGCAACATGTGATGTGGAAAACAATTCAATTGGAGGTATTTATTGCCTCATACGAGCACGCTTGGTTGTATAGTCTGGTATAGTTTGCTCTAGAAGTTCAGTCCTTATTGCCGCCCTTTGGTACGACTGGGCGGTACGAGCGTGAGCGCTAAACCGTTCGCCGTCTTGGAAAATCTTGACCTTTTGTTAGTCGGGTTTGACGTCGGGTACGAGCACGAGCTACAACATGAAAAGTTCCTAATTTCCATTTTCTCCTATTTATGAGAAATATAGTACGGATGCATACGCTAATAACATGCTCACACACTCATCCCTATAAAGGCAAGCACTCATACCCTACTGTGAGCATCTAAGAGAAGTTGAGACGACACGTGTTGAGATTGACAAACTCACCACAGCCACCTTGTAATCAACAAGTGTGTCATAGTTTTGTCGATGACATAGGTAGGGATTTTGCATCAATTTATAAAGGTTTTATTTTGCATCATCATGTGTTTGCCGGACCTTTCGGCCTCATCGCCAGACCGAAACCTTGGAAGTATGTGGTCTATCGCCCAGGTAATGATTGGAATCTGAACGGTAGTGATTGTGCTCAACAATGGTGCAGTTGTAAGTCTATAATACCTTCCAGTTTAAAAAGATTTGTATTACCTTCATTCATTGTAGCTCATTGAATCATGCGCAGCTGGATTTGATTGTCTAAACAAAACTGGACATTTCAATCACATACTAAGTAGCTAATTGCCTGTGCGTTGCATTGAAGCCACACATATTCCAGCGGTTCGATGCCAATCGTGTCCGAAATATACCTTACACACACAATATATGTAAGATTTGGTTTCCTTTGAGTATGAGCAGTTGAAAGAAAGATTTTATAAGATTTGATTGTATTTGAGTATGAGTAGGTGAAGGCAGGAAAGTTTTGATTTAGTTTGGATTTTGGTAATATTTGATTTGATTTCAGTATGGATAGGGGAACGCATGGAATGTTTTTAATTTAGTTGAGGTTTTGGTAAGATTTAATTTAATTTAGGTACATGCAGGGAAACAAAAAGTGATTTTTTACTTAGTTCAGGTGTTGACAAGATTTTATTTTGTTTGGTTGAGTTAATACATGACACGGGAGGGACGACATACATGACAAAGAAAATCAAATGAGGAAGGGGCATGGGTGGAGGCGAACATACAACATACAACTCCCCTTTAATAGTTGAGATATGCAAGTCACGGAATTTCCCACTTCCGAAAAGAATCCTCCTCTGGCTAGAGTTATATTAGATCATGTAGAGTGGTTGATTAGACAATTTTATCTTAAGTGTGCTACATAATCTCAAGAAGACAATAAACAGTTATGTATAGTGAATAATATGTTAGTCTTATCTCAGGTAAGTAGATATGTGGTGAGAGAAATTGTGTTAAGACATCATCCTTTAATTAAGAAAAGAATTTTTTTTTATGATTTCTCTCTTCCACCTCAACATTTACCCTACATGGCAATTCTAAAATAAATCATTGTACAATCCCAAACTCGAAATAACAAGCACAAATGGGGGACTTGAAAAGAGTGCATCCTTGAACAAATACATGGTGCAAATAGTAATGTGATTTAGAATTTATGTTCTCGCTTATATAAAGAAGGTTCAGATCAGCCACTGAGCTGCAAGCAGAATATTTAACTTATTTTATTCATGACGTCGAGGGATTAACTAACACAACTGAATCATATCTATATTTTATATAGATACAATTTTACCACATAGGAGGAAGATTTTCTATCGGAGCTTATCACACAGAACTAGTTAAGATGTTGTGAGATTTCTGCAGTGTAAAAGTTTTCAAAACTCAAGGGAAAATACTGGAATAATACACCCATAATATAAGATTATCTGATGGACTGATTGAAAAAAATACGACTATGTGTGATTTGGACAAAAATAAATAATTAAGTATATATGTTTATGCAGCGGTGAGCTAAAATGATTGTTTTTTTTGTTGATAGCACGTAAACGCATATTTTCACAATCACGTGGTTGGGTTACCTTATAACATTGGTGTGATGTTCCACTATCCATTCGAGTTTGGGATTGTACAATGATTTATGAGTTATTTTTCACACGCATTGTTGCATGTGTGGTCAATTTTTCACATTATATAGACTAGCAAAAAGGCTTCTGTGTTGCAATGGGAGAAAAGAAATACCACACACTCTTAATTTACAAAAAAGGTCTATAATCTGAGAATTTGTAGCTACGGCCCAAACAAAAATGGTCTTAGCCTACAAAAGCACAGTTCAAGATTCCACATGTATTTTATTTCAACACGGCTTGCATATGGATTTAATCCGTCAAAAGAAATGGGCAAGTGATCATGTATTTATTCATGTCATGTGTGAAATGGGGTATTGTTACCGGCCGGTAAAGGAAAACGATAAAAACAGACGATGACACATCAGCACACTACGGAGACATATGTGCATAAAGGGCAATTTTTAGTATAAGCATCGCCAACTTAGGGTAACTATTGAAAACTTTTTTTCACATGCATATTTACATGAAGAGTTGTTAAAAAGATACATAATTTTTTAAGCATAAAGAGATATTTTTTTGTCTGAAAAAGAACATTGTTGTATGGTCTCCCGTGGACGCGGGTACTTGCGTCCATATTTCATCACTATTTATTGCCATACATGTCATAGGTATTGGTCCATGTTTCATCTTTTTTATATCTTGTCAAACTTGTCTTTTATTTTATTTTTTTGTCTTGCATGCCTCCTTTTTACTTTTTGCCATGCATGTCCTGTCTTTCTTCTTTTTATATATAGTAGAATAGTGCAACATCTCACCTTTATCGGATCTTCTATGCATTTTCTTTTTTATTTCTTTTATAGAGGGCATCCAATTTTTAATTTATCTTTAGTTTCGTATCTAATCCTGATTTTGCTGAGGTGTTCATCCCCAATCCGAATCACTACCAATATGATAGAAAGACGGATAATGCATTACTGATTAAGATTGCACCCTATATAATATTTTGTTTAAATTGCTAATAGGTAAAATAACACCATATTAAGATTCTACATATTTTTCTAATCAAAATTCATATATAACATGTTAAATTTGAAGTTACGGTTTAGAAGATATGGGTATTTTAAAAAACATTTGATATCTACTACGGGTTTAATGTCAAAAAAACCAGTGGGCTTTCTATAAAGTAGCATGACGGACTAAGAATGCCTATTTCTTTTATTAGTAGGTACAGATTTGTTGTTTCTATCATAGCTACTCTGGAAAAGATTGACTACACATGCAACAATGCGTGTGAAAAATATTACGATGTTCATATCTCATAAATATTTTACATCTTGCTCAAATATAAAACAACCAATTGCGGCAATAATTTGTGGGGTACATTGTCTAATTTATAAACTTTGAACGAAAGCGTGAACCACTGAAACTTGGTCTCGGTTCCATGATAAATATGCTCCTTGACGTCTTTTTATCTGTGTCTTCTTTTGTCTAGGGTCCAGCACGCGCGTTGATGGCCGATTTATCAGGTATATAACGAGCATCACCCTGCTTGGTTCGGTCATCCAGCTTATGTTCTTCCCACACATCTAAGAAAAATTTATGCGATCGATCATCAACATGTTTTTTTTGCGGAAAACATGTTTGGATTTGATGAGTGCATACCCGCTTCCCGTGCAGCCTTTCTCTGGTGGTCACTCCTGTCCCCGCGTCCAACAACTTCCTTCTCGCGCCCCGATGCCCCTCCTTGTCTCCATGGATTATCCCTCCTCCGCCGACGCTGGCCACTCCCGAGCGCTACGTCGGTTGGACGCGAGCCCCTCTTCCTCCATCAGCCCTATGTAGGCACTCTGCGATGACATGGTCAAAATCCCCTGAGTCACTGCAGTGAACGCCCCCGCCATGGCCCTCGTTCCGAGATCCACTATGTCTCGCCAGTGGAGGAGCCTATGGCTAACAAGAGAACTGGGAGACCTTGTGCAACCACCAACCACGAAGGCGGCGCCATCGCCGCCAGGCCTCGGCTCGCTCCCTCGTCCAAGCATGTCTCCTGATGCGAGAACCTGCTCTAGGTGCCTCTAATCTGGCCACCCCCCCTCAAAGTGCCTTCGAGACTGGCGCTGCAAGTATTGTGGCTTCTATGGCCACATTTCACGTGTGTGTGTGTGCTACCTCCCTCCCATGCCTACGCACTAGCGCCATGCTGCCAGCGAAGTGCCTGCATCCTAGCTCCCGAGGGTCCTAGGCTTCCAGTGTGACGCCCCTAGTGCCGACTGCACCCCCACTCCCCGCCGTGGCTACCATGTTCTCCCAACCCCCCCCCCCCCACATCGTCGGCGGATTCATCCTCTCGGGAGGTGGTGGCCCTATTTGGACACCACTCTCTCCACCATGCGAGCTCGATCTTCTATCTCCCTCGCTTGGCTGAGCTGGAGGTGGCCAAGGTTGGTCTGCTGCTGCGCTTCTAGACACCATGGCCAGCTACCGTAGTTGTGATGTTCACACCGATGTTGAGGAGGACCTCCAGATGCGATATGGCCTAATTGTAAACAAGTTCGCCCTTCATAGTCACTATCTCGAGGACTTCCACTTTCGCTTTGGCTTTGTGAAGACTCACGCCAGGGTCGCTATGATCAACCTCCACACAGCACACTTCCAGCTTCTTTCCACCCTTGGAGTCCATCAATTGGTGTTGAGCCTGTATGCTCATCAAGATCACTGGCATGCGAGACCATGCATGGTTTTGGTACTCGGCTGATATGCTGCTTACCCCATTCTACCTGATCGAGGCCTCGCGCCCAAGACAAGCGAAGGCCTTCCGTCTATCGGCATGGACGATGAACCACAATGGCATCCCCTAGTTGTTGGAAGTACTTCTTCAGGTGCCCGACGGTGTGCCCCTGTATGTCTCCCCAGACCGCGTCGATAGTTTCACCTTGCCCACGATGTCTTTCCGGGTGTCTATCCATGTCACACTGCCCCTGGATGAGGCCCCAAGCCTAGGATCCCCACCAAGCCTAGACGTGTGGCCTCGCCGCCACGCTCTAGTGATTCCCCTCCCCATAGCGGCTGGAGAGGTGGTGGACACCGACACCCGCCTTGTCGAAAATGGCATTGGGTCTTGAGACCATATCCCACTGCCCCTCCGCTTTGTCGGCCCAACTGCCATCAGAGGCACTTTTCTCCTTTGGAGAAGTCGAGTGAGGCTCCTATGACCAATGAAGATCTGCCAGGCATGGAAGCTGACTAGGTCCAACCTACAATTCAAACTCCACTTGATGTGCCTCCCAGCGTAGCTCTCTCTCTCTCTCTCTCTCTCTCTCTCTCTGAAGTTGCGGCCCCACAACGCCACCCTCCTGTTGAGCGTGACCGAGACTATGTGAAGCCTTGGAGGTGGCCAGCCTACTAGTGTGGCCTGCACCACCTCTTCTACTACCAGCCAAACTGGCAATGCCACTCATGTGCTTACAACTACCAGACAAGGCCCCACTATCGTGGTGTAAGACAATATGTTTGGGGGAACCGGCTCAATCCTCTAGGGGTGGCCTATCACATATATATAATAAAGGGTTACAACGTTACATCATATGTACATATGTACGGGAACTATACAGTCTAACACCTTCTCTCAATCTTAGACACTTCCTAAAGAATCTAGAAGGGTAAGATTGCGCCCACAGGTCTCGAACTGTGGTAGAGGCAATGGCTTGGTGAAGATGTCTGCAAGTTGATCCTTAGAAGAGATGAACTTGATCTGTAGTTTCTTCTGAGATACAGGTTCCCGTACAAAAGGATAGTCAACTTCAATGTGTTTCATTCGGGCATGAAATACCGGATTTGCAGATAGGTATGTAGCACCGATGTTGTCACACCAAAGAATAGGAGACTGTGATTGTGGTATACCCAATTCCTGAAGCAAAGACTGTATCCAAATAATTTCTGCAATTGCATTAGCCACAGCCTTATACTCAGCTTCAGTACTGCTACGCAAAATAGTAGCTTGTTTCCAAGCACTACAGGCGATCAAGGTAGAACCAAAGAACACATCATAGCCCACCATGGATCGCCTGTCATCCGGACTGCCTGCCCAGTCCGCATCAGAATAAGCCGAGATGACCCCAGAGGGATTCGGTCAAATGTGCAAACCATAGGACAACGTGAAGCGAATATAGCGCAAAATGCGCTTAACCGCAGACCAATGAGTGTCACGAGGTGCCTGGAGATATTGACATACTCTGTTGACAGCAAAGGAAATATCTGGACGTGTGATCGTCATGTACTGAAGCCCACCAACAATACTCCTATACTGTGTCGCATCAGCAGAAGTGAGAAGCTCACCATCTACATCAGTGATCTTGTCAGTGGTAGACATAGGTGTAATAGTCGGTTTGCACTTAAGCATCCTAGCCCGCTGCAACAAATCCAAAGAGTACTTCTTCTGCATCATAACAAGACCATCAGAACCGGAAGCAACTTCCATGCCAAGGAAGTAGTGAAGCTTCCCAAGGTCTTCAACTGCAAAGTCAGCACCAAGAGACCGAACAAGAGTAGCAGCAGCAGCCGACAGAGAGGAACTGACAAGTATAATATCATCCACATAGACCAGCAGATACATTGTAACTTCAGGCCTTTGTAGAAGAAATAATGAAGAATCAGTAGCTGATGATGCAAAACCATGAGCACGAAGAGCTGTCGCAAGACGAGCATGCCAAGCACGAGGAGCCTGCTTCAGACCATAGAATGCTTTGGTGAGACAACACAAATAATCAGGACGATCAGGATCAGAGAAGCCAGGGGCTGCCGCATGTAGACCTCCTCCTCCAGTACACCATGGAGGAAGGCATTCTGCACATCAAGCTGACGAAGAGACCAACCCCGAGTGACTGCAAGAGAGAGAAGAAGCCTGATAGTAGTAGGTTTAACCACTAGACTGAAGGTGTCTTCATAGTCAAGACCATAACACTGCCGAAAGCCTCGGGCAACCAACCGCGCCTTGTAGCGCTCAATAGACCCATCAGAATGCTTCTTCACCTTGAAAACCCATTTAGAGTCGATGACATTAACACAAGGTGGTGGCGGAACAAGAGTCCATGTCTTGTTATGAAGAAGAGCATGGTACTCCTGTTCCATGGCCTCTCTCCAGTGAGGTATACTAAGAGCAGCTTGATACATATGAGGCTCAGATGACGGATCCGCACGAGCAGGAGCCAGACAAGTAGCCAACCAAGCAACAGTACCATCATGATGCTGCTTGGGCTGAAAATACCACCGTGACTATGAGTATGTGGTCGTTGAGGAGCCGCGGGAGCCACAGGAGCCGGGGAGGTCTCAGTCGATACTGGACTGGGCGATGGCGATGGCGATAGAGAAGCCTCGACCAGCGACGGAGACGCCTCAGCCAGCACGGACGAGAGCGAGCCTGAGCCAGGTGAGCTCGGCCCAGGCGAGCATGGTCTAGGTGAGACCAGTGTGGCAGGCCGAGGGGGCAACGAGGCCGGCATGACAACCCAAATTGGCGAGGCCGGCCCAGGGGCCAGGAGCGCCGAGACGGGCGGCCGAGCCACCAGGGGCGCCGAGCCGGACGGCAAGGGCGCCGAAAAGTGGACAACCCAGACGCCAGAGGCGCCGACATAGGCAGCCCAAAGACCAGAAGCACCGGCCCAGAGGCCTGAGGCGCCGAGACGCATGGCGTCGCTGGGTGGTTGGTTGAACGTGCATGGGCATGATGACCGAGGCCATGCAGGGGCGCAGCCTGATCGTCATGAGCCGCTGGCGAGGCCGACGAGGGAGGCGATGGCGCCTCCAAAATTTCCAAACGAGCCCCACGTCCAGTGCCTGCACCATGGTTAGGCAACAATATAGGAGAATATGCAACATCATCAAATTGGTCAGAGGTAACACAGGATGAATGCATAGATGGTGGTTCGGCGGTGGACACACGAAGTTTGGCAAAGGGAAAAACATGCTCATCAAACACGACATCCCGAGATATATAGACACGATTGGTGGGAACATGAAGACATTGGTAACCTTTATGAAGAGAGCTATAGCCAAGAAAAACACACTTCTTGGAGTGAAACTCAAGCTTGCGCACCCGGAGATGCGGCCAGCAAGCGCACCTAAAGACCTTGAAGAAGGTGTAATCAGGTTGTTCATTAAGGATAACTTCAATGGGAGTCTGCATGTTCAAAACACGAGTGGGAGTACGGTTTATGAGAAAACATGCAGTGGTGAAAGCATCACTCCAAAAATGAAAAGAGCCGATGCATGGGCTAAAAGAGCAAGACCAGTTTCAACAATGTGACGATGCTTACGTTCTACAGAACCATTCTGTTGATGTGTATGTGTACATGCTAAACGGTGAGCGATCCCAAGCGACTGAAAGAAGGAGTTGAGGTTGCGGTACTCGCCCCCCCCCCAGTCCGACTGAACATGAACAATTTTGTGCTTGAGAAGGCGTTCAACATGTTTTTGAAACTGAACAAAAATATCAAACACATCAGATTTGCGTTTAATAAGATAAATCTAGGTAAAGCGACTATAGGCATCAACGAAACTGATATAATAATTGTGACCACTGACAGAAGTCTGATCAGGACCCCATACATCTGAAAACACAAGTTCTAAAGGATGTTTCACCTCACGACTAGACTCCAAAAAAGGAAGTTGATGACTCTTCCCCTACTGACAAGCATCACACACTGCTACATCTTTATTACTAGACATGCTAGGAAGCTCATGACGATGCAAAACATGACGAACGATAGGTGTGGCCGGGTGACCAAGACGAGCATGCCACTATGACGGAGATACCCGAACTCCACTGAACACGCGAGCAACACCAGTATGCTCCAGACGATAGAGGCCCTGCCACAACCTAAGAAGAATGTCCCTCGTGCCCCGATCCTTAATAAAAAGATCAAAAGGATGAAATTCACAAAGCACATTATTATCACGTGTGAGTTTAGGAACTGAAAGATGATTACGTGTCACAGAGGGAACTCTGAGAACATTACGAAGCTGAAGACTCCTATTTGCATGCCTAGTGAGAAGAGATGCCTAACCAATATGCGATATATGCATACCTGCTCCATTGGCTGTGTGGATCTTGTCGGAGCCATGGTAAGGTCGCGGCAGCAGGGGGACCGAGGCGAGCAACGGTGGCAGCCCCGAGGGAGACTTGGATGACGAAGGGTGGCGGCCACCCTTCGTGGCGGTGTTGGCCGAGAGAGACCCGCAGCTCTTGGAGCGGCGCGACTTGACCCGCTGCTCAGTGAGGAGGAGGTGGGAGAAGACCTCGTGCACCATCATGGGGTTTGAGTTGCCCTGCTCGTTGATGATCTCGACCAAGGCTCATACTCCACGTCAAGACCATTGACAATGAAGGAATTGAACTCGGAGTCGGTGAGCAGCTGTTCGTTGGAGACCAACGTGTCGGCAAAGCCCTTGACCTTGTTGTAGAACTCAGTGGCCGTGGAGTTAAGCTTTTCATACTCCCCAAGTTGACGACGGAGCGCATAGACACGGGCCTGCGACTGCGTCGCAAACGAGCGCTCGAGGATGGTCCATGCCTCATGAGATGTCTTGGCGAAGACAACGAGTCCGGCAACAGCTGGAGGGAGCGACCCCTGGATGGAGGAGAGGTTCGCCTGGTCCTGCTTTGTCCAAACATGGTGCGCTGGATTGTAGACCGGGCCGTGCACGCTATCCACCAGCGCAGGGGGACACGGAAGGGAACTGTCGACGTAGCCAAGCAAGTAGTGGCCCCCAAGGAGCGGGAGGACCTGCGCACGCCAGAAGATGTAGTTGTCCGATGACAACTTGATGGTGATGAGGTTGCCGAAGTGAAACGGGGGCGGTGGCAGAGAGCCCGTGGAGTAGGCTGCCGGAGGCGTATACGCCATAGGGGCAGAGGCCGCGGGTGCAGCCGCGGGAACGGACGGTGCGGTAGCCGGTCCCGATGCGGCGAGGCCAGCCATCGGGGCCGACGAGGACACCGACAGCAGGGCGACCGCTGCATCGCCGACGGATGTGGGCGACGAGGCACCCGTCGTGACTCTGGAGGTGTGAACCACCAGCGCTTGGCCAGACGACGAGGAGAAAAAGGAGCTGACGCTCCTCATCCCGATCGGAAGCGTCGCAGCCGCAGCGGAGTCGAGTGGATGGGAGAGAAGGGCCGTGAGGGAGGCCGGCAGGTAGCTGGCTGTGGAGGAGCCGGATGCGGCGGTGCCCAACATGGCGGCGGCGGCACGATCGGCAAGAACGGCGATGGCGGCGGTGTGTAGGGTTTAGGCGGAAGCGATTTGACCTAGTCTCATACCATGTAAGACAATAGGTTTGGGGGAACCGGCTCAACCCTCTTGGGGTGGCCTATCACATATATATAATGAAGGGGTACAACGTTACATCATACATACACATATACGGGAACTATACAGTCTAACACGCGGCTGCTCTTGCTGTTGCATCCCTGTCGGCCACCACTAATCCTCCATAGCATTCACTAGTGTACCATGGTTCCAGTGATTCGCGATTGCCCCCTGGGGAAGATTCTCCAACCCTTACACCCCACCAATGCTCTAGCTATTGACGTCAACGTGCCGGACATAGGCCGCACCCCTTAGGCAACTCCCTCCCACTCGATGGATCGTGAGGCGCCCAATCCGGACCCAGCCTACTAGCCATGCTTGAATGCACTGCTGTATCGGTGTGTCCCTTCCATGGATCCCGTGAACCCCCAAATGGCACGTGTTGTGTCCACGGACGATCCCATGCAACGCCCCCTGCCCTATGTCCGCACTCGTGAGCCAAGACCCTTGCATCCAGCCTGCCATACAGACCTACCATGCTTATGTGCAAAATGTGGTTGAGCTGATTCTTTCTACTCCAGCCCCATAATGCAAACATGTTATCCCGCTTGATTTCATGTCACGCCATAGTAGTAGAGTTGCCAAGGCTGACAAGGGTTTTGGGTCGCAAACCTAGGCCAAACGCATGCTCCAATGTTAGACGATCTCCCAGTCAATCATGGAGAAATAAGCAAAAAAATCGAGCGGCCTTTGGAGAGCGATGTGGTGTAGGCCTTCGCTGTTTTTATGGGGTATAAAATACCTAGCAACCTAAAAAGCCTAGCCAACTAGGTCGCCACATAAAGGGCTCTGCCCAGCTGGTCGCGGTGCGATTTATGTTCCTCCAGCCTCCTTCCCTAGGAACGTAATCCTCAACTACTGGGCCAAACATATCACCACCTGAAGCGTGATTGCCACTTCATCCCCTTGTATTGTCTGTTCAGTAAAAAAAATTCTTCGATCTCTCCTGCCACTGTCTGTGAGTCCCGTGACACTGCCTTCCAGAATTCTCATTTCCTCCTACCGACGGCACATGGGGTGGGATCTTGATAGCCTGACAGAGCATAATTATATTCTTATCTAATCCATCCATTCTCGATCATCACATCAACTCTTTGGTCTCACCATGATCTAGAGATGGGCACTGTTGGCTGTCCAGTGTTTATGGGCCCCAAGATGACTCTTGTAAGCTCAAGTTCCTTTCCGAGCTTCAATATCTACACATGACCATGTCCGTCCCTTGGATGATAGGAGGTGACCTCAACATGATTCGCAGTGTCCCGTATAAAAATAACAACCACCTTAAACGGTGTATGATGCACCATTTTCAGTGATTTTGTCGCTGACATAGAGCTCTGAGATCTGTATCTTCATGGCCCCCGCTACATTGGTCCAACGAGAAAATAACCCAACTCTCATGCGTAATGACCAGGTGCTCTGTACTATCAGTTGGGAAATGATCTACCTCAACTACATGCTCAACGGTCTTGCCTCTATAGGATCCGATCACTGTCCTCTCATCATCGACTACTCCCGGCTCTCCAAAAACTTGTGACGTTTTCACTTTGAAAGAATCTGGCCAAACCTTGACGCATTCTCCCAGGTTGTCTCTGAGGCTTGGAACTCGGTCCCTGCCGACCCCTACCTCTTTCTCCGCATCTCTGCCAGGTTGATCGTGACTGCATGGCACCTTCAAGGTTGGATCACTCGCAACTTAGGCAATACTGTGTTGCATCTCCAAATTTCTCGCGAGATTATTCCACACCTTGATGACTCCCAAGACATGTGCCCACTCATGCCCATTGAGTCATGGCTACATCCGAAGCTCCATTGCACCATAATGCACCCTAGAGTGCTCCATTGCATGATAATGCACCCGCTGCACTTGGTCCAAGATGGCGAATCTAATACTACTTTCTTCAAAATCCATGCAGCACATCGACAACATAAAAACCGCATCCATGATCTCCACGTGGACAACCACATCGTCACCGACGAACGTGACCATGCCAAAAGCCGCCTTTGGGCACTTGTCCTCCATATTTGCCTCATCGGAAACTTGATATTTCACAATCAAACTCGGCCTCATCGACGACTACAGCTTTGACTTACACGACCTTGGCCGGCCCTTCTCTGAGTCTGATAGTTGGGACACCATCAAGAAGATCCCCAGCGTATAATCACCATGCCTGGATGGTTTCACCGTCGAATTCATGTGATCTTGCTGGGATATCATCAAGACTGGTTTTTGTGAGGCCATTGGAAAGCTACACATACAACTTCAATGGGCAGGGTTTCCAAAATCTCAACGAGGCCTTGCTCATGCTCTTGCCCAAGAAACCGGACGCATCCACGCGCTTCGAGTATCACCACATCAGCTTGATCAACCTCTTCACCAAGCTATTTGCCAAGGTCCTCTCCCTATGCCTTGTGCCAAGACTCGGAGAGATCATTTCCACCAACCAGAGCACCTTCGTGGTTGGGCGTTTCGAGCACGACAATTTTCTGTTGGTCCACCAGCAAAAATCCCCACATGCCCTGCTCAAGCTCGACATCGCGTGTGTGTTTGATTCTGCCTCATGGTCATTCCTCTTGCAAACCCTCAGCACCTTGGTTTTATTTCGCGATGGCATACATGGATGGCATCCTCATCTCCTCGGCTTTCCACGAGGATCTTGATCAACGGCAATCCAGGACCTCTGGAGCCCCATGGATGCAGACTGCTCAAGGGTGTTCCCTTGTCCCCCCAGGCTATTTGCCCTGGTTATAGATACTCTAAACTCCCTTCTCCACCACGCGCTGAGCAAAATAATTCTTCAGCTCCTTAGCACTAGGTAGACTGCCTCGAGCATCTCCTTTTTCTTGGATGATGAGGTTGTCTTCAGACATCCTAACCAAGCCGAGCTCAAGACCATCCAAGATCTATTATAGGTCTTCGGGCATGCCACGGGCTTGCACACTAAGTTTACCAAAGTGCTCCATTAGCCTAATCCAGTGCACCAACAAGACCGTGACAATAATGGGCACCGTACTTTCCTGCCCCGTAGCCCCATTCCCTATTACCTATCTAGGACTCCCACTTTCTGTCCTGAAAGTGGACCAAACTGCCCTCATGCTGCTGGTGAACAAGATCTACAAAAAGCTCAATACCTGGCAAGCTTCCCTCCTCTCCCGTAGCGAGCATATTGCTCTTGTTCGCCAGGTCCTCAGTGTCATGCCGCTTGACCTCCTCCTATACATGGCGCTTAGTCCACTGATCCTCAAGCTGGTCACTAAGGCTATTTGATATTTCCTTTGGCATGGGCAAAAGGAGGTCAGTTCTGGCAGCTGCCTTGTGAGCTGGCCATGAGTGTGCTGCCCCATCGAGCTCGGTGGATTAGGCATCCGCGGTATCCACCATACTGGCATCTCCCTACGAGCGTGATGGCTTTGGCTTCATGCTACATATACCTCATGACCTGGCCGCCACCTGCACCCCCTGCGAGCCTGAGGTGCGACAATTTTTTCGCGCATCCACTACCTGGACCCTCGGGGACAACAACACCTGTCGCTTTTGTAGTGCTCGTTGGTTAGATGGCCACTCCACGCGGAGCTTATGCCTAATCTAATAATGTAGTAGGGAGCGCGTCCTATGAGGGCTTGCTAGGACCTCGCTGGTGGAGGGAAAGATGCACATATTTTGCGTCGCTTGCAAAAGAGTGGCGAGATGTTGACGATTTGGTTGCAGGATGTGGGGGTTCGTCGGTGTAAGACACTGATGAGCTATAGAAGGATGGTCAGGGCAGCGGAGGCTAGTCGAAGGGCAGGGGGTGGGGTGGGGGGAGGTTTGGCCAGGCTGGGTGGCGAAGCAACACACAGATGGCGACAACATGCAGTTAGGCCGGCTCAGGTTGATGGCTCTACAGAAGCCAGGAGGAAGAAGAAACATAGCGGTTGGAGGAAGAAGAAGAAACTGGAGCCGTTGGATTTGGACCTAATGGTTCTGGAAAATCGACTGCTTTCCTGACTTATAGTTGCTCCCTAAGGAAATAAGAATGATGGAAAGAGATCTCATCTATTCCACAAGCCAACTGGCGGTACAAGTACAGGAGCCGATCCCTACATGCAGGGATGCGGTGAGATAATGGCCTGAGACTAGCTCTCACTGTTACAACAGCACATGCGTACATACACAAAATACACCAGTACATATGTCACGTTACATACAACTCAACAAGGAATACATCATTCATGTTCCTTAATTCTGAAACTAAGTACTTGAGTATGCAGGTAAACATGGCCCGAGTGCAGCCAACGCGATCTTCGTCTCTTGGATGGCTATCGGAAACATCCTGGGATACTCCTCTGGCTCCACCGACAAATGGCACGAGTAAGTGCCTCATCGTGTGCATATACCTTGATCCAGCAGCGGTGCGGCGAATTGATGGTTGTTTTGATGCGTACCTACACAGGTGGTTTCCCGCCCTCCAAACAAGAGCTTGCTGCGAAGCTTGCGCGAACCTCAAGGCCGCCTTCTTGGTCGCAGTGGTGAGCACGGAGCGGCTAATCAAGCTCGCAACCTCAAGGAACTGCATGTCTATTTCATTAGGCGTTCCTAATAATAATTCGAATCTCATTTGCATGTCGCGCGTCTTGATTTACAGATATTCCTGGGTTTTTCGACGGCGGTAACAATGATCTTTGCAAAAGAGACGCCGTTGGACCCTGAGGTGGCGAAGCAGGGCGAGGGGGAGGCGACGGGCCCGCTGGCTGTATTCAAGGGCCTAAAGAACCTGCCGGCCGGCATGCCACAGGTGCTCATCGTGACCGGCCTCACGTGGCTGTCATGGTTCCCCTTCATCCTCTTCGACACCGACTGGATGGGCCGCGAGATATACCATGGCAGGCCGGACGGGAGCCCGACGGAGATCGCCGCCTTCCAGGAGGGCGTCCGGCAGGGCGCCTTCGGCCTGCTGCTCAACTCTGTGCTTCTCGGGATAAGCTCCTTCATGATCGAGCCCATGTGTCGGAAGCTTGGAGCAAGGACCGTGTGGGTCGCTAGTCAGGTCCTCGTGTGCATCGCAATGGCGCTGGTGGCCATCCTCGGCGCATGGTCGCTCGGCGACTTCGGCGGCAATGTGCAAGACGCCGCGGCAACGGAAAAGGGCCTGAAGATATCAGCCCTCATCCTTTTCGTCTTCCTCGGCCTTCCCTTTGCAGTAAGCAGCATACATTGATAATGGCATCGTTAAAACTTAAAGCAGCTCCGATCAACTTATTGTCTCTGATGGCTAGTTTCGCGCCCAATGCTTGCAGGTTCTATGCAGTGTTCCGTTCGCCGTGACAGCACAGCTTGCCGCGAGCAAAGGTGGTGGACAAGGTGAGCTAGCTGCTCTCAACTGATCGTGAACTTTGAACAGAGTGTCCAACTCCAATAATTATATTTGTGCTGCAGGACTGTGCACGGGGATCCTGAACATCTCCATCGTGACGCCCCAGATGATCGTCGCCATCGGCGCTGGGCCGTGGGACGAGCTGTTCGGGAAGGGAAACATCCCGGCGTTCGCCCTCGCCTCTGTGTTCGCCTTCGCCTCCGCCGTCGCCGGAACAATCATGTTGCCCAAGATGTCAAAGAGCAGCTTCCGGTCCGTAAGCATGGGTGGAGGACACTGATTGTGTGGTGTTGGTCTATAACAGGCACCTGAAACTTTTCATGCGCTCAGTTGAATCTGCAACCAGCCATTCCCATAGTTCGTTTTTTTTCTTTTTGAGCAAACATTCCCATATTTCGTGATTCGTACGTGGGGTGTGTTTGGGCTGTAGTTCTCTTTTTTGAGATGTGTTTGGGCTGTAGTTGACTGACGCAACTTTCATTTTCAGTGGATTTTGTTCAACGGAATGGGCCTCAGCCCATTAGTTTTAGGTTAGTGGGTTATGCATTAGCCAGGTAGTAGTGCATTTGTGATTTAGTTGATGCTTGTTGTAGCTTAGGTCAACATTTCTCTTGTTTTCTTGATAAATTCCTCTTCACTTTTATAGCAATTGTGATGGCCGTTTTAGAGTTTTGTGTTCGTTTTGATTTGTTTTCATGGTCCAAGTGCTCCGAGTATTTTATTTTTCTTTAGTATATACCAGCCGTTTTCCCTCTTTGTGTATGTCGCTATTTTTTTCTGCGTCCGCAAAAAAATCATCCAAGTGATTCTTGTGTATAGTTGTATGTGCCGGTCCTTTTACTCTCTTCGTGCCACTATTCGTTTGTACGTGCGCGTGTTGCACAGGCGATATCAATATGAGATGCAATTCAATTGTGAGGTGCTTGTATATGCACGTCCCAAGGCCATACCATTGACATGAGTAAGACAATGAATCTCCGACGTACACACGCAAGAACTATGTAATATGTGTGCAAATTATTTTGGAGTCTTAGACACTGTATTGTTATATGTTTCTTCTTGCATATTGTGAAAAGGTGCAATTTTCTCTTTTAAGTTGTTGACATCATTTTATTTTTTATTTCTTTCTTCATTTAGGGTAAAATAAATGTCTTGATTCATTCTTCCCAGTAAAACTTTAGAGTTTAATTATATTTTAGTTTTTGTTTTATATATAGTTTTTATTACCAAATTCTGCGTTTTAATTTTGTGATTCAATTAGGTAATACCATTAGCATGAGTAAGAGAATAAATCTCCGGCATACACACACAAGTACTATGTAATATGTGTGCAAATTATATTGGTGTCCAAAACACCACACTGTTATTTATTTCTTCTCGCATATTGTCAAAAGGTACAATTTTCTCTTCAAGTGTTGTCATCGTTTTTATTTTTATTTTATTTCTTTGTTTAGGTTAATAGAAGTGCCTTTATTCATTCTTCCTCAGAAAACTTTAAAGTTTATTTTTGTTTTAAATTTTATTACTAGATCCTACGTTTTTATTTTGTCATCATTTAGGGTGATACCATCGGCATGAGTAAGACAATTTATCTCCAAAGTACACACCCAAGTACTATGTAATATATGTGCAAAATATACCGGAGTCCAAAAAATTGCACTATTATATGATTATCCTTGCATATTGTGAAAAAGGTGCAATTTTCTCTTTAAATTGTTGTCATCATTTTTTATTTTTTATTTCTTTCTTCATTTGGGGTATAGATATGCATTTATTCATTCTTCCCAAGAAACTTTCAAAGTTTAATATTGTTTTAATTTTTATTACCATATCCTATGTTTTTATTTTGTGGTTCATTTAGGGTAATACCATCGACATGGGTAAGAAAATTTATCTCCAACGTACACACACAAGTACTATAATATTTGTGCAAGTTATACCGGAGTCCAAAAACTGCACTATTATATGACTATCCTTGCATATTGTTAAAAGGTGCAATTTTCTGTGTAAGTTTTGTCCCTTTTTTATTTTTCATTAGGGTAATACCAATGACTTTATTTCATTCTTCCATACAGAACTTCAGTTTTTTATTTTTTTGGTTTTCTTTAATTTTTATTTTTAATTACCAAATCTTGTGTTTTTTATTCATTTAGGTAATACCAATGGCATGAGTAAGATAATTAATCTCTGACGTACACACGCAAGTGTTATGTAATATGTGTGCAAATTATATTGGAGTAAAAAATTGCACTATTACGTTTCTTACAATGAAAAAGTGCAATTCATGTGCAAATTGTGTGCAAGTTTTTGCTTTTGTTTTTTTATTTTCCTTTTTTATTAGGAATTACCAATGCCTTTAATTAATTCTTCTTTAGAAAAAAATATTTTTATATTTTGTTTAATTTTTATTTTAGTTTAGTTTTTTTACCAATCCTGAATTTTTATGATTCCGATTAAAAATTTTAGCACGAAGATTGTTAAATATAGACTAGAATCCCTATACTAATCTTTCTATAATTACTGTGTATGCGCGAAAGCAAACATACATGTCAAAGCAAAGCATATATACATGGTAACTAATATAGTACAATGCTTTCCACGTATAGTGTATGTGCATGCATAATGGACTTATTCTAGTATCTCTCGAGTTTCTAAGCTCCCACGAATTACAGCATTGTGGTTGATCGAGGGTTTTCACCACGCCCATGGCCCCACCTGTAAGGGGGTGGATATCGCTTTAGTCGGTTTGACCCCCTCCAACCCATAATCCTGATCCCTTTGTGCGTGATGAGCGCACCTGATCCCATCGTAGCTTATCCCCGATCGAACAGAAAAGGCGGCGGTGGCGGCAGCGGCAGCTGAGAGTTCGCATCGATGGCGGCGGCGACGACGGCTGAGAGTTCGCATCGGTGGCAGCGCGTGTGAAGCTGGTGGTTCCCTCTCACCCCTCTACCTCTCTTTCCTTTCGCCATCCTCTCTATCCTTCTCACTTCTCAGGATGGGTGGCAGCGGACGTGTATGATGCTTGTCCTATATCCCTAGGAGGTGTCCCATATCTCCCCGTTCTCTCTAACTACGGTGGGAGGGGAGCTAATGACGGCGACTCATGGATGGTGTGCGCTGGCACCAACGGTGAGCGACAACTGCTCTATTCTGGTGAGGTGACGACGGCTCTATTTCAGGAGGAGATGACGAGGTTTCCGTTTTCTAGGCACACTCTCAGTTGATTTCATCTGTTTTTTAATCCCCATCTGTGATTCCTCTATGTCTCTTCCTTTGTTTGGTTTCTCTCTTGACCTGCAGTGAAAAGGAGGCAATCAGGAATAGTAGACTAAGTCATAGCCTAGTGGTGGGAAGGGGCTGATGCCTTCCCACCCACCCAGGTTTAAGGCATGGTACTTGCAATTTGGGTTTGTTGCACCAATTATACTATATGGGTTTCCCTTACAGTTTTTCTGTCAAAAAAAAACAGCAAGCCCGTAGCCATGAAAGATAGTTTGTTGTATCAATTAGTTTCAAATATAGTGCATACCAGTGTTCTTCATCTGTCATGTGCTGTCTGAATTGTTATGCTCTCAAGGATGTATTGATTGTTAATGTGTAATTACTTCCTCTAAACAGCTATGAAAGTGGTTGGTGAGGAATCACCAAACAATAACGCTGAAATTAATCTGTGTGTGTGATGTGTTTAAGCTCACCATTGCAGGTTAAGCGGCCTTTTTTGCTATCATTTGTTAGCAGTACTCCCTATGAATAGTACACACTGCTTGGGTCGCCGTGTGGTAGCCATGGGGCATCACCAGCCTGGAACTAGAGCACACATTCAACCTTCGATCTGAGCCTTCTATGTTACTTCTTGGACTCGTGCAGCTCAGTCAGATGCAACCATGAAAGACAGTGGTCTGGTTTTCGCTGACCCCTTTGATTGCTCTTCGGTTTGTTCTCATACGAAGCACATCGCCCACAACCCACATGTCCAATGGCAGGAATGTCACTAGAAGAATCTCACCATTAAGGTGCATCTAGCCGCCTCTCTTCTCCACTTGTGTTCCTTCTCTTCCAACATGTTCCGTTTGAAGTTGTTGTGTTTCAGCAAGGAGTGCAAACTGGTCTACCCACTTAGCTGGTCTAATTATCTGGGGTGTGCTACCATTGAGAAATTCACAACCGCCCCTACCACTTGCATTCTCAAATAAATGGAACCAGAATTAAAAGTTACAAATTGTAGCAGGTTAAAAAAATCACTTCATATAAGCAAGTAAAATTCAGTTGGTAGAAACACAAGAAAATGGAACATCTTGGTTTTGGTTTCATAAGTGTATTCAACAATCGCAGAACGCATTGTACTTACAAGTTCGTCGTCATCCAGCATATAATTTATTAAAGGAACATTATAGTAATTTCTCTTCTATTATGAGCATGAATAGTTCTTCTATTTAAAAAAGTGATTGACGAGAAAATATATGATGGCGACATGGCATAAGAAACATTTAAGCACATTTGGGCTTAGCATATGAGACATGGTAACAATCTTAGAGTACTTGGTTTCTGAAAACAAAGTTGTTGCAACTTTATTCATGTTTCACTTAAAGATTATCAGAAAGTGAGAATGTTCAAATATGCTAATTATTTTCTTAATGGAATGCCCGCTATATATACAATATTTATAAATACAACAGTTATGTATGTGTTACTCTACTGGTTTGGCTCTGCTTCTCTTCTTTGCGAAGATGACTTTCCTCTATGTGCTATATTTCAGTTCTCATCTAATGATGGTTGCTGTTTACCCTGGACCTTCTCTCTTGGTTTAATTCTGCCAATAGCCCAGCATTTGATTCTTTCACCGTTCATTATTTAGTTACTTCAGTCACCTACTCGACTTGTCAGCTCCAAGGAGGAACATGAATGTGTAACGTTGTTGACATTCTTGACACTGAAAAACTGTTCATTTTTTCTATTCTCAATGGATGTTGCCATTGATAAAGCATGAAAATCATCTATGATCTATTTGTCCATTTTAGAGTAGAGCATTTAAAAAAAACTTCTCTTGGAGGTGTAATGTTAGATATCCAAGCTATTTTGCTCATGCGGTCTTCGACAAAATTCATGAAGTCTACTTGACTACTTCCCTGCTTATTTGCCTCATGATAATTGGTTAGTTTTGTAACTGATTAAGTTTTTTGTGGTGTTTCAAATGCATATGTTATGGTTTAACATGTCGTAGTCCACTGATGTACACTATTGTTATCTTTGATACTTTATAATCATAGTAAAAACGATGAACCAGTTGTACTACCCTGGATGTATGATGAACCAGTTGAATGCTATGTAATTACAATAAAAACGATAATGTTGCAAGATCATTCACACTATTAGGTTCGGCGCAGCAAAGCGCGCATACGCCTCTAGTGTAGATAATATCTCCTCTAGTATTGTAGCTGTAGATTAGTGTATGTGCTTTTGCATGTACAGCGTAGGAATGGAGAATTTACGATTAAATCCATGTATTTGGATGTCATTAATTCAAGCTCTATTCCTACCTCGAAACATGTTTGGCATGTCAAAGTTCCCTTGAGAGTTAAAGTATTTATCTGGTTTGTACACAAACAAGTCATTTGAACTAAGGATAACTTGATTAAACGCAAATGGAGTGGATCCTCTCGATGTAGTTTTTGTGATACGGATGAAACAGTCAAACACCTCTTTCTCGATTGTCCTTTGGCAAAGATTCTTTGGCAATCAGTTAACATAGCCTTCAATATTACTCCATGGAATAATATTAGCACGTTATTCGGGACGTGGTTGGATGGGATTGAGTCCCAAACAGCAAGACACATTTGTGTAGGAGTATGTGCTTTATTATGGGCTATCTGGAATTGCAGAAATGATTTGCACGACACAAACTTGCAGCCATGTATTCCATGTAGATCTGTGGGCTGCAGCCGTTGATCACACTGTCGTGTGATTTTCGTCCCGCAAACATCGTGTGTACAGTAATTCCGATCCAGAAAATAAAATCTCATCAAATCAGTACGCGTTACAGTAGCAATCTTCTTAGAGAAAAACAAATCGCTCTAATAAAGGTGATGTCGTTCATTTGCTATGGTGTTGCAGGTGCACCGGAAACATGTACACGATGGTGGTGAGCACGAAGACCATCACCCTCAACACCTGCATGGGCCAAAACCGTCCGATGTTGGTGAACAACAAGATATTTCATGTCGGCAGTGCGGCAATCCTCCTCACCGACAATGGACAAGACTGGGCGCGGTCCAAGTACTAGCTGATCACTCCTAGGGAAATGCTTATACACAGAAGCTCACCAGTAGCACCTTTTAGAAGCAAGCGGTGCTGCTAAATAGCAAATGAAAGCAGCAGCGCTGTGATGTAGGGTGGAACCCTATACGGCCGATCTTTCATGAAAGGAGCGGATCCCGCGATGAACACGAAGAACACGAGGGGAAATCACAAAGGGGCACAAAGAGGAACACTCAAACCAACAAGATTAAGTCACACATGTGCTAGATCCTCGAAACACAAAGAGAGATACAAGATCCAAAGTCAACAAAAGTCGATACAAGAGGTAATGGTCTTCTCCGTGAGGACGTCTTGATGGGGCCGCTCAAGAGGGGGTCTTGATGATCTTCTCCGCAAGGAGGTCTTGAATCCAAAGGGATCTTCTCCAAAGAGGCCGCGGTCTCTCTCGACGAGTAGATCTGATGTGGATGAGCAATGCTCTATCTCTCAAATGAGCTAAACCAATGCTAACCCTAGAAAGTTCGACGAGGTGGAGTATATATAGTCTTAGTGCAAAAGAGGGGGGAGCGAAGGGGTACATGGGCTGCGGCCCAACATGAAACAGCGCACAGGCGTCGGACGTCTGGAGGTCACCGGTCGTCCGGAGGCTCGTGAGGGTCCGGACGTCCGGTGCCTGTCGAACGTCCGTAGATTCGGCTCGGGTGGTCTTCGGTAGGTCGTCCGGTCGGGGTCGGATGTCCGGGCATCGGGCGTCCGTGGGGCGTCGGATGTCCATCTGTTTTGGCTCGGGTGTGGAAGTGTCGGTCGTCCGGAGGAGGCCGGGCGTCCGGAGCCTGGAGGTCATCGGACGTCAGGGGTTCGTCGGTCGTCCGGAGCTTGGAGACTTTGAGAAGCTCTTCTTCTTCGTCTCTGTCTTCACGTCCATCTTTCTCTTCTTCTTCTCCTTGCTCCTTAGATTCGCCATGATACCTTAGTATGCATAATGTGTGATGCGGAGCATCCCACGACCATCCCCATGGATGCCACCTCAACTATCCAAGCTCCAAGTGGGCCCATGATGATGCGGAGCATCCTTCCATCATCCCCATCGACTCTACACCGACACATCAAGCCCCACCTGGACCTATGACAAGAGCGAGAACACGTGCTTTGGAAACCCAGGTGAACTCCTTCCTACTTAACTTGCATATGGATACGAATGGAACATTGTTGCTAGCTCACCAAGATACGCTATGTCTCATTAGGTACGAAGAGGAACACCACCAAGAGGCTCAGGAGCACCCAAGGAGAAGAGGAACCACCCCAAGGTCACGCGGACCAAGACGGAGTGCAACACCAGCAAAACTGGAAGTCCCAGGTGACCCCGTTCGCACGGGCCCCCGAGACCCCATGTCCATGGGCTATCCAGAAAGTTGGCACTAGAGCACCCCGTGCGCACGGGCCTGTACCGTGCCCACGGGACACCCGTGCGCACGGGCCCAACTTACCCCGTGCGCACGGGCCTCCCAGGATGGACGACTGAGATCCCCAAACCGAGCCCCTCTTCATCTCTTTCGACCCCAAGACTATATAAACCGTACCTAGGGCTGTGTTTAGGGTTAGCAAAGTATGAGCAAAGTATGAGATGAGATATTTGTGAGCTTTGCTCCTTCTACCTTCCCATTTGTGGAATCAAGACCCCTTTGGGAAGAATCCTAGTGGATTTCAAGACCTCCTCTAGGAGAAGACTATATTCAGGACCTCATCTCGGTAGGAGTGGGAAGAACTTTGCCATTGTATCTTTCCTTTTATTGTGTTTGTGACTTGTGGATCTTATGTTGCTATCCTAGTGGATGTGTGATTGGGGAATTGTTTGAGTGTTTTCCTCTTTGTGTTCTTGAGAGTTAGCCCTTTTCCCCCTCCAAGTGTGAAAAGATCCCCCTCTAGGATTTAATCCTATATCATTTTGGTATCATGAGAAAGGTTGATTCACATCTTGGAGTCCCATCCCCCCATTTGCTAGCTTGATTTTGTTGTTTTTCGTCCAAATTCGAAAATCCCCACAAAAATAGCCCAATTTTTTTTCTTGCAATTTGTTGGATCTTGTGAGATTTGGTTGTTTTGATCCACGAATTTGGAGTTTGGCAAGTGGATCTACCCATCTTCCTTCTTCCCCACCTTCCAAATCCTCGAAATTGTCCTTATCTTGGAAAATCCCCATGGATCCGGAGCTGTTCATCCGCTCTCAGCACACCCCGTGCACACGGGCCCTCGAGACCCCGTGCACACGGGCCTCACTTACCCCGTGTGCACGAACCATCCAGAAACTTTCGTCCATCTTTTGTTTGCACCATTTTGCTTCCATACCAACACTCGTGTTCTTACGCACTATTTCTTGTGGTTGTTTGAGTTTCGGACCGCGGTTTCTCTTGTGTCCTAAGGTGTTTCGGCTACTTAGGCGCATTTGGACATCATCATTGCCGCCACTCGATGATCGACTCGGACACCACATCGCCTTCACCAACTTCATTCTTACCGTACGATGAGACGGTAACCTCGACAACATCTCACCCTTGCTTTTGCATTGATAACCCGAGCCATTTCACGTCGCATACCCATCGAGACTAGCAAGTTGAGAATTGCCGGGCCACGCTATTGTGCACTGTAGTGATCTTGTTACCATCTTAGTGCCATTAGTCTCTCCCGTGCATATCTTACATACTTGTCTCATATCATACTTGGCTCTAGCTTAAAAAACTTCAAGAAAAGCTTTTAAGCAAAAGAGGAGCAACAAAGAGCTTGTAAGCAATAGCATCGAGGCATTTTGCATATCATCTTCGACACCTCATACGTAGCATAGTTGGGATCGAAGATGGCACGTTTCTCTTATAGGTTGGTGCACATGCGTATCTAGCCCATTTGAGCAATCAAGCTATCGTCTCTCTAGTATTCGCACAACAAGAGCATTTTCCGTGGTTGCACATTTTCAGCTCACCCCTTGGTTGTGCAGATCCCATCTATCTTCCGTGTGTGTGTTCCTCGTGATATCATTGGGTTTGATCTATATGTTTTTACTTGCATTTTTGTGAATCTTCTCAACCTTTTCGATATCTTGTCTAACATTTGCTTGAAATTTTTGCCACCATCCTAACCGAGCTCCTCCATAAGCCTTTTACTTGTAGGTGTGAGAAACAATTCCCGGTACCAATTCCCCTATTATAGCATCGTGTGATCGTACTTGTTACATCCACAATCTTCGGAAAAGGTAACTTTGGTTTTGTTCTCTCATTTTTCCTACTCACCACCACTTGCTCATGATGGATAGGCCAAGTACTTCTACCAACCCACTCTTCATGGAGCAAGACGACAACATGAACTCCTTTGTCACCAAGAGTCACCTCTTTGGTGCACAATGTGCTTTGCATCAAGAGCAACAAGCTATGAGTGATCGCACCGACAACCTTGCCGCCGACTTGCGACTGTCCGAGCAACATACAAGGGACTATTTCGACCACAAGCTCGATGATCACAAGCAAGAGAATGACGCAAGGATGGACGAAATTCGCGCTTTGTTGCTCGACCGCTCGTCTTCCACTTCAAGAAGGAGCTGTTCAAGCCGCCACTCCGACTTCACCCTCTCCGGCTCAAGTACACCGACATCGAACACTCTTCGTCAAGCCCACGCACCGGCCGTCAAGCAAACCTCAATCCTTTACGCGACATCGACTCGCAAGAGCATCGGCGACATCAAACCCAAGAAGCCTTTGCGCTAGCACGAGAACGGCAACGTCAACGCCAACATGAAGAGGAAGAACGTGCGCGTCTACACCAACATGCACAAGATGCCGAGACACAACGTCAAGAACAACAACTCCGTGACACTCAAGCACTTGCGGCGCAACAAGCTCTACGCGATTCGAGTCAAGCCGTTGCCGACCGAAGCCGTCAAACCCATGAACAAGATGAAGCACTTCGCAAAGAAATTCAAGAACAAAGATTTCAAGCTCGCTTGCATCATCAAGTTCCTCCTCGAGCTCGCAAAGCTCAGGAATCCCATGGAGGAGGCTTAATGGGACACTTTGGACATGACAAGACACTCGCTATGCTCTCCAAGAACTATTTTTGGCCAAAGATGGTTCGTGATGTCAATCATTTCACCAACCGATGTTCTACATGTCGCAAAGCTAAGTCCAAATCTCAATCTCATGGTCTCTATATGCCTTTACCAATTCCATACCAACCTTGGGAAGACAATAGCATGGACTTTGTACTTGGTTTGCCTAGAACTCGAAATGGCAAGTACTCCGTGTTTGTTGTTGTGGACCGTTTCTCCAAAATGGCTCATTTCATTCCTTGCAACAAGATAGACGATGCTTCACATGTTGCACACTTGTTTTGTAGGGACATATTATGTCTTCATGGAATGCCAAGGACAATTGTCTCGGACCACGACGTCAAGTTCTTGAGTTACTTTTGGAAGACCTTATGCGCCAATCTCGGAATCAAGTTACTCTTCTCCACGGCGTACCATCCTCAAACCGACGGCCAAACGGAGGTGACGAACCGTACACTCTCCACTCTACTACGTGTCTTGATCAAGAAGAACATCAAGGACTGGGAGGAGTGCCTACCAATCGCCGAGTTCTCCTACAACCGTGCAAGACATTCAACTACCGGCAAGTCCCCTTTCAAAGTCGTCTATGGCTTCAACCCATTGTCCCCATTGGACATTCTTCCTCTACCGCTACAAGAGCACATCAACATGGACGCGAGCGACTGAGTGAACCTCCTCAAGAAGATGCATGAAGATACAAGGCACACCATAGAGCGCCAAGTACAACGACTCACGACCAAGCGCAACGCCAACAAGTCCCCAATGGTGTTCCAACTGGGTGACCTAGTTTGGGTACATCTCCAAAAGGATCGTTTCCCCAAGGAACGCAAGTCCAAGCTACTTCCAAGAGCCGATGGCCCATTCAAGGTACTCGCACGCTACAACGGCAACGCCTACAAGGTCGGCATCCCACGAGACAAATACAATGTGAGCGACACATTCAACGTCAAAGACTTGGCCAAGTACCATGTTGATGAAGATCATGATCAGTGGACGGATCTCTCCCAAGGGGGGGGGGGGGAGATGATGCGGAGCATCCTTCCATCATCCCCACGGACTCTACACCAACACATCAAGCCCCACGTGGACCTATGACAAGAGCGAGAACACGTGCTTTGGAAACCGAGGTGAACTCCTTCCTACTTAACTCGCATATGGATACGAATGGGACATTGTTGCTACCTCACCAATATACGCTATGTCTCATTAGGTACGAAGAGGAACACCACCAAGAGGCTCAGGAGCAACCCCAAGGAGAAGAGGAACCACCCCAAGGCCACACGGACCAAGACGGAGTGCAACAGCATCAAAACTAGAAGTCCCAGGTGACCCCGTGCGCACGGGACTCCGAGACACCGTGCCCATGGGCTATCGAGGAAGTTGGCGCTGGAGCACCCCATGCGCAGGGGCCCAACTTACCCCGTGCACACGGGCGTCCCTGGATGGATGGCTGAGATCCCCAATCCGAGCCCCTCTTCATCTCTTTCGACCCCAACACTATATAAACCGTACCTAGGGCTATGTTTAGGGTTAGCAAAGTATGGGCAAAGTATGAGATGAGATATTTGTGAGCTTTGCTCCTTCTACCTTCCCATTTGTGGAATCAAGACCCCTTTGGGAAGAATCCTAGTGGATTTCAAGACCTCCTCTAGGAGAAGACAATCTTCAAGACCTCATCTCCTAGGAGTGGGAAGAACTTTGCCATTGTATCTTTCCTTTGATTGTGCTTGTGACTTGTCGATCTTATTTCGCTATTCTAGTGGATGTGTGATTGGGGAATTGTTTGAGTGATCTCCTCTTTGTGTTCTTGAGAGTTTGCCCTTTTCCCCCACCAAGTGTGAAAAGATCCCCCTCTAGGATTTCATCCTATATCATTTTGGTATCATATAGGATGAAATCCTAGAGGGGGATCTTTTCACACTTGGAGAATGAAAAGGGCAAACTCTAGGATGTCATCCTACATCATTTTGGTATCATGAGCCATGGTTTCTCACGAAATTGGAGCCCCCCTCTTTGTTTTCTAGCCTAGTTTTGTTGATTTCGTCCTAAATTCGAAAATTCCCCACCAAAAATAGCCCATTTTTTTGTGATTTGTTGGTTTTGATGATGTTTTGTTGGATTTGATCCATGGATTTGCTTGGTTTCAAGTGGATCTAGCTTTCCCCCATCTTTTCCCCACCATCCACCCCCAAAATTTCCCCATTTTTGCCCAAGAAATCTCCATTTTCCGCCAAACCCATGTGTCCCAGGTGACCTCGTGCCCATGGACCCCAGACCCCGTGCGCACGGGCCCCCGAAAACTCTCTGGACACCCCGTGCCCACGGGCTCCTACCCCCGTGCGCACGACACCCCCCAGGACAGCCACGAGTGCTTCACCGTTTTGCCCATAACTTCCACATCCGGAGTCCGATTTTCGCGTTCTTTAGCTCGTTGAGTAGCTATTGACATCCCCCATCCACCTAGATAGGTTCCATCACCATTTGACTCCATCAAAATTTTGACATTTTGGCATCTTTGCCTAGGCCTTCCACCATATCATCCGCATAAACCACCATAGCCTTCCACAACCTAATCAATTTTGCTCCATTTAGCATTTGTGGTTGTTTGAGTGGTGAGTTGAGTCTCCTAAGGTGTTTCGGCTACTTAGGGACGGTTGCTTCTTCATCATCCATCACCACCACTTCCACATTACCATCTCCTCTACCATCATTTGACTTTTGCCCTTGAGATTTTGAATTCGCGGTTTTTACTGTTTCCTAAGGTGTTTCGGCTACTTAGGGACGAGTCTCCATCATCTTGGTATCTACATCAAGAACACCGCCACTCACCATCTTCAAGGACAGTAACCTCGACGACACCATTGTCCATTCACCCTTGCAATTGCATTGATAACCTGTAACACCCTCGATGCGACTATAGCTCCCACGTGTCGAGGCATGACTTAGAGACATAATCGCATTGAATGCATATGTCGCAAGTTAGGCAATCTTCACAACATCCCATGTAATATAATAATGAAAGGGGAGATAACATAGTTGGCTTACACTCGCCACGTCAATAAAGTACATAAATAACATTACATCATCCAAACACTCATGGCCCGACTACGGCGCCAAAATAAAAGAGAGCACAACAAGAGACACGGTCCCTATCACCCCCAACTGGGCACCACTACTGATCATCGGGAAAGGAGACATAGTAACGCTGAGAGTCTTCGTCGAACTCCCACTTGAGCTCATACGCGTCACCTGGAGCGGAATCATCAGGCCCTGCATCTGGTGTAATAGTAATCTGTGAGCCACAAGGACTCAGCAATCTCGCACCCTCGTGATCAAGACTATTTAAGCTTAAAGGTAAGGCAAGGTAAAATATTAGTGGAGCTGCAGCAAGCGACTAGCAAGTATGGTGGCTAACTTATTCGCAAAAGAGAGCGAGAAGAGGAGACAAGGCTCGAGCGAGAAACTAGCGAGCAACCTACGCAAACATTACTCCAACACCGTGTCCACTTCCCGGACTCCGCCGAGAAGAGGCCATCACGGTGACACACTCAGTTGATTCATTTTAATTAATTAAGGTTCAAGTTATCTACAACCGGACATTAACAAATTCCCATCTGCCCATAACCGCGGGCACGGCTTTCGAAAATTCAAATCCTTGCAGGGGAGTCCCAACTTAGCCCATGACAAGCTCTCACGGTCAACGAAGGAATAGACCTCCTCCCAAGACGTTCCGATCAGACACGGTATCTCGGTAATTCAAGACACTTCGACAGGTTAAAACAAGACCAGCAACACCGCCCGAATGTGCCGACAAATCCCGATAGGAGCTGCACATATCTCTTTCTCAGGGCACACTCAGATTGTCTAAACTTCTGGTAGGCTAGCCCAGAGTTGCCCCTGGCAGCCACCGGCGGCTGACAGTTTGGACCAACACTCAGAGGAGCACTGGCCCGGGGAGGTTAAAATAATGATGACCCTTGAGTCTGAAGAACCCAAGGGAAAGAAAAGGCTAGGTGGAAAATGGTAATACTAAGGTTGGGCATTGCTAGAAAAGCTTTAATCAAGGCGAAATATCAAGGGGTTCCCATTATAACCCAACCGCGTAAGGAACGCAAAATCCGGGAACATAACACCGATATGACGGAAACTAGGGCGGCAAGAGTGGAACAAAACACTAGGCGAGAGGCCGAGCCTTCCACCATTTACCAAGTATATAGATGCATTAAGATAACAAAGTAATATAATGATATCCCAACAAGTAAATAAATGTTCCAACGAGGAACGGCCTCCAATCTTGACCTACAACTAGCAACGCTATAAGAGGGGCTGAGCAAAGCGGTAACATAGCCAATCGACGGTTTGCTAGGACAATGGTGGGCTAGAAGGTTTGACATGGCAATTTGGGAGGCTTGAAAGAAAATGGTAGGCATCGTAGCAATGGCATAGCAAAAGAGCGAGGAAACTAGCATAGCAAAGATAGTGGTGATTTCGAGGGTATGATCATCTTGCCTGCACAGTTGTCAGAGTTGACTGGATCCTCAAAAGCAAACTCAACGGGCTCCTCGTTAGCGAACTCGTCTCCCGGCTCTACCTACACAAGACAAACAAGCAACAAGGATACAATCAACCATGTGCAAGACCAAGCAAAACGATGCAATGATGATATGCTATGCGGGATGTGATGCGGGATGCAAAATGCAAGATATGACAGGAAATGCATGAACCTGGCCTCAACTTGGCAATCCAAGTGTGCCACTGGAAAGATGAGGTGAAATCGCTTGAAAACGATATAAAGAACGCCGGAATCGGAGTTACGGTTTGGAAATGGCAAGCGATTCAAAAATGACACCGGTTTGCGATTTACAGCAAGTAGGCATCTAAATGCAAAGAAACGAACATGCTACAGCACCCAAAAATGACAACAAAATACATGGCAGGGATGCACACAAGATGCTTAACAAAAGTCTAGCACTGAGCTATGGCCAATTCATCCATTAACAGGTTCAAACAAGCATGGCAAAAATGCATATGGCAAACAGATCTCAGACTTAGTGAAATTAACACTTGTCTGGAATTTCAGATCAGGTAGCCCACTTCGGAGCAACAAAACTACATGCTACAGGATCTGAACATGGAAAAGTAAAGCATGGCATGGAGCTACTCAAAGATATTAACAAAAGTCCCTTAGTGACCTTGAGCCATAAGGGATCCTAAAATACAATTGCAAGCACGTGAACATAGAAAAAACATAATCAGTTTTCAGACTTGGTGAAAACTGACACATGCTGAAATATAACTCACGAAGGCGTGTTTACGAGCTCGATGCACTCACCACGGTGCAAGTCATGGCAAGACAAGCATACATCCTTCAAGAAGGCACAAAATACAAGCTATACATGGCAAGAACAATGGCATAGCATGCACGGATCAACTACAACATCACCGGCAAAATTGCAAACAAGTTGACAATCTGCCCAGATTCACAAAGTAGCAAAAGTAGAGGTCAATTGACTCAATATAGGTTGCTCCATAATTGCAAACAAAGACATGGATGGATAGAGAACTACAATATTAACAAAACATCCTTACTGATCATCCTCAAAAGAGGCACGGATCACTAGGAAACAACATAAACATATGGCATCATGAGATAAACAGCTCCATGACTTGGTGAAATTACTAAGTCCCTGAAAACAGAATTAGCAAGTGCCCCACTTTGCAAGCTTGCACAAGTCACCACACACATCACAAAAATACATGGGTTGCACCTCTGGAAAGATGACAAAACCCTTAACAAAACACATGTAGAGCATCAGGGCATAGCATGCACACATTAATCATGGCAAAAAAGACAAAAGTGCTAAACGGAGTAGCAGATCTGACAATTAACTCAAGTATCCCTCTTCTAACAGCATTTCGGGCATCAAGATGAACTCAAATGAAAATGACGCAATGGAATGAAATGATGGACTCTCTGAGATGAACATTTTGATATACTATATGCATAAATCGGAGATACGGATGCAGAGTTACAGCCTGACGAACATGTGCATATGGGCCTAGAATTTCGGGACTTTGTAAAAAAACACCTCCTAGGGTTTACTGTTCATCGCAAACCGGATCCAGATCGGCCGGCGCGCCCTTCGAGGTTGACCGGACTTGCCGGAGAGGAACAGCTCGCCGGTGGAGGGGGAAGGCCGGCAAAGGCACCGCGGCGGCCGGCGCTCTCCCCGGGTGGCGACGCGGAGCAAGGACGGAGGCGGTGGTGTGCCTCAGCTGGGTGGAGGCGCGGGCCGGAAGGCGGCGGCCGGCGGCGTGGATCCGCGGCGGCGCAGCGGCCGTTGGTCAGACGAGGTGGCGGCGGGACCTGCCGGCGTCGGGGAAGGGCAGGGCGGGCGGCGGATGACCAACGGGCGGCGGGGCGCGGCGAAGTGGGCCTCGGGGGCCGGGGACGGGCCCTCCGGGCCGCGGCGGCGTGTGGGTGGCGGTGGTGACGTGGCCCATTAGTAGATCTTTCAGTATGCCATTGATAATAATTAACCATAATATTATCTAGGAGTTTAGTAGCATCTCCTAAAGTGATTTCTATAAAAGTGCCTCCCGCGGCCGAATCTAAAAGAATTCTAGAAGCAAAATTCAATCCGGCATAAAAAAATTTGTATAATCATCCACAAATTCAAACCATGAGTAGGGCAATTACGTATCATTAATTTCATTCTCTCCCAAGCTTGTGCAACATGTTCATGATCAAGTTGCTTAAAATTCATAATATCGTTTCTAAGAGAGATGATCTTAGTGGGAGGAAAATACTTAGAGATAAAAGCATCTTTGCACTTGTTCCATGAATCAATACTATTTTTAGGCAAAGATGAAAACCAAGCTTTAGCACGATCTCTAAGCGAAAAAGGAAATAGCTTCAATTTAACAATATCATTATCGACATCTTTCTTCTTTTGCATGTCACACAAATCAACGAAGCTATTAAGATGGGTAGCAGCATCTTCACTAGGAAGGCCGGAGAACGGATCTTTCATGACAAGATTCAGCAAAGCAGCACTAATTTCACAAGATTCAGCATCAGTAAGAGGAGCAATCGGAGTGCTAAGGAAATCATTATTGTTGGTATTGGTGAAGTCACACAATTTAGTATTATCTTGAGCCATCGCGACAAACAAGCAATCCAACACACAAGCAAACAAAAAGCAAACGGGCAAAAGAGGCAAATAGAGAAAGAGAGGGAGGATAGAGAGAGATAGGGTGAATAAAATGGCATGGGTGAAGTGGGGGAGAGGAAAATGAGAGGCAAATGGCAAATAATGTAATGCGGGAGATAGGGATTGTGATGGGTACTTGGTATGTTGACTTTTGCGCAGACTCCCCGGCAATGGCGCATATGGGCCTGACGAACATGTGCATATGGGCCTGGAATTTCGGGACTTTGTAAAAAAACACCTCCTAGGGTTTACTGTTCATCGCAAACCGGATCCAGATCGGCCGGCGTGCCCTTCGAGGTTGACCAGACTTGCCGGAGAGGAACAGCTCGCCGGTGGAGGGGGAAGGCCGGCGAAGGCACCGTGGCGGCCGGCGCTCTCCCCGGGTGGCGGCGCGGAGCAAGGACGGAGGCGGTGGCGTGCCTCAGCTGGGTGGAGGCGCGGGCCGGAAGGCGGCGGCCGGCGGCGTGGATCCGCGGCGGCCATTGGTCGGACAAGGCGGCGGCGGGACCTGCCGGTGTCGGGGAAGGGCAGGCGCGGGCGGCGGACGACCAACGGGCGGCGGGGCGCGGCAAACTGGGCCTCGGGGGCCAGGGATGGGCCCTCCGGGCCGCGGCGGCGTGCGGGTGGCGGTGGTGACTTGGCGGGCGGCGAGTGGCTGGCGGCAGCGGCGCGCAGGTCGGACACGTCCGACTCGGCGCGGACGTTGTCCCGCGGCGGCGGGGAGATTTCTAGGGTTCCTTAAATAGGCATAGAGGGAGCTAGGAGAGTCCAAATGAGGTGCGGTTTTCGGCCACGCGATCGTGATCGAACGCTCTAGATGATGGAGCAGAGTTAGGTGGGTTTTGGGCCAAATTGGAGGGGTGTTGGGCTTCAACACACACGAGACCTTTTCGGTCCCTCGGTTAACCGTTGGAGTATCAAACAAAGTCCAAATGATACGAAACTTGACAGGCGGTCTACCGGTAGTAAACCAAGGCCTCTTGGCAAGTCCTGGTCCAATCCGGAAATGTTTAATCCCCACACACGAAAGAAAGCTAGAAATGGCCACGGGAGGAGAACGAAGCGCCGGAATGCAAAACGGACAACGGGGAAAAAGCTCGAATGCATGAGACGAACACGTATGCAAATGCAATGCACATGATGACATGATATGAGATGCATGACAACGATAACAACACACGGAGACAAAAAACCGAGCCCGAGGAAATAAATATAACTTAACGCCAGAAATGGCAAGAGTTGGAGTACAAATAGGGAAAGTTACATCCATGGTGTTACAACACTCCACCACTACGAAAGGATCTTGTCCCGAGATCTAGGACTGAAAGAATGTCGGGTACTCAGAACGGAGGTGATCCTCGCGTTCGCAGGTAGCTTCACGGTCGGAATGGTGTGACCACTTGACTTTGAGAAATTTGATTGACTTGTTGCGAGTCTTGCGTTCAGTCTCTTCGAGAATAGCAACTGGGTGCTCACGATAAGAGAGATCTTCTTGGAGCTCAATGTCCTCGAAGTTGACAGTGCGGTCAGGAGTCTTGAAGCACTTTCAAAGCTGAGAGACATGGAACACGTCATGAACATTTGCAAAGTTTGACGGAAGCTCGAGTTGATAGGCGAGGTCGCCTCTCTTGCTGAGAATCTTGAAAGGTCTCACGTATCTAGGGGCAAGCTTCCCTTTGATACCGAAGCGACGAGTACCTTTCATAGGAGAGACGCGGAGGTAAACATGATCTCCGATCTCAAAAGCCAAATCACGGTGCTTACTATCATAGTAGCTCTTTTGGCGGGATTGGGCTACTTTGAGGTTATCACGAATGACTTTGCACATTTCCTCTGCTTCTGTGATTAAGTCATCACCCAAAAGCTGACGTTCACCGGTTTCAAACCAGTTGAGAGGGGTATGGCACTTCCTGCCATACAGAATTTCAAATGGGGCTTGCCCGAACTTGCTTGAAAACTGCTGTTGTAGGAGAATTCAGCATAAGGAAGACAATCCTCCCACTTCATGCCGAAAGAGATCACACAAGCCCTGAGCATATCTTCAAGAATCTGGTTGACACGCTCGACTTGACCGCTAGTTTGAGGATGGAAAGCTGTGCTGAAGCGGATGTTCGTGCCCATGGCCTTCTGGAAAGAATCCCAAAACTTCGAGGTAAAGATGCTGCCACGGTCTGAAGAGATCACTTGTGGAATACCATGCAGAGAGACAATATGAGAGGTATAGAGTTCTGCCAATTGAGCTGCAGTGATCGACTCTTTGATAGGTAGAAAGTGAGCCACTTTGGTAAGTTTATCGATGACAACGAATATAGCATCATTGCCACGCTTGGACTTTGGAAACCTAGTCACGAAGTCCATTTCAATGTGGTCAAACTTCCATTCTGGAATGGCAAGAGGTTGGAGGAGACCAGCTGGCCTTTGGTGTTCTGCCTTCACTCTTCTGCAGACATCACATTCATTCACGAATTGAGCGATCTCGCGCTTCATTCGAGTCCACCAATAAGCCTGCTTAAGGTCCTGATACATCTTCGTGCTCCCAGGGTGGATGGAGAGGAGAGAATTGTGAGCCTCGTTCATGATCACTTTACGGAGGTCACCTTTGGGTACAACAATACGATCCTCGAAGAAGAGAGTGTCCTTGTCATCAAGGCGGTAGCACTTGTACTTGGACTGACTCTTGGCAATCCCAATCTTCACCTTTTTAACCATAGCATCAAGAAGCTGAGCTTGGCGAATCTGGTCTTCCAAGGTAGGAGAGACTTGAAGGTTGGCGAGGAAACATTGAGGAACAACTTGCAGATTAAGTTTGCGGAAAGCTTCACAAAGCTCGGGTTGATAAGGCTTGAGAATCAGACTGTTGCAGTAAGCTTTCCTGCTCAATGCGTCAGCAATCACATTGGCCTTGCCTAGAGTATACTCAATACTCGGATTATACTCTTGAATCATTTCGACCCATCGAGTTTGCCTGAGGTTGAGATTAGGCTAAGTGAAGATGTACTTGAGACTCTTGTGATCAGTGAAAATGTCCACTTTTCTTCCCAATAGAAGATGTCTCCAAGTCAAAAGAGCATGCACAACTGCCGCCAACCCGAGATCATGAGTGGGGTAGTTCTTCTCATTAGGCTTCAACTGGCGCGATGTATAAGCAACAACTTTCTTCTCTTGCATCAATACTGCGCCTAGACCTTGGAGAGAGGCATCACAAAATACCTCGTACGGCTTGGATTCATCAGCCGGAGTCAGAACTGGAGCAGTGATCAATTTCTCTTTCAAAGTGTTGAAAGCAATGTCACACTCCGGAGACCAAACGTACTTGACATGCTTCTGGAGAAGATTTGAGAGAGGCTTCGCGATCTTAGAAAAGTTTTCAACGAATCTTCGGCAGTAGCTTGCGAGACCGAGGAAGCTACGGAGTTGCTTCACGTTCTGAGGAGGTTCCCAATTCACAATTGCAGACACCTTCTCAGGATTCACGGCAATGCCCTTGGAAGAGATGATATGACCAAGATAAAGAACCTCATCGAGCCAAAATTCACACTTGGAGAACTTGGCGTAGAACTGATGTTCTCTGAGCTTATCAAGCACCAAACGCAAATGCTTGGCATGATCTTCCTTGTTCTTCGAGAAAACCAGAATGCCATCGAGATAGACCAAAACGAAGTCATTGGTGTAGGCATTGAAGATGAAGTTCATCATGCGAGAGAACGTCGGAGGAGCGTTGGCGAGACCAAAACACATGACAGTGTATTCATATGAACCAAAACTTGTTCTGAAAGCTGTCTTGGGAATATCTTGCTCACGGATTCGAATCTGATGATAACCCATACGGAGATCAAGCTTGGAGAATACTTGGGCACCTTTGAGTTGTTCGAACAGCTCATTGATGTTGGGAAGTGGGTATTTGTTCTTTATGGTCTTCTTGTTCACTGGACGGTAATCAACACAAAGTCGGTCCGTTCCATCCTTCTTCTTCACAAAAAGAACACCACAACCCCACGGAGAAGAACTAAGCCGGATGAGACCCATTTTCTCTTGAATATCGAGTTGCTTCTTCAGCTCCATCAACTCTTCAGGTCCGAGCTTGTAAGGACGTTTGCACACAGGTTCCGTGCCAGGCTCAAGATCAATAACGAATTCAACTGGCCGGTGCGGAGGCATTCCTGGGAGCTCTTCTGGAAAGACGTCTTGATATTCGCAAACGACTGGAATTTGCGAGATAGCGTCCAATTCACCCTTCTCATTGAGAGAAAATAGACGGATGGTATTATCCCGAGCGGCAAAGACAATCACATCCTCAGAAGAATGAGTCAATTGAATCCGCCTGGCTGCACAATCAAGCTGAGCCTTGTGCTTAGAAAGCCAATCCATTCCGAGAATAAGATCAATATCCGAGTTATCAAGGATCATTGGGGAAGCCAGAAACTTGAAATCACCCATCGAGATAGAAATATCCGGAACTTCGTAGTTAGCAAGCAAGCATCTACCTGGAGAGACGACTGCTAATGGCTTATGCATAACTTGAGAAAACCACCCATGCTTAGATGCAAAAGGTCTCGAGATAAAGCAATGCGATGCACCCATGTCAAAAAGAACTTTTGCGGGAACATCATTAACAGGAAGGTTACCCATGATCACATCTGACGAGTCCTCTGCCTGAGCTGCATTCACCATATTGACCTCGGCGTACTTGGGGTTATGCTTGACCACAGCTGTACTTGCCGATCTGACAGGAGGAGGAGGAGGAAGACGCCTCTGGTTGAAACACTTGTTGGCATAGTGACCCTTCTGTTGGCACTTGTTGCACGTGACCTCTGAAAGCGGACGGTGATACGGAGCACTCGATCTTGGAGCTTGAGACGAAGTATTGTTCTGAAAGCCAGGGTTGGGTGGGTGGGAAGATCCACTGCCACCTTTGCTCTTTTGCTGATGCGGCTGACGGAACGGAGGAGGAGGAAGCCAATACTTCTGCTGCTTGGCCACTTGAGTAGAGGAAGAAGGAGTAACATCTCTGACTCGCTTCTTGGAAGCATCACACCTCAACTGAGCAGCCCCTTGCTTCAGTGCCATGTTGTAGAACTCATCGTACCTCAAGGGCTCAAAGAGGACAAGAACTAGCTGAATTTCTTCTCTGAGACCACCTCTAAACTGGTATATCATGCTCTTCTCATCATTGATGTCCTGCTTGGCAAAGCGGGCGAGCTTCTGGAACAACTTGTTGTAGTCATAGACAGACCAAGATCCTTGCTTCAGATTGCGGAATTTATCACGCTTGCTTTCAACCATGCTCTGCGGAATATGATGAGCTCGGAAATCTCGAGGGAAGTCATCCCAAGTGATAACACGTCCACCTATGAAATCCTTGTACTGCTGGAACCATTCTGCAGCTTGATCTTTGAGTTGGAACGAAGCGAACTTAACAAAGTCCTCAGGCCTGACGTTACTGCACTCGAAATGGTTGCACAGATCCACACGCCAATCGTCAGCATCGGTTGCCTCAACACAATTGCTGAAAGTCTTTGGCCCGTTAGCAAGGAACAGGTTGACTGTAGCAAAGTGATTCTGATTGTTGCCTTGATTCCCTTGGTTGCCTTGATTACGCTCTTGGAGAATTTGCATGATCAACTGTGTGTTTGCATTGGTTGCAGCCATCACAGCTTGCCATGCTTCCGGAGGAGGTGGAGGTGGTGGCGGATCAGGATTCGGAGTCGCGCGCGTTGGAGGAGCCATCCTGAAGAGGTTGACCACCATTAGCACATTGACAGAGAAATATTGAAGCTGAATCCAACGGAATGAAAATTGCAACATATAGTCTTCACATCCGAACAAAATGAACGAATGCATTCCTCTTGAAATGGTCACATATCCATAAATTGAGAAGCCACGTAGAATTAAGGTAGAGAAATAAATTAACAAGGTACGGATCAAGAACGAATAATCGGTAAGAAATCCCAATCTCAAACCAATATCCTTGGAAGAAGAACTAGAGCTACTAGAATTCCCACCTATGAAACTCCCGAACCTTTTCGGTTAAGCAATCAGGTGTTGGGGATACAGGGGAAGCATAATATATCACCCAAACTAGCAAATCCTACATCCAATTGTATCCATCCTTCAACACATAACCAAGAAACCTTCGGAAACCATCTACCTCAACCTTCGAAAAGCATCCGTTATACAAGTTATGGCGATACTCCCGAACTCCCGCCCCAGTACTGGGTGGCGTCGAGGTTATCTCACCAACGAACTGCATAAAAGAGATTTTCGATGTCGGCGTACTAAACTCAGGTATTCCAGAACTGCAACGATAAAATTATGATGAAAACACCTCAGAGCTCAACTCCCCGGGACACTTCCACTAAACCCCTGACAGGAGGCACCAAGACAATGTTCTCATCATAAAACCATCGAAACGATTCCAAGATACCCGCGTGATCCTAAAAAAATATTTTTTAGTGAAATTTGAGAAGAGAAGAGTCAAAACTCTACGTTAGGATGCCTTACTAGAGCGATGAGGAGACTGGGAAGTAAAAAGAATTTCTAAACTCTCCGATATATAATTCCTAATGACTCAAAACATTTTTCTAGACACAACTCGGCCGCTAAAAACAATCAAGCAATGGGGCTCCTAAGGTCGGGGAAGGCTCTGATTACCAACTTGTAACACCCTCGATGCGACTATAGCTCCCACGTGTCGAGGCACGACTTAGAGACATAATCCCATCGAAGGCATATGTCACAAGTTAGGCAATCTTCACAACATCCCATGTAATATAATAATGAAAGGGGAGATAACATAGTTGGCTTACACTCGCCACGTCAATCAAGTACATAAATAACATTACATCATCCAAACACTCATGGCCCGACTACGGCGCCAAAATAAAAGAGAACCCAACAAGCGACACGGTCCCTATCACCCCCAACTGGGCACCACTACTGATCATAGGGAAAGGAGACATAGTAACGCTGAGAGTCTTCGTCGAACTCCCACTTGAGCTCATACGCGTCACCTGGAGCGGAATCATCAGGCCCTGCATCTGGTGTAATAGTAATCTGTGAGCCACAGGGACTCAGCAATCTCGCACCCTCGCGATCAACACTATTTAAGCTTATAGGTAAGGCAAGGTAAAATATGAGTGGAGCTGCAGCAAGCGACTAGCAAGTATGGTGGCTAACTTATTCGCAAAAGAGAGCGAGAAGAGGAGACAAGGCTCGAGCGAGAAACTAGCGAGCAACCTACGCAAACATTACTCCAACACCGTGTCCACTTCCCGGACTCCGCCGAGAAGAGGCCATCACGGTGACACACTCAGTTGATTCATTTTAATTAATTAAGGTTCAAGTTATCTACAACCGGACATTAACAAATTCCCATCTGCCCATAACCGCGGGCACGGCTTTCGAAAATTCAAATCCTTGCAGGGGAGTCCCAACTTAGCCCATGACAAGCTCTCACGGTCAACGAAGGAATAGACCTCCTCCCAAGACGTTCCGATCAGACTCGGTATCTCGGTAATTCAAGACACTTCGACAGGTTAAAACAAGACCAGCAACACCGCCCGAATGTGCTGACAAATCCCGATAGGAGCTGCAAATATCTCTTTCTTAGGGCACACTCAGATTGTCTAAACTTCCGGTAGGCCAGCCCAGAGTTGCCCCTGGCAGCCACCGGCGGCTGACAATTTGGACCAACACTCAGAGGAGCACTGGCCCGGGGAGGTTAAAATAATGATGACCCTTGAGTCTGAAGAACCCAAGGGAAAGAAAAGGCTAGGTGGCAAATGGTAAAAACAAGGTTGGGCATTGCTGGAAAAGCTTTAATCAAGGCGAAATATCAAGGGGTTCCCATTATAACCCAACCGCGTAAGGAACGCAAAATCCGGGAACATAACACCGATATGACGGAAACTAGGGCGGCAAAAGTGGAACAAAACACTAGGCGAGAGGCTGAGCCTTCCATCCTTTACCAAGTATATAGATGCATTAAGATAACAAAGTAATATAATGATATCCCAACAGGTAAATAAATGTTCCAACGAGGAACGACCTCCAATCTTCACCTGCAACTAGCAACGCTATAAGAGGGGCTGAGCAAAGCGGTAACATAGCCAATCAACGGTTTGCTAGGACAATGCTGGGTTAGAAGGTTTGACATGGCAATTTGGGAGGCTTGAAAGCAAATGGTAGGCATCGTAGCAATGGCATAGCAAAAGAGCGAGCAAACTAGCATAGCAAAGATAGTGGTGATTTCGAGGGTATGATCATCTTGCCTGCACATTTGTTAGAGTTGACTGGATCCTCAAAAGCAAACTCAACGGGCTCCTCGTTAGCGAACTTGCCTCCCGGCTCTACCCACGCAAGACAAACAAGCAACAAGGATACAATCAACCACGTGCAAGACCAAGCAAAACGATGCAATGATGATATGCTATGCGGGATGCGATGCGGGATGCAAAATGCAAGATATGACAGGAAATGCATGAACCTGGCCTCAACTTGGAAATCCAACTGTGCCACTGGAAAGATGAGGTGAAATCTCTTGAAAACGATATAAAGAACGCCGGAATCAGAGTTACGGTTTGGAAATGGCAAGCGATTCAAAAATGACACCGGTTTGCGATTTACAGCAAGTAGGCATCTAAATGCAAAGAAACGAACATGCTACAGCACCCAAACATGACAACAAAATACATGGCAGGGATGCACACAAGATGCTTAACAAAAGTCTAGCACTGAGCTATGGCCAATTCATCAATTAACAGGTTCAAACAAGCATGGAAAAAATGCATATGGCAAACAGATCTCAGACTTATTGAAATTAACACTTGTCTGGAATTTCAGATCAGGTAGCCCAGTTCAGAGCAACAAAACTACATGCTACAGGATCTGAACATGGAAAAGTAAAGCATGGCATGGAGCTACTCAAAGATATTAACAAAAGTCCCTTAGTGACCTTGAGCCAAAAGGGATCATAAAATACAATTGCAAGCACGTGAACATTAAAAAAACATAATCAGTTTTCAGACTTTGTGAAAACTGACACATGCTGAAATATAACTCAAGTAGGCATGTTTATGAGCTCGATGACTCACTACGGTGCAAGTCATGGCAAGACAATCATACATCCATCAAGAAGGTACAAAATTTAAGCTATACATGGGAAGAACAATAGCATAGCATGCACGGATCAACTACAACATCACCGGCAAAATTGCAAACAAGTTGACAATCTGCCCAGATTCACAAAGTAGCAAAAGTAGAGGTTGATTGACTCAAGCTAGTTTGCTCCATAATTGAAAACATAGACATGGATGGATAGAGCACTACAATATTAACAAAACATCCTTACTGATCATCCTCAAAAGAGGCACGGATCACTAGGAAACAACATGAACATATGGCATCATGAGATAAACAGCTCCATGACTTAGTGAAATTACAAAGTCCCTGAAAACAGAATTAGCAAGTGCCCCACTTTGCAAGCTTGCACAAGTCACCACACACATCACAAAAATACATGGGTTGCACCTCTGGAAAGATGACAAAACCCTTAATAAAAAACATGTAGAGCATCAGGGCATAGCATGCACACATTAATCGTGGCAAAAAAGACAAAAGTGCTAAACGGAGTAGCAGATCTGACAATTAACTCAAGTAGCCCTCTTCTAACAGCATTTCGGGCATCAAGATGAACTCAAATGAAATGATGAAATGGAATGAAATGATGTACTCTCTGAGATGAACATTTTGATATACTATATGCATGAATCGGAGCTACGGATGCAGAGTTACAGCCTGACGAACATGTGCATATGGGCCTGGAATTTTGGGACTTAGTAAAAAAACACCTCCTAGGGTTTACTGTCCATCGCAAACCGGATCCAGATCGGCCGGCGCGCCCTTCGAGGTTGACCAGACTTTCCGGAGAGGAAGAGCTCGCCGGTGGAGGGGGAAGGCCGGCGAAGGCACCGCGGCGACAGGCGCTCTCCCCGGGTGGCGGCGCGGAGCAAGGACGGAGGCGGTGGCGTGCCTCGGCTGGGTGGAGGCGCGGGCCGGAAGGCGGCGGCCGGCGGCATGGATCCGCGGCGGCGCGGTGGCCGTTGGTCGGACGAGGCGGCGGCGGGACCTGCCGGCGTCGGGGAAGGGCAGGCGTGGGCGGCGGGGCGCGGCGAAGTGGGCCTCGGGGGCCGGGGACGGGCCCTCCGGGCCGCGGCGGCGCGCGGGTGGCGGTGGTGACGTGGCGGGCGGCGAGTGGCTGGCGGCGGCGGCGCGCAGGTCGGACACGTCCGACTCGGTGCGGACGTTGTCCGGCAGCGGCGGGGAGATTTCTAGGGTTTTCGGGGGAGAAGAAGATCCGGATTCGGAGGGTTCTTTAAATAGTCATAGAGGGAGCTAGGAGAGTCCAAATGAGGTGCGGTTTTCGGCCACGCGATCGTGATCGAACGCTCTAGATGATGGAGCAGAGTTAGGTGGGTTTTGGGCCAAATTGGAGGATTGTTGGGCTGCAGCACACACGAGGCCTTTTCGGTCCCTCGGTTAACCGTTGGAGTATCAAACGAAGTCCAAATGATACGAAACATGACAGGCGGTTTACCGGTAGTAAACCAACGCCGCTTGGCAAGTCTCGGTCCAATGCAGAAATGTTTAATCCCCACACATGAAAGAAAGCTAGAAATGGCCACTGGAGGAGAACGAAGCGCCGGAATGCAAAACGGACAACGGGGAAAAAGCTCGAATGCATGAGACGAACACGTATGCAAATGCAATGCACATGATGACATGATATGAGATGCATGACAACGATAACAACACATGGAGACAAAAAACCGAGCCCGAGGAAATAAATATAACTTAACGCCGGAAACAGCAAGAGTTGGAGTACAAATAGGGAAAGTTACATCCGGGGTGTTACATAACCCCTAGCCCATTTTGCGTCACTTGCCTATCGAGACTAGCCATTTGAGTATTGCCGGCAACGTTACTTGTGCACATTAGTGATCTACACCTCCCATTGCATACATACCATATCATATTGGTATCATCATATCATCTCTTGTGTCACAAGATTGTTCCCGCGTATACACAATTTCTATCTTGGTTGATGATGCGGAGCATCCTTCCATTTTCCCCATGGACTCTACACCAATACATCAAGCCCCACGTGGACCTATGACAAGAGAGAGAACATGTGCTTTGGAAACCGAGGTGAACTCCTTCCTACTTAACTTGCATATGGATACGAATGGGACATTGTTGCTACCTCACCAAGATACGCTATGTCTCATTAGGTATGAAGAGGAACACCACCAAGAGGCTCAGGAGCACCCCCAAGGAGAAGAGGAACCACCCCAAGGCCACGCGGACCAAGACGGAGTGCAACAGCATCAAAACTGGAAGTCCTAGGTGACCCCGTGTGCATGGGCCCCTGAGACCCCGTGCCCACGGGGTATCCAGGAAGTTGGCGCAGGAGCACCCCGTGCGCACGGGCCCAACATACCCCGTGTGCACGGGCCTCCCAGGATGGACGGCTGAGATCCCCAATCCGAGCCCCTCTTCATCTCTTTTGACCCCAAGAATATATAAATCGTACCTAGGGCTATTGATGCGGAGCATACCAAGGTCATCCCCATGGACCTACCATCGTCTCATCAAGTGCCTACCAGACCCATGACTCGAGCACGTTCAAGAGCCCTTGAAACCGAGGTGACATCTCTCCTGTCACAATTCCACTTTGATGCACATGAAGCATGGCTACTACCTCATATGGATACTTTGTGCATACTCGGGTACAATCGAGTAGCTAAGGAGCAAGGACAAGAAGAAGAGGAAGATGGACGAGAAGACGGAGAAGAAGAAGGGCTGCCGGAAAAGTCCCAGCCACCGAACGACCGGCCGGGACCGGACGTCCCAGCCAGTGGACGTCCGGTCCAGACCGGACGACCGGTGCCCCGACACCTGAAGCAAACGAGCGGACGTCCGGTCCGGACCGGACGACCGGCGCAACTGCACCTGAACCAAAGTCAGTGGAAGACCGATGTTTCCAGACGTCCGGCACCCCCATCACAAAGCGGAACCAGCGGACGACCGGAGGACACCGGACGTCCGGCAGCTCCTGAGACACCGGACGACCGGTCCCAAGCGGACGTCCGGTACCTGTCTGCGCACAGTGTTCGGGCCCGAGGCCCATGTACCCTTTCACTTTGCCCCCATTTGCACCTAGACTATAAATAGACCCCCCATTCATCCTAGCTAGGGTTAGCATTGGTTTAGCTCATTTGAGAGATAGAGAATTGCTCATCCATATCGGATCTATTCCACGAGAGAGACCGCGGCCCCTCTTCGGAGAAGATCCATCTTGGATTCAAGACCCCTTTCTAAGGGAAGATCCCCTTGTGGATTCAAGACCTCATCATGGAGAAGAACCGGTTACCGTGTATCGTCCCTAGTTTTCCATGGATTCGTGTATCGTTCTATGTATTCGAGGATCTAGCCCATGTCTGACTTATTCGTGTCGGTTTAGTGATTTCCTCTTGTGTTTTCCTTTCGTTCATCCTCGTGTTCTTCGTGTTTTCCTCGGGATCCGCTCCTTTTGTGAAAGATCGGGCGATTAGGGTCTGCACCCTACATCATCTTGTTATCATGAGCAAGGTTGATCACGACTTCGGAGCCCCCCTCTTCGTTTTTCTAGCTTGATTTTGTTGTTTTTCGTCCCAATCCGAAAATCCCCACAAAAATAGCCCAAAATTTTTTCTTGTGTTTTGTGAGTTTTGATGATGTTTTGTTGGATTTGATCCGTGAATTTGTTGTGTTGCAAGTGGATCTCGCCTTCCCCCACCATTTCTAGCTCGAAATCCCTCCCAAAATCCCCAAAATCACCTCCCGGATCTGAAATTTTCGCGTTGACCCCGACCACCGGACGACCGTCACTTCACCGGACGTCCGGCGACCCAGGAAGCACCGGACGTCCGACCTCACCGGACGACCGGCGACCGGACATCCGTCCACTTCCGGACGACCGCTACTTCCACCACATCATCCGCTACACCACCTCCAACTTCCGCAAACCGTTCCAATATCCCAACCCACACCACCACTTAACCGCTACCTACTCCGACGATTTTGGTCGCCTTAGGTGTTGAGAATTTGAGTTGCGGTACCATATCCTTTTGTGCTTCGGCTATCTAGGTACGGTTCGACATCGACATCACCGCCGCTCATCTTCACCACGGACGCGTCATCAACAACGACCAGCTCGACTACGACTTGGTATTCGTGCCACCATTTTGACACCATACCGGAAGCAAGACAGGTAACCTCATCTTGGTATTGGACATATCACTCTTGCCGTTACATTGATAGCCATCATAGCCTTACTCCTTTGCGTTGCTTACCCATCGAGACTAGCCTTTGTGTATTGCCGGCAATGACACTTGTGCACATTAGTGATCATACTTCCCATAGCATACATACATCATTGTTGCCTATATTGGTATCATCTCTTGTGTCACAAAGCTGTCATCGCAGACTCACTTGCTATCTTGGTTCGTCAAGCATTGCATGAGAAAAGAGCTCAAACATCAAAGAGCCAACCAAGCTTTTAAGCAAAGAGGAAAGATAAGAAAAGAGCTTTTAAGCAAGAACCATAGCATTCATACAACATTAAGATTGTCATACACGATCATCTTGGATCATATCATAGCAACACCTTGCATAAAACATATTTGGGATAGAAGTCGTTGCATTATTGCTAAGTAAGTTGTGCACAACTTCTTGTATCCGCCTATCATGCAATCGTGCTAGCGTCTCTCTAGTGTTGTGAGACAAGAGCATTTTTGTGGATTCCACATTTTGGCTCATCCTTGGTTGCACAACCCCACTTATCTTTTTGCGCGTGTGTTTCCGTGTACCGTATATGCTTGGTCTACTTGTTACATTGCATCTTGCGAATCTTCTCCAACATTATTGGATCTTGCTTACATTCACATTACAAATTGTGCCACCATCCTAACCAAGCTCCACCATAAGCTTTTACTTGTGTAGGTGTGAGAAACCGACGAGAATTCGTACCAATTGGGCTATTTCCTTGTCCTACATTGGTGTGATCATCGATTCACTTTCAACTTCGGTCAAGGTACATTTGGTATTCGTTCTTCTCTTTCTACCACTTACACTTGTCTTGGAATGATGGATAGGCCAAGTACCTCTACCAACCCACTCTTCATGGAGCAAGACGACGACATGAACTCCTTCGTCACCAAGAGTCACCTCTTTGGTGCCCAACGTCCTTTGCATCAAGAGCAACAAGCTATGAGTGAACGCATCGACAACCTTGCCGCCGACTTGCGACTTTCCGAGCAACGTACAAGGGACTACTTCGACCACAAGCTCGATGATCACAAGCAAGAGAATGACGCAAGGATGGACGAGATTCGTGCTTTGTTGCTCAATGGCTCTTCTTCCACTTCAAGAAGGAGCCGTTCAAGTCGCCATTCCAACTCAAGTACACCGACATCGAACACTCCTCGTCGAGCCACGCGCATAGACCGTCAAGCAAACCTCAATCCGCTTCGGGACACCGAATCTTAAGAGCGCCGACGACGTCAAGCCGAAGAAGCCTTTGCGCTAGCTCGAGAACGGCAACAACAACGCCAACATGAAGAGGAAGAACGCGTGCGTCTACACCAAAATGCACAAGATGCCGAGGCTCAACGTCAAGAACAACAACTCCGTGATGCTCAAGCACTTGAGGCGCAACAAGCTCTACGCGATGCGAGTCAAGCCATTCCCGACCGAGGCCGACAAGCCCATGAAGAAGAGGAAGCACTTCGCAAAGAACTTCATGAACAACGATTTCAAGCTTGCCTGCATCGTCAAGTTCCCCCTCGAGCTCGACGCGTTCCTCCACAAGCTCGCCAAGACCATCAAGTTCATCAAGAGCATGAAAACAATGGGAATCTTCCGCGACAAGAGACACAAGAGGTTGACAACCCTCCGCGTCAAGAGCACCACGAGTTGGACAATCATCTACAACATGGGCGTCATCATCCCCGACCCCAACACAATGAAGGGCAACACTACGGCAAGCTCAAGTTCACCATGCCCAAGTTCAACGGAAGCAACGATCCTGAAGAATACCTTTCATGGGCATTGAAAGTTGACAAGATCTTCTGGTTGCACAATTATGAAGAAGAGAAGAAGATCGCGATGGCATCCCTTGGGTTCCAAGACTATGTCCTCTTTTGGTGGGAACAAGTCATTGAGCGCCGCGAGGCAAGAGGTGATCCACCCATCACTACTTGGGCACAAATGAAGGATATCATGAGAGCACGCTTCGTGCCTACCTACTACAACCGCGACCTCTTCAAGAAACTCCAACAACTCAAGCAATGAACCAAGAGCGTTGAAAAATACTACAAGGAGATGGAGATTGCAATGATAAGAGCCAATGTGACGGAAGATGATGAGCAAACTATGGCACGTTTCTTGAATGGACTCAATCATCCTATCAAGAAGATCGCCGACTTCCAACCATACTCAAATCTCATCGAGCTCGTGCACCAAGCTACCAAAGCGGAACGCCAAGTGCAAGATGATTTCAAGTATGCCAAGTTCTCATCCAAGTCCTATGGCTTCTCCAATAACCAAGCTTCAACGACTCCAACACCGACTACAAGACCGTCTACTTCCAACATCAACAAGTCGACTTCCAAGAAAGCTTCGCCTACTACAAGCTACTTCAAGCCAAGAGCTTCATTATCATCAACCCCTACCGATGAGACTATCAAGACGAGCTCCCTCAAGTGTTTCACTTGCGGAGGTCGAGGCCACAAGTCCTATGAGTGCACCAACAAGTGCACCATGATCTTCAACGATGATGGCACTTATGATTCCATGAGCGAAGGAGAAATGGAAGCCCTTGAGCAAGTCGCAATGCACCGCCAAGTGAACAATGAAGAAGAACAAGTCTTTTGTGATGAAGAATCAAGTCCGGCACTTGTTGTCTCCAAAGTCTTGACTCTCCAACATCACTAAGAAGAAGACCAAAGATGCACCATATTCCACACCAAGGCCGGCATCAATGGACGATCCGTCAAGGTCATCATCGATGGAGGGAGTTGTCACAATCTCGCAAGTGAAGATCTTTGCTCCAAGCTCCAATTGCCCAAGACGAAGCATCCACATCCATACAAAGTGCAATGGCTTAGTGACTCCGGCACTATCCAAGTCGAGCACCGAGTACAAGTCTCCTTCAAAATCAACGCCTACGAAGACACCTTGGAGTGTGACGTCATCCCAATGACCGTTTGCCATCTTCTCCTTGGACGGCCATGGCAATTCGATAGAGGAGTCGTCCACAATGGGCGTATAAACCACTATAGCTTCAAGATGCAATGAAAGGAGTTTGTGTTACGACCTATGTCTCCAAGCCAAGTGATCGCCGATAAGCAAGCCACCCATCATGGAGAGAATGGTGAGAGAGTAAGCCACCGAAAAGAGAGTGAGCGCCACAAGCCCAAATTGAGTGCCTCCACGATGAGCGAAAACAAGAACCTAGTTCTATTTGCCACCAAACGTGAGATGAGAGAAGTGTGTGAGAACCCATCTAGTGTCCTACACTACGTCCTCGTGTGCAAGGACAATGCAACACAAACTAACACTTCTCACACTCTTCCTCTAGTGTTGTCTTCTCTTTTGCAGGAATTTCAAGATGTTTTCCCCGATGAGCTACCTCCGGGACTACCTCCACTACGAGGCATTGAGCACCGCATTGACCTCATCCCCGGAGTACCGCTTCCGAACAAAGCTCCCTACCGTGTCAACCCCGAAGAAACTAAAGAAATACAAAGGCAAGTAAAGCATCTCATAGACCATGGACATGTGCGTGAAAGTTTGAGCCCTTGTGCCATACCGGTCATTCTTGTGCCAAAACGTGACGGTAGTTTTCGCATGTGCTCCGATTGTAGACCTATCAATGCTATCAACGTTCGTTATAGGTATCCCATTCGATGCCTAGATGATATGCTAGATGAGCTTAGTGGTGCCACTATATTTTCCAAAATCTATCTTAAGAGTGGTTACTATCAAATCCGCATACAAGAGGGTGATGAATGGAAAACCGCATTCAAAACCAAGTTTGGTTTGTATGAGTGGTTAGTCATGCCTATGGGTCTCTCGGAAGCACCGGGCACTTTTAAGCGCCTCATGAATCATGTCTTTCACCCTTACATTGGTATATTTGTTGTGGTTTACTTCGATGACATTCTTGTGTTTAGCAAATCTATCCAAGATGATGTAGGGTAGGAACCCTATAGGCCGTTCTTTCACGAAAGGAGCGGATCCCAACGATGAACACGAAGAACACGGGAAAGAAGATGAGGGGAAACACAAGAGAATCACTCAAACCAAAAAGAACAAGTCACACATGTGCTAGATCCTCGGATACATAGAACGATACACGAATCCACGGTCAACTAAGGACGATGCAAAAGGGTAGCCGGTTCTTCTCCGAGAGGAGGTCTTAAATCCACAAGGAGATCTTCCCATAAAGGGTTCTTGAATCCAAAGTGGATCTTCTCCGTAGAGGGGCCGCGGTCTCTCTCATGGAGTAGATCCGATATGGATGAGCAATGCTCTATCTCTCAAATGAGCTAAACCAATGCTAACCCTAGAAAGTTGTACGGGATAGAGTATTTATAGTCTAGGTAACGAAAGGGTACACGGGCCTTGGCCCAAGTGACTATGCGCAGGCAGTGCCGGTAGTACCGGTCAAGGGGGCGGTTGCTTCGCAGGGAGCTCATGCAGGGCGGAAGTACCGGTCCTGGAAGGCGGTAGTTCCGCTGGGAGGTCTGGCGCTAGCTTGCGGAGATGGACGTTGAAGGGGCCAGCGGTTTTATCGGTTGTCGGGGCGGCAGTACCTGTCTTCTTGTAGTTACCGGCACATCCGGTGTAGTGCCGGCCTTGCACCGCTCGATCACAGAAGGCAGACCGGTTGTTGGGCGGTAGTCAGCCGGTTGTTCCGCCCGGGCGGTGGTCGAGCGGTTGTTCCGGTCCTTCCAGGCTGGGCAAAATGTCTCCATGCTCTTGATGTCCATCTTGCACCGTTCCATCTCCTTGGTTGCTTATATGGTACCTAAGCACACAGAGCAACTCCGATTGAGGTAGTAGCCATGTCTCACGTGGGTCAAAGGGAAGTTCAACAAGGAGAGAGTTAACCTCGTTCTTGATGGTTCTCGCACGGGCTCTTGTCATGGGTCCAAGTGGTGTCGTGGGAGATGTAGGTAGGTCCATGGGGATGGCCTTGGGATGCTCCGCATCATCTCCCCTCCCTTGGGGAAGATCCGTCCTCGGATCAAATTCTTCATCACCATGGAAGGGAGAGAGATCTTTGACGTTGAAAATGTCGCTCACATTGTACTTGTCGCGCAGGTGGTCGATCTTGTAAGCGTTGTCGTTGTAGCGTGCAAGCACCTTGAAGGGTCCATCCACTCGTGGTCGAAGCTTGGACTTGCGTTCTTGTAGAAAGCAGTCCTTTGGAAGGTGTAGCCACACAAGATCACCAGTGTTGAAGACCATAGGTTGCTTGTTGACATTGAGCTTGGTCGCAAGGCGTTGGACTTGGTGCTCGATGGTGTTTACTGTATCTTCATGCACCTTCTTGATATGGGTCGCTCGTGCACTTACGTCCAAATTGATTCGCTCTTGGAGTGGTAGAGGTAGAATGTCCAATGGTGACAAATGGTTGAATCCGTAGACGACCTCGAAAGGGGACTTGCCGGTTATTGAGTGTCTTGCTCGGTTGTAGGTGAACTCGGCGATGGGTAGACAGTCCTCCCACTCCTTGATGTTCTTCTTGATGAGTACTCGAAGTAGAGCGGAGAGTGTGTGGTTTGTCACCTCCGTTTGGCCGTCGGTTTGAGGATGGTATTCCGTGGAGAAGAGTAGCTTGATTCCGAGCTTGGCGCATAGGGTCTTCCAAAAGTAGCTAAGGAACTTGACATCGCGGTCCGAGACGATAGTCTTTGGCACACCATGTAGACGCAGTATTTCCCTACAAAAGAGATTAGCCACATGTGAAGCATCGTCTATCTTGTTACAAGGAATAAAGTGTGCCATTTTCGAGAAACGGTCCACAATGACGAATATGGAATCTTTCCCATTGCGAGTCCTAGGAAAACCAAGTACGGAGTCCATGATAATGTCTTCCCAAGGTTGGTATGGAATTGGTAAAGGCATATAGAGACCATGAGATTGAGCTTTGGACTTAGCTTTGCGACATGTAGAACACCGGTTGGTGAAGCGATTGATGTCCCGAAACATCTTTGGCCAAAATTAGCTCTTTGAGAGCATGGCGAACGTCTTGTCGCGTCTGAAGTGTCCCATTAAGCTGCCTCCATGAGATTCCTGCAAAAGCAACAAATGAAGCGAAGACCCGGGAATGCAAAGTTTGTTAGCTCTCATAAGGTAGCCATCTTTGATGTAATAGCGTTCCCAAGATGTATTCGACAAACACTTGGCATAAGGAATGGCAAAAGTCGTATCATGCTCATATAAGTCTTTGATATGCTCGAAGCCAATGACATCTAACTCAGGTTGCGTGACAAGCATGCAAATGCGGGAAAGCGCATCCACCACAACGTTTTCTTTACCCTTAATGTACTTGATGACATAAGGAAAAGACTCAATAAATTCACTCCATTTAGCATGACGCTTGTTCAACTTAGTCTGTCCCTTAAGATATTTGAGAGTCTCATGATCGGTATGAATGATAAACTCATGGGGACAAAGGTAGTGTTCCCATTCATGCAAAACGTGGACTAAAGCATATAGCTCTTTGTCATAGATGGGATAATTGAGTTGCGCTCCAGAAAGTTTCTCACTAAAGTAAGAAACGGGGCACTTCTCTTGCGTTAACACAGCTCATATGCCATTACCACTAGCATCGCAATGAATTTCAAAGGGTTTGTCGAAGTTGGGTAAAGCAAGCACGGGAGCATGAGTAAGCAAATTCTTAAGCTCATTGAATGCGGTATCTTGGGATGGTCCCCAAACAAAAGGCGCACTCTTCTTGCTCAAAGCTTGCAAAGGCGAAGCAATGGTGCTAAAATCCTTTACAAAGCGACGATAGAAGCCCGCAAGGCCAAGGAAACTACGCACGTGATGCAAGTTGTTTGGTTGTGGCCAAGTCTTAATAGCATTGATCTTGGACTCATCTACATGAACACCCTTAGAAGAGACAACAAATCCTAAGAAAATGAGCTTATCAACACCAAAAAGGCATTTCTCCATATTAGCATAGAGACACTCTTTCCTAAGAGTTTGCAAAACGGTGCGGACATGGGTGACATGCTCTTGTATAGATTTGCTAAAGACAAGAATGTCATCAAAGTAAACCACAACAAATATACCAATGTAAGGGCGAAAGACATGATTCATAAGGCGCATACAAGTGCCCGGTGCTTCCGAGAGACCCATAGGCATGACTAACCACTCATACAAACCAAACTTGGTTTTGAAGGCGGTTTTCCATTCATCGCCCTCTCGTATGCGGATTTGATAGTAACCACTCTTAAGATCAATTTTGGAAAATATAGTGGCACCACTAAGCTCATCTAGCATATCATCTAGGCGTGGAATGGGATATCTATAACGAATGGTGATAGCATTGATAGGTCTACAATCGGAGCACATGCGAAAACTACCGTCACGTTTTGGCACAAGAATGACTGGTACGGCACAAGGGCTCAAACTTTCACGCACATGTCCATGGTCTATGAGATGTTTTACTTGCCTTTGAATTTCTTTGGTTTCTTCGGGGTTGATGCGGTAGGGAGCTTTGTTCGGAAGCGGTGCTCCGGGTATGAGGTCGATTCGGTGCTCAATGCCTCGGAGAGGAGGTAGTCCCGGAGGTAGTTCATCAGGAAAAACATCTTGAAATTCCTGCAAAAGAGAAGACAACACTAGAGGAAGAGTGTGAGAGGTGTTAGTTTGTGGTGCATTGTCCTTGCACACGAGGACGTAGTGTAGGACACTAGATGGGTTCTCACACACTTCTCTCATCTCACGTTTGGTTGCAAATAGAACGAAGTTCTTGTTTGCGCTCATCGTGGAGGCACTCAGTTTGGGCTTGTGGCGCTCACTCTCTTTTTGGTGGCTCACTCCCTCACCATTCTCTCCATGATGGGTGGTATGTTTGTCGGCAATCACTTGACTTGGCCACATTGGACGGAGGACGTACTCCTTGCCCTTCATCTTGAAGATGTAGTGGTTCGTTCGACCGTTGTGGATGACTCCTCTATCGAATTGCCATGGCCGTCCAAGGAGAAGATGACAAACGGTCATTGGAACAATGTCACACTCCAAGGTGTCTTCGTATGCGCCGATCTTGAAGGAGACTTGTACTTGATGCTCGACTTGGATGGTGCCGGAGTCACTAAGCCATTGCATTTTGTAAGGATGTGGATGCTTCATCTTGGGCAATTGGAGTTTGGAGCAAAGTTCTTCACTTGCGAGATTGTGACAACTCCCTCCATCGATGATGACCTTGACGGATCGTCCATTGATGCCGGCCTTGGTGTGGAATATGTGGCATCATTGGTCTTCTTCTTGGTGATGTTGTAGAGTCAAGACTTTGGAGACAACAAGTGCGGGACTCGAGTCTTCATCACAAAAGACTTGTTCTTCTTCATTGTTCACTTGGCGGTGCATGGCGACTTGCTCAAGTGCGTCCAATTCACCTTCACTCATGGAGTCATAAGTGCCATCGTCGTTGAAGACCATGGTCCGCTTGTTGGTGCACTCGTAGGACTTGTGGCCTCGGCCTCAGCAAGTGAAACACTTGAAGGAACTCGTCTTGACGGTCTCATCGGTTGGGGTTGATGATGATGAAGCTCTCGGCTTGAAGTTGCTCGGAGGAGGATGACTTGTAGTTGACGAACCTTTCTTGGAATTCGGCTTGTCGGTGTTGGAAGTAGACGTTCTTGTAGTCGGTGTTGGAGTCGTTGAAGCTTGGTTATTGGAGAAACCGTAGGACTTGGATGAGAACTTGGCGTACTTGAAGTCATCTTGCACTTGGAGTTCCGCTTTGGTAGCTTGGTGCACGAGCTCGATGAGATTTGAGTATGGTTGGAAGTCGGCGATCTTCTTGATAGGGTGATTGAGTCCATTCAAGAAACATGCCATAGTTTGCTCATCATCTTCCGTCACATTGGCTCTTATCATTACAATCTCCATCTCCTTGTAGTAATCTTCAACGCTCTTTGTTCCTTGCTTGAGTTGTTGGTGTTTCTTGAAGAGGTCTCGGTTGTAGTAGGTAGGCACGAAGCGTGCTCTCATGACATCCTTCATTTGTGCCCAAGTAGTGATGGGCGGATCACCTCTTGTCTCGCGGCGCTCAATGACTTGTTCCCACCAAATGAGGACATAGTCTTGGAACTCAAGGGATGCCATCGCGATCTTCTTCTCTTCTTCATAATTATGCAAACGGAAGATCTTGTCGACTTTCAATGCCCATGAAAGGTATTCTTCGGGATCGTTGCTTCCGTTGAACTTGGGCATCGTGAACTTGAGCTTGTCGTAGTGTTTCTCTTCATTGTGTTGGGGTCGGGGATGACGACGCCGATGTTGTAGAGGATTGTTCAACTCGTGGTGCTCTTGTCGCGGAGGGTTGTCAACCTCGTGTTGGTCTTGTCGCGGAGGGTTGTCAACCTTGTGTTGCTCTTGTCGTGGAGTATTCCCGGTGTTTTCATGCTCTTGATGAATTTGATGGTCTTGGCGAGCTTGTGGAGGAGCGCGTCGAGCTCGAGGAGGAATTTGACGATTCATGCGAGCTTGAAGTCATCGTTCGAGAATTTCTTCGCGAAGTGCTTCCTCTTCTTCATGGGCTTGACAGCCTCGGTCCGCAACAGCTCGACTCACCTCGCGTAGAGCTTGTTGCGCCTCAAGTGCTTGAGCGTCATGGAGTTGTTGTTCTTTACGTTGAGCCTCAACATCTTGTGCATTTTGCTGTAGACACGCGTGTTCTTCCTCTTCATGTTGGCGTTGTTGTTGTCGTTCTCGAGCTAGTGAAAAGGCTTCTTCGGCTTGACGTCGTCGGCTCTCTTGAGGGTCGGTGTCTCGAAGTGGATTGAGGTTTGCTTGACGGTCGGTGCACGCGGCTCGACGAAGAGTGTTCGATGTCGGTGTATTTGAGCCGGAGAGGGTAAAGTCGGAATGGTGACTTGAACGGCTCCTTCTTGAAGTGGAGGAAGAGCGGTTGAGCAACAAAGCGCGAATCTCGTCCATCCTTGCATCATTTTCTTGCTTGTGATCGTCGAGCTTGTTGTCAAAGTAGTCCCTTGTACGTTGCTCGGAGAGTCGTAAGTCAGCGGCAAGGTTGTCGATGCGTTCACTCATAGCTTGTTGCTCTTGATGTAAAGCACGTTGTGCACCAAAGAGGTGACTCTTGGTGACGAAGGAGTTCATGTCGTCATCTTGCTCCATGAAGAGTGGGTTGGTAGAAGTACTTGGCCTATCCATCATTCCAAGACAAATGTGAGTGGTAGAAAGAGAAGAACGAATACCAAATATACCTTGACCGAAGTTGAAAGTGGATCGAGGATCACTCCAATGTAGGACAAGGAAATAGCACAATTGGTATGAGTTCTTGTCGGTTTCTCACACCTAAACAAGTAAAAGCTTTTGGTGGAGCTTGGTTAGGATGGTGGCACAAAAATTTGATGCAATTGTAAGTGAGCTTCAATAATGCTGGAAAAGATTCGCAAGATGCAAAGTAACAAGTAGACCAAGCATATAAGGTACACGGAAACACATGCGCAAAAAGATAAGTGGGGTTGTGCAACCAAGGGTGAGCTAAAGTGTGGAATCCACAAAAAATGCTCGTGTTGCACAACACTAGAGAGACGCTAGCACGATTGCACGATAGGCGGATACAAGAACTTGTGCACAGCCTACTTAGCAAAAATGCAAAGACTTCTATCCCAAATATTTTGTATGCAAGGTGTAGCTATGATACGATCCAAGATGATCGAGTATGACAACCTTAATGTTGTATGATGCTATGGTTCTTGCTTAAAGCTCTTTGCGTATCTTTCCTCTTTGCTTAAATGCTTGTTTGGCTCTTTGATGTTTGAGCTCTTTTCTCATGCAATGCTTGACGAACCAATATAGCAAGTGAGTATGCGATGACAACTTTGTGACACAAGAGGTGATACCAATATAGGCAACTATGATGTATGTATGCTATGGGAAGTATGATCACTAATGTGCACAAGTCTCGTTGCCGGCAATACTCAATGGCTAGTCTCGATGGGTAAGCAACGCAAATGAGTAAGGCTATGATGGTTATCAATGTAATGGCAAGAATGATATGTCCAATACCAAGATTAGGTTACCGGTCTTGCTTCCGGTATGGTGTCAAAATGGTGGCACGAATACCAAGTCGTAGTCGAGGTGGTCGTTGTTGATGACGCGTCCGTGGCGAAGATGAGCGGCGGTGTTGTCGATGCCGAACCGTACCTAAATAGCCGAAACACAAAAGTATACGGTATCGCAACTCAAATTCTCAAACCTCGAAGTGGCAACACGTGTCGGAATGCGAAACGGGCACAAAGGGGGTAGTATGCGGAAGTGGTGATGGTGTATAAGTGGTTGGCAAAGGTGCCAGTCGGTTTCAACTGAAACTTTGTGGGGCGGTAGTACCGCTTGTGAAGGAGGTGGTACCGGTTGGTGCCTTAGCGGTAGTTCCGCTCGTGGGGGCGGTAGTACCGCTGGGGTCAGGAAGATCGCAAGATCTGGATCGGGGATTGGTGTTTGGGACGGAAAATGATGATTTCGTTGTCGAAATTCGAGCGATTTCAAGGATGGAAGGTGGAGGGAAAATGGGGAGATGCTAGATCCACTTGAAACCAAGCAAATCCACGGATCAGATCCAACAAAACATCAACACACCAACAAATCACAAAAAAAAAATTGGGGCTATTTTTTGGTGGGGATTTTCGGATTAGGACGAAAAACAACAAAATTAGGCTAGAAACACAACGGGGAGGCTCCGAAATCGTGATCAACCTTGCTCATGATACCAAGATGATGTAGGGTAGAAACCCTATAGGCCGATCTTTCACAAAAGGAGCAGATCCCAATGATGAACACGAAGAACACGGGAAAGAAGACGAGGGGAAACACAAGAGAATCACTCAAACCAAACAAGAACAAGTCACACATGTGCTAGATCCTCGGATACATAGAACAATACACGAATCCACGGTCAACTAAGGACGATACAAAAGGGTAGCCGGTTCTTCTCCGAGAGGAGGTCTTGAATCCACAAGGGGATCTTCCCGTAAAGGGGTCTTGAATCCAAAGTGGATCTTCTCCGTAGAGGGGCCGCGGTCTCTCTCGTGGAGTAGAGCCGATATGGATGAGCAATGCTCTATCTCTCAAATGAGCTAAACCAATGCTAACCCTAGAAAGTTGTACGGGATAGAGTATTTATAGTCTAGGTAACGAAAGGGTACACGGGCCTTGGCCCAAGTGACTGTGCGCAGGCAGGGCCGGTAGTACCGGTCAAGGGGGCGGTTGTTCCGCTGGGAGCTCATCCATGGCGGAAGTACCGGTCCTGGAAGGCGGTAGTTCCGCTGGGAGGTCTGGCGCTGGCTTGCGGAGATAGACGTCGAAGGGGCCAGTAGTTGTACCGGTTGTCGGGGCGGCAGTACCTGTCTTCTGGTAGTTACCGGCACATCCGGTGTAGTGCCGGCCTTGCACCGCTCGATCACAAAAGGGATACCGGTTGTTGGGCGGTAGTCGGCCGGTTGTTCCGCCCGGGCGGTGGTCGGGCGGTTGTTCCGGTCCTTCCGGGCTGGGCAAAATGTCTCCATGCTCTTGATGTCCATCTTGCACCGTTCCATCTCCTTGGTTGCTTATATGGTACCTAAGCACACAGAGCTACTCCGATTGAGGTAGTAGCCATGTTTCACGTGGGTCAACGGGAAGTTCAACAAGGAGAGAGTTAACCTCGTTCTCGATGGTTCTCGCACGGGCTCTTGTCATGGGTCCAAATGGTGTCATGGGAGATGTAGGTAGGTCCATGGGGATGGCCTTGGGATGCTCCGCATCACAAGAGCATGTCACCCATGTCCGCACCGTTTTGCAAACTGTTAGGAAAGAGCGTTTCTATGCTAATATGGAGAAATGCCTTTTTGGTGTTGATAAGCTCGTTTTCTTGGGTTTTGTGGTCTCTTCTAAGGGTGTTCATGTAGATGAGTCCAAGATCAATGCTATTAAGACTTGGCCGCAACCAACCAACTTGCATCAAGTGCATAGTTTTCTTGGTCTTGCGGGTTTCTATCATCGCTTTGTGAAGGATTTTAGCACCATTGCTTCGCCTTTGCATGCTTTGAGCAAGAAGAATGCGCCGTTTATTTGGGGACCATCCCAAGATACCACATTCAATGAGCTTAAGAATTTGCTTACTCATGCTCCCGTGCTTGCTTTACCCAACTTCGACAAGCCTTATGAGAAGCGCCACATAGCTTACTTTAGTGAGAAACTTTCCAGAGCGCAACTCAACTATCCCATCTATGACAAAGAGCTATATGCTTTAGCCCGCGTTTTACATGAATGGGAACATTACCTTCGCCCCCATGAGTTTATCATTCATACGGATCATGAGACCCTCAAGTATCTCAAGGGTCAAACTATGTTGAACAAGCGTCATGCTAAATGGAGTGAATTCATTGAGTCTTTTCCCTATGTCATCAAGTACATCAAGGGTAAACAAAACATCGTCACGGATGCTCTTTCCCGCATATGCATGCTAGTCACGCAACTTGAGTTAGATGTCATTGGCTTCGAGCATATCAAAGAATGGTATGCGCATGATGAAACTTTTGCCACTCCTTATGCCAAGTGTTTGTCGAATACATCGTGGGAATGCTATTACATCAAAGACGGCTATCTTATGAGAGCTAACAAACTTTGCATCCCCAAGTCGTCCCTTCGTTTGTTGCTTTTGCAGGAATCACATGGAGGAGGCTTAATGGGACACTTTGGACGCGATAAGACGTTCGCCACGCTCTCGAAGAGCTACTTTTAGCCAAAGATGTTTCAGGACGTCAATCGTTTCACCAACCGGTGTTCTACATACCGCAAAGCTAAGTGCAAAGCTCAATCTCATGGTTTCTATATGCCTTTACCAATTCCATACCAACCTTGGGAGGACATAAGCATGGACTTTGTACTTAGTTTGCAAAAACTCGCAATGGGAAAGATTCTATATTTGTCGTTGTGGCCGTTTCTCCAAAATGGCACATTTTATTCCTTGTCACAAGATAGACGATGCTTCACATGTTGCTAATCTCTTTTGTAGGGAAATATTGCGTCTCCATGGTGTGCCAAAGACAATTGTCTTGGACCACGACCTCAAATTCCTTAGCTACTTTTGGAAGACCCTATTCGCCAAGCTTGGAGTCAAGCTACTCTTCTCCACGGCGTACCATCCTCAAACCGACGGCCAAACGGAGGTGACAAACCGCACACTCTCCGCTCTACTTCGAGTACTCATCAAGAAGAACATCAAGGAGTGGGAGGAGTGCCTACCTATCGCCGAGTTCGCCTACAACCGAGCAAGACACTCAACAACCTGCAAGTCGCCTGTCGAGGTCGTTTACGGATTTAACCCATTGTCACCATTGGACATTCTTCCTGTACCACTCCAAGAGCGCATCAATTTGGACACAAGTGCGCGTGTGACACATCTCAATAAGATGCATGAAGATACAAGAAACACCATCGAGCGTGATGTAGGGTAGAACCCTATATGGCCGATCCTTCACGAAAGGAGCGGATCCCAAAGAGAAACACGGAGAACACGAGGGGGATTCACGAGGGAAAACACAAGAGAATCACTCAAACCAACAAGATTCGATTACACATGCGCTGGATCCTCGAAACACAAAGAGATACATGATGATCCAAGGTCAACAAAGGACGATACAAGTAACCGGTTCTTCTCCTAGAAGGAGGTCTTGATGGGGCCGCCCAAGAGGGGGCAAGTTGATCTTCTCCGAAGAGGGGCCGCAGTCTCCCTCGAGGAGGAGATCGGTATGGATGAGCGAAGATCTATCTTGAAGTATGAGATAAATCAACGCTAACCCTAGATAGGATGAATGGGGGGTCTATTTATAGTCTAAGTACAAAAGGGGGGACGAAGTGAAGGGGTACATGGGATTCGGGCCGGAAGTTCCGGGCTAGGCCAAAAGTTCCGGGCGCCGGAGGTTCCGGGGAGGGTCCGGCCTAACCAGAGAGATGGCGCGGTGGAGCTGTGCTGACATCCGGGGGCCGGAAGGTCCGGGCAGGCTGGAAGTTCTGGGCGTCGGAAGGTCCGGGGCGGGGTCCGGGCTAACCCGAGAGTTGGCACGCCTGGGCTGGTCGGAGTCGTCGGAGGCCGGAAGCTCCGGGTCGGCCGGAAGGTCCATGGGCCGGAAGTTCCGGGCTCTGGCCAGAAGTTCCGGGCTGTCCAGAGAGTTGACGCCTGTCTCTTCTTCTTCTCCGTCTTCTTGTCCATCTTCCTCATCTTCTTGTCCTTGCTCCTTAGCTTCTCCATTGTACCTGAGTATGCACAAAGTATCCATATGAGGTAGTAGCCATGCTTCATGCGCATCGAAGTGGAATTGTGAGAGGAGAGATGTCACCTCGGTTTCAAAGGCTCTTGCACGTGATCGAGTCATGGGTCCAGTAGGCACTTGATGAGACGATGGTAGGTCCATAGGGATGACCTTGGGATGCTCCGCATCATCTCTCCTCCCTTGGGGAAGATCCGTCCTCGGATCAAAATCTTCATCACCATGGAAAGGAGAGAGATCTTTGACGTTGAAGATGTCGCTCATGTTGTACTTCCCGCGTGGAAGGTTGATCTTGTAAGTGTTGTCGTTGTAGCGTGCAAGCACCTTGGAGGGTCCATCCGCTCGTGGGCGAAGCTTGGATTTGCGTTCTTGTGGGAAGCGGTCCTTGCGAAGGTGTAGCCACACTCGATCACCAATGTTGAAGACCATAGGTTGCTTGTTGAAGTTGAGCTTGGTCGCAAGGCGTTGAACTTGGCGCTCGATGGTGTTTCTTGTATCTTCATGCATCTTCTTGAGGAAGTTCGCTCGGGCACTTGCGTCCAAGTTTGTGCGCTCTTGAAGAGGTAGAGGTAGAATGTCCAATGGGGACAATGGGTTGAAGCCATAGACGATCTCGAAGGGGGACTTGCCGATAGTCGAATGTCTTGCTCGATTGTAGGCGTACTTGGCGATGGGTAGACACTCCTCCCACTCCTTGATGTTCTTCTTGATGAGTACTCGAAGTAGAGCGGAGAGTGTGCGGTTTGTCACCTCCGTTTGGCCGTCGGTTTGAGGATGGTATGCCGTGGAGAAGAGTAGCTTGATTCCGAGCTTGGCGCATAGGGTCTTCCAAAAGTAGCTAAGGAACTTGACGTCGCGGTCCGAGACGATAGTCTTTGGCCCTCCATGAAGTCGCAAGATTTCCCTACAAAACAAATTTGCAATATGTGAAGCATCGTCTATCTTGTTGCAAGGAATGAAATGAGCCATTTTGGAGAAACGGTCCACGACAACAAAAACAGAATCCTTGCCATTTCGAGTTCTAGGCAAACCAAGCACAAAGTCCATGCTAATATCTTCCCATGGTTGATATGGAATTGGAAGTGGCATATAGAGGCCATGAGATTGGGCTTTAGACTTAGCTTTGCGACATGTAGAACAACGGTTGGTGAAGCAATTGACGTCGTGATGCATCTTGGGCCAAAAGTAGTTCTTGGAGAGCGTAGAAAATGTCTTGCCACGGCCAAAGTGTCCCATTAAGCCTCCTCCATGAGATTCCTGCAAAAGCAACAAACGAAGCGAGGACTCGGGAAAGCAAAGTTTGTTAGCTCTCATAAGGTATCCATCTTTGATGTACTATCGATCCCAAGAAGTATGCATCAAACACTTGGCATAAGGAATGGCAAAAGTTGTATCATGCTCATATAAGTCTTTGATATGCTCGAAGCCAATTACATCTAATTCAAGTTGCGTGACAAGCATGCAAATGCGGGAAAGCGCATCCGCCACAACATTTTCTTTACCCTTAATGTACTTGATGACATAGGGAAAAGACTCAATGAATTCACTCCATTTAGCATGACACTTGTTCAACTTAGTTTGACCCTCGAGATACTTGAGGGTCTCATGATCGGTATGAATGATAAACTCATGGGGACGAAGGTAATGTTCCCATTCATGTAAAACACGGACTAAAGCATATAGCTCTTTGTCATAGATGGGATAGTTGAGAAACGGTCCACAACGACAAATATGGAATCTTTCCCATTGCGAGTTTTTGGCAAACCTAGTACAAATTCCATGCTTACGTCCTCCCAAGGTTGGTATGGAATTGGTAAAGGCATATAGAGACCATGAGATTGAGCTTTGGACTTAGCTTTGCAGCATGTCGAACATCGGTTGGTGAAGCGATTGACGTCGCGAAACATCTTTGGCCAAAAGTAGCTCTTCGAGAGCGTGGCGAATGTCTTGTGATGTCCGAAATGTCCCATTAATCCTCCTCCATGCGATTCCTGCAAAAGCAATAAACAAAGGGACGACTTGGGGATGCAAAGTTTGTTAGCTCTCATAAGGTAGCCGTCTCTGATGTAATAGCGTTCCAACGATGTATGCGACAAACACTTGGCGTAAGGGGTGGCAAAAGTCTCATCATGCTCATACGATTCTTTGATATGCTCGAAGCCAATTACATCTAACTCAAGTTGCGTGACTAGCATGCATATGCGGGAAAGAGCATCCGCGACGATGTTTTCTTTACCCTTGATGTACTTGATGACATAGGGAAAAGACTCAATGAATTCACTCCATTTAGCATGACGCTTGTTCAACTTAGTTTGACCCTTGAGATACTTGAGGGTCTCATGATCGGTATGAATGATAAACTCATGGGGACGAATGTAATGTTCCCATTCATCTAAAACACGGACTAAAGCATATAGCTCTTTGTCATAGATGGGATAGTTGAGTTGCACTCCGGAAAGTTTCTCACTAAAGTAAGCTATGGGGCGCTTCTCTTGCGTTAACACACCTCCTATGCCATTACCGCTAGCATCGCAATGAATCTCAAAAGGCTTGTCGAAGTTGGGTAAAGCAAGCACGGGAGCATGAGTAAGCAAATTCTTAAGCTCATTGAAAGCAATATCTTGAGATGGTTCCTAAACAAAAGGCGCGTTCTTCTTGCTCAAAGCATGCAAAGGTGAAGCAATGGTGCTAAAATCCTTCACAAATCTACGGTAGAAACCGGCTAAACCAAGAAAACTACGCACTTGTTGCAAATTGGTTGGTTGGGGCCAAGTTTTAATAGCATTGATCTTGGACTCATCTACATGAACACCCTTAGAAGAGACAACAAATCCTAAGAAAACGAGCTTATCAACACCAAAAAGGCATTTCTCCATATTAGCATAGAGACGCTCTTTCCTAAGAGTTTGCAAAACGGTGCGGACACGGGTGACATGCTCTTGGATAGATTTGCTAAACACAAGAATGTCATCGAAGTAAACCACAACAAATATACCAATGTATGGGCGAAAGACATGATTCATGAGGCGCATAAAAGTGCCCGATGCTTCCGAGGGACCCATAGGCATGACTAACCACTCATACAAACCAAACTTGGTTTTGAATGCGGTTTTCCATTCATCACCCTCTTGTATGGGGATTTCATAGTAACCACTCTTAAGATCAATTTTGGAAAATACAGTGGCACTACTAAGTTCATCAAGCATATCATCAAGGTGTGGAATGGGGTACCTATATCTAACGGTGATAGCATTGATAGGTCTACAATCGGAGCACATGCGAAAGCTACCGTCACGTTTTGGCACAAGAATGACCAGTACGGCACAAGGACTCAAACTTTCACGCACATGACCATGGTCTATTAGATGCTTTACTTGCCTTTGTATTTCTTTGGTTTCTTCGGGGTTGACGCCGTATGGAGCTTTGTTGGGAAGCGGCACTCCGGGGATGAGATCAATTCGGTGCTCAATGCCTCGTAGTGGAGGTAGACCCAGAGGTAGCTCATCGGGGAAAACATCTTGGAATTCCTGCAATAGAGAAGATAACACCAAAGGTAGATCGTGAGAGTTGTCAGTTTGTGTGACCTCGTCCTTGCATAATAGGACATAGTGTAGGACACTTGATGGGTTCTCACACACTTCTCTCATCTCACGTTTGGTGGCAAAGAGAACTAAGTTTTTCATGTCGCTCATCATGGAGTCACTCAATTTGGGCTTGTGGCGCTCACTCTCTTTTTGGTTGATCGCTCTCTCACTATTTTCTCCACGATGGGTGGCTTGCTTGTCAGCGATCACTTGGCTTGGAGACATAGGACGTAGCACAAACTCCTTCCCTTTCATCTTGAAGCTATAGTGATTTGTACGCCCATTGTGAATGACACCTCGGTCAAATTTCCATGGCCGTCCAAGGAGGACATGGCAAACGGTCATCGGAAGGACATCACATTCCAATGTGTCTTCATAGGCGCCGATCTTGAAAGAGACTTGTACTCTATGCTCGACTTGTATGGTGCCTGTGTCGCTTAGCCATTGAACCTTGTAGGGGTGAGGGTGCTTCATCTTAACCAATTGGAGTTCGGAGCATAGTTCTTCACTTGCTAAGTTGTGGCAACTACCTCCATCGATGATGACCTTGACGGAACGTCCATTGATGTCGGCCTTTCTGTGAAAGATATGGCATCTTTGATCTTCGTCTTGTTGATGTTGAAGAGTCAAGACCTTGGAGACAACAAGAGCGGGGCTTGAATCTTCATCGCAAAAGACTTGGTCATCTTCATCTTCATTGTGCACTTGTCGGTGCATGGCCACTTGCTCAAGAGCTTCCATTTCTCCTTCACTCATGTAGTCATAGGTTCCGTCATCGTTGAGGATCATGGTGCGCTTGTTTGTGCACTCGAAGGACTTGTGGCCTCGGCCGCCGCATGCGAAGCATTTGATAGAACTTGTCTTGATGGTCTCATCGGGTGGAGAAGATGATGATGGAGCTTTCTTGAAGTTGCTTGTAGTAGGAGGACGACTTGAGCTTGTTGAAGCTTTCTTGTAACTTGACTTGTCGCCGTTGCTTGTAGAAGGCTTGGTTGAGGTAGAAGGTGTTGGAGTCGTCGAAGCTTGATTGTTGGAGATGCCATAGGACTTGGATGAAAACTTGGCATACTTGAAGTTGTCTTGTAATTGCCGTTCCGCTTTGGTGGCTTGATGCACTAGCTCGATGAGGTTCGAGTATGGTTGGAAGTCGGCGATCTTCTTGATAGGATGATTGAGTCCATTCAAGAAACTTGCCATAGTTTTCTCATCATCTTCTTTGACATTGGCTCGTATCATGGCAATCTCCATTTCCTTGTAGTACTCTTCAACGCTCTTGGTGCCTTGCTTGAGTTGTTGAAGTTTCTTGAAGAGGTCGCGGTTGTAGTAGTTTGGCACGAATCGTGCTCTCATGACATCCTTCATTTGTGCCCAAGTAGTGATGGGTGGTTCACCTCTTGCCTCGCGATGCTCAATGACTTGTTCCAACCAAATGAGGACATAGTCTTGGAACTCAAGGGATGCCATCGTGATCTTCTTCTCTTCTTCAGAATTGTGCAAACGGAAGATCTTGTCAACTTTCAATTCCCATGAAAGTTATTCTTCGGGATCGTTGCTTCCATTGAACTTGGGCATGGTGAACTTGAGATTGCCATAGCGTTTCTCTTCATTGTGTTGGGGTCGGGGATGATGACGCCCATGTTGTAGATGATTGTCCAACTCGTGATGCTCTTGACGAAGTTGGAAGTCTTCCTCATGTTGCTCTTGTCGAGGATTGGGTCCATTTTCTTCTTGTTCTCGATGGACTTGATGTTCTTGTCCCGCTTGAGGGGGAGCTTATCTATCTTGACGAGGCGCTTGTCTATCTGGACGAGGAGCTTGTTGACGCACACGTCTTTGATAAATTCCTTCTTGAGCTTCATCGCGAAGTGCTTCTTGATGTAGTAGAGCTTGTCGGCCTCGGTCGGCTACGGCACGACTTGATTCATGAAGGGCACGTTGCGCGTCAAGTGCTTGAGCTTCACGTAGTTGTTGTTCTTGGCGTTCCGCCTCGGCGTCTTGTGCATCTTGATGTTGTCGCGCTTGCTCCTCTTGTTCGTGTTGACGTTGGCGTTGCCGTTCCTGAGCTAGCGCAAAGGCTTTTTCGGCTTGGCGTCGTCGATGTTCTTGCGAGTCGGTGTCTCGAAGTGGATTGAGGTGTGCTTGACGCTCGTTGCGCGTGCCTCGACGGAGAGTGTTCGATGATGGTGTACTTGAACCAGAGATGGTGTCATCGGAGTGTCGACTTGAACGGCTCCTTCTTGAAGTGGAAGAAGAGCGGTTGAGCAACAAAGCGCGAATCTCGTCCATCCTTGCGTCATTCTCTTGCTTGTGATCGTCGAGCTTGTTGTCAAAGTAGTCCCTTGTATGTTGCTCAGAAATTCGTAAGTCGGCGGCAAGGTTGTCGATGCGTTCACTCATAGCTTGTTGCTCTTGATGCAAAGCACGTTGTGCACCAAAGAGGTGACTCTTGGTGACGAAGGAGTTCATGTCGTCATCTTGCTCCATGAAGAGAGGGTTGGTAGAAGTACTTGGCCTATCCATCATTCCAAGAGAAGTGTGAGTGGAAGAAAGGGAAGTACCAATATCAAATGTACCTTGACCAATGTTGACAATTGATCAAAGATTTCTCCAATGTGTAACAAGGAAATAGCACAATTGGTACCAATTCTTGTCGATTCTCACACCTACACAAGTAAAAGCTTTTGGTGGAGCTTGATTAGGATGGTGGCACAAAATTTGATGTAATTGTAAGTGAGCTTCAATAATGTTGGAAAAGATTCGCAAGATGTAATGTAACAAGTAGACCAAGCATATAAGGTACACGAAAACACACACGCAAAAAGATAAGATGGGGTTGTGCAACCAAGGGTGAGCCAAAATGTGGAATCCACGAAAATGCTCTTGTTGCACAACACTAGAGAGACGCTAGCACGATTTCACGATAGGCGGATACAAGAACTTGTCCACAACCTACTTAGCAAAAATGCAACGACTTCTATCCCAAAACTTTGTATGCAAGGTGTTGTTATAATATGATCCAAGACAATCGAGTATGACAATCTTAATGTTGTATGATGCTATGGTTCTTGCTTAAAATCTCTTTGCTTATCATTCCTCTTTTCTTAAAAGCTTGTTTGGCTCTTTGATGTTTGAGCTCTTTTCTCATGCAATGCTTGACGAACCAATATAGCAAGTGAGTATGCGATGACAACTTTGTCACACAAGAGATGATACCAAGAGATGCAACACGATGATGGTATGTATGCTATGGGAAGTATGATCACTAATGTGCACAAGTCTTGTTGCCGGCAATACTCAATGGCTAGTCTCGATGGGTAAGCAACGCAAAGGATTAAGGCTATGATGGCTATCAATGTAATGGCAAGAGTGATATGTCCAATACCAAGATGAGGTTACCGGTCTTGCTTCCAGTGTGGTGTCAAAATGGTGGCACGAATACCAAGTCGTAGTCGAGGTGGTCATTGTTGATGACCAGTGTTGATGATGCGTCCGTGGCGAAAATGAGTGGCGGTGATGTCGACGCCGAACCGTACCTAGATAGCCGAAACACAAAAGGATACGGTACCGCAACTCAAAATCTCAAAACCAAAGGCGACCAAAATCATCGGAGTAGGTGGCGGTTAGGTGGTGGTGTGGGTAGGGATATTGGGACGGTTTTGCGGAAATGGTGGAGGTATGCGGAAGTATATATGGCATATGGTGAGCACCGGAACAAAATTTGGTGGAAATTGGGCGGAGATGGGGAGGTAGTGCAGACTTTCTGTCGAAGCCGGAAGTTCCGGGCAAGACGGAGGGTCCGGGATCCGGAGGTTCCGGGGAGGCCGGAAGGTCCGGGGGCCGAAATGTCCGGGTTGGACCGGAAGTTTCGGGGGTCGGGATTCTGCCAAGAACAGGGACTTAGGGTTCGTGGATTTGGGCGGAAAAACTAGGGGAAAAGCCCAGATCCGAAGAGGAAGAAGAAGAAATTGGAGGAAAATAAGGTGGGGAGGCTAGATCTACGAGCCACACACAAACTTCATGGATCAAAACCAACAAAATCTCAACACACGAACAAATCACAAAAAAAATTGGGGCTATTTTTGTGGGGATTTTCGGATTAGGACGAAAAACAACAAAATCAAGCTAGAAAAACGAAGAGGGGGGCTTCGAAATCGTGATCAACCTTGCTCTAGATACCAAGATGATGTAGGGTAGAACCCTAGATGGCCGATCTTTCACGAAAGGAGCGGATCCCAAAGAGAACACAAGAGAATCACTCAAACCAAAAATATTTGATTACACATGCGCTGGATCCACGATATACAAAGAGATACACGATGATCCAAGGTCAACAAAGGACGATACAAGTAACCGGTTCTTCTCCTAGAAGGAGGTCTTGATGGGGCCGCCCAAGAGGGGGGTCTTGAATCCAAGTTGATCTTCTCCGAAGAGGGGCCGCAGTCTCTCTCGAGGAGGAGATCAGTATGGATGAGCGAAGCTCTATCTCGAAGTATGAGCTAAACCAACGCTAACCCTAGCTAGGATAAATGGGGGGTCTATTTATAGTCTAAGTACAAAAGGGGGGGACGAAGTGAAGGGGTACATGGGCCTCGGGCCCGAGTGGCTACGCGCAGGCAGGGCCGGAAGTTCCGGGCTAGGCTGGAAGTTCCGGGCGCCGGAGGTTCCGGGGAGGGTCCGGCCTAACCAGAGCGATGGCGCGGTGGAGCTGTGCTGGCATCTGGGCGCCAGATGGTCCGGGAAGGCTGGATGTTCCGGGCGCCGGAAGGTCCGGGGCGGGGTCCGGGCTAACCCGAGAGTTGGCACGCCTGGGCTGGTCGGAGTCGTCGAAGGCCGGAAGCTCCGGGTCGACCGGAAGGTCCGGGGGGCGGAAGTTCCGGGCTCTGGCCGGAAGTTCCGGGCTGTCCAGAGAGTTGACGCCTGTCTCTTCTTCTTCTCCGTCTTCTCTTCCATCTTCCTCTTCTTCTTGTCCTTACTCCTTAGCTTCTCCATTGTACCTGAGTATGCACAAAGTATCCATATGAAGTAGTAGCCATGCTTCATGCGCATCGAAGTGGAATTGTGAGAGGAGAGATGTCACCTCGGTTTCAAAGGCTCTTGCACGTGATCGAGTCATGGGTCCAGTAGGCACTTGATGAGACGATGGTAGGTCCATGGGGATGACCTTGGGATGCTCCGCATCAGAGTGCCAAGTTCAACGCCTTGCGACCAAGCTCAACTTCAACTAGCAACCTATGGTCTTCAACATTGGTGATCGAGTGTGGCTACACCTTCGTAAGGACCGCTTCCCACAAGAACGCAAATCAAAGCTTCGACCACGAGTGGATGGACCCTTCAAGGTTCTTGCATGCTACAACGACAACGCTTACAAGATCGACCTCCCGCGCGACAAGTACAACGTGAGCGACATCTTCAACGTCAAAGATCTCTCTCCCTTCCATGGTGATGAAGATTTTGATCCGAGGATGGATCTTCCCCAAGGGAGGGGAGATGATGCGGAGCATCCCAAGGTCATCCCCATGGACCTACCATCGTCTCATCAAGTGCCTACCGGACCCATGACTTGATCACGTGCAAGAGCCCTTGAAACCGAGGTGACATCTCTCCACTCAAAATTCCACTTCGATGCACATGAAGCATGGCTACTACCTCATTTGGATACTTTGTGCATACTCAGGAACAATGGAGAAGCTAAGGAGCAAGGACAAGAAGAAGAGGAAGATGGACGAGAAGACGGAGAAGAAGAAGGGCTGCCAGAAAAGTCCCAGCCACCAGACGACCGGCTGGGACCGGACATCCGGCGCCTGAAGCATCAGCCAAGTCCCAGCCAGCGGACGTCCGGTCCAGATCGGACGACCGGTGCCCTGACACCCAAAGGAAACGAGCGGACGTCCGGTCCGGACCGGACGACCGGCGCACCTGCACCCCAACCAAAGTCAGCAGAAGACCGACGTTTCCGGACATCCAGCACCCCCATCACAGAGCGGAACCAGCGGAAGACCGGAGGACACCGGACGTCCGGCAGCTCCTGAGACACCGGACGACTGGTCCCCAGCGGATGTCCGGTACCTGTCTGCGCACAGTGTTCGGGCCCGAGGCCCATGTACCCTTTCACTTCGCCCCCATTTGCACTTAGACTATAAATAGGCCCCCCATTCATCCTAGCTAGGGTTAGCATTGGTTTAGCTCATTTGAGAGATCGAGCATTGCTCATCCATATCGGATCTACTCCACGAGAGGGACCGCGGTCCCTCTTCGGAGAAGATCCATCTTGGATTCAAGACCCCTTTCTAAGGGAAGATCCCCTTATGGATTCAAGACCTCCTCACAGAGAAGAACCGGTTACCGTGTATCGTCCCTAGTTGTCCATGAATTCGTGTATCGTTCTATGTACTCGAGGATCTAGCCCATGTGTGACTTATTCATGTTGGTTTAGTGATTTCCTCTTGTGTTTTCCTTCCGTTCATCCTCGTGTTCTTCGTGTTTTCCCTGGGATCCGCTCCTTTCATGAAAGATCGGGCGATTAGGGCCTCCACCCTAGATCAACTATGTTTAGGGTTAGCAAAGTATGATCAAAGTATGAGATGAGATATTTGTGAGCTTTGCTCCTTCTACCTTCCCATTTGTGGAATCAAGACCCCTTTGGGAAGAATCCTAGTGGATTTCTAGACCTCCTCTAGGAGAAGACTATCTTCAAGACCTCACCTCCTAGGAGTGGGCAGAACTTTGCCATTGTATCTTTCCTTTGATTGTGTTTGTGACTTGTGGACCTTATGTTGCTATCCTAGTGGATGTGTGATTGGGGAATTGTTTGAGTGTTTTCCTCTTTGTGTTCTTGAGAGTTAGCTCTTTTCCCCGTCCAAGTGTGAAAAGATCCCTCTCTAGGATTTCATCCTATATCATTTTGGTATCATGAGCAAGGTTGATTCACATCTTGGAGTCCCATCCCCCCATTTGCTAGCTTGATTTTGTTGTTTTTCATCCAAATTCGAAAACCCCACAAAAATAGCCCAAATATTTTTTTCTTGCAATTTGTTGGATCTTGTGAGATTTGGTTGTTTTGATCCATGAATTTGGAGTTTGGCAAGTGGATCTACCCATCTTCCATCTTCCCCACCTTCCAAATCCTCGAATTTGCCCTTATCTTGTCATTCGCTCAAAGCACACCCCGTGCACCCGGGCCCTCGAGACCCCATGCACACAGGACCCCGTGCACACGGGCCTCACTTACCCCGTGCTCACGGACAATCCAGGAACTTTCGGCCATCTTGTGTTTGCACCATTTTGCTTACATACCAACACTCGTGTTCTTCCGCACTATTTCTCGTGGTTGTTTGAGTTTCGGACCGCGGTTTCTCTTGTGTCCTAAGTTGTTTCGGCTACTTAGGCGCATTTGGACATCATCATCACCGCCACTCGATCATCAACTCGGACACCACACTGGCTTCACCAACTTCATTATTACCGTACGACCGGACGGTAACCTCGACGACATCTCACCCTTACTTTTGCATTGATAACCCAAGCCATTTCGCATCGCTTACCCATCGAGACTAGCAAGTTGAGAATTTCCGGGCCACACTATTGTGCACCGTAGTGATCTTGTTACCATCTTAGTGCCATAAGTCTCTCCCGTGCATATCTTACATACTTGTCTCATATCATACTTGGCTCTAGCTTAAACAAACAAAACAAGAAAAGCTTTTAAGCAAAAGAGGAGCAACAAAGAGCTTGTAAGCAATAGCATCGAGCCATTTTGCATATCATCTTCGACACTTCATACGTAGCATAGTTGGGATTGAAGACGGCACTTTTCTCTTATAGGTTGGTGCACATGCGTATCTAGCCATTTGAGCAATCGAGCTAACGTCTCTCTAGTATTCGCACAACAAGAGCATTTTCCGTGGTTGCACATTTTGAGCTCACCCCTTGGTTGTGCGGATCCCATCTATCTTCTGCGTGTGTGTTCCTAGTGATATCATTGGGTTTGATCTATTTCTTTTTACTTGCATTTTTGTGAATCTTCTCAACCTTTTCGATATCTTGTCTAACATTTGCTTGAAATTTTTGCCACCATCCTAACCGAGCTCCTCCATAAGCCTTTTACTTGTAGGTGTGAGAAACAATTCCCGGTACCAATTCCCCTATTATAGCATCGTGAGATCGTACTTGTTACATCCACAATCTTCGGAAAAGGTAACTTTGGTTTTGTTCTCTCATTTTCCTACTCGCCACCACTTTCTCAGGATGGATAGGCCAAGTACTTCTACCAACCCACTCTTCATGGATCAAGACGACGACATGAACTCCTTTGTCACCAAGAGTCACCTCTTTGGTGCACAACGTGATTTGCATCAAGAGCAACAAGCTATGAGTGATCGCATCGACAACCTTGCCGCCGACTTGCGACTCTCCGAGCAACGTAGAAGGGACTACTTAAACCACAAGCTCGACGGTCACAAGCAAGAGAATGACGCAAGGATGGACGAAATTCGTGCTTTGTTGCTCAACCGCTCGTCTTCCACTTCAAGAAGGAGTCGTTCAAGCCGCCACTCCGACTTCACCCTCTCCGGCTCAAGTACACCGACATCGAACACTCTTCGTCAAGACACGCGCACCGACCGTCAAGCAAACCTCAATCCTCTACGCGACACCGACTCGCAAGAGCATCGACGATGTCAAACCCAAGAAGCCTTTGCGCTAGCACGAGAACGGCAACGTCAACGCCAACACGAAGAGGAAGAACGTGCGCGTCTACACCAACATGCACAAGATGCCGAGACACAACGTCAAGAACAACAACTCCGTGACGCTCAAGCACTTGTGGCGCAACAAGCTCTACGCGATTCGAGTCGAGCTGTTGCCGACCGAAGCCGTCAATCTCGTGAACAAGATGAAGCACTTCGCGAAGAAATTCAAGAACAAATATTTCAAGCTCGCTTGCATCGTCAAGTTCCTCCTCGAGCTCGCAAAGCTCCCCCACAAGCTCGCCAAAACCATCAAGTTCATCGAGAGCATGAAGACAATGGAAATCCTCCACGACAAGAGCAACATGAGGTTGACAACCGCCCGCGTCAAGAGCACCACGAGTTGAACAATCATCTACAACATGGGCGTCATCATCCCCGACCCCAATACAATGAAGAGCAACTCTATGGCAAGCTCAAGTTCACCATTCCCAAGTTCAACGGAAGCAACAATCCCGAAGAATATCTTTCATGGGCATTGAAGGTTGACAAGATCTTCCGTTTTCACAATTATGAAGAAGAGAAGAAGAACGCGATGGCATCCCTTGAGTTCCAAGACTATGTCCTTATTTGGTGGGAACATGTCATTGAGCGCCGAGAGGCAAGAGGTGATCCAACTATCACTACTTGGGCGCAAATGAAAGATGTCATGAGAGCATGCTTCGTTCCTACCTACTACAACCGCGACCTCTTCAAGAAACTCCAACAACTCAAGCAAGGAACCAAGAGCGTTGAAGAATACTACAAGGAGATGGAGATTTCAATGATAAGAGCCAATGTCACGGAAGATGATGAGCAAACAATGGCACGCTTCTTAAATGGCCTCAACCATCCCATCAAGAAGATCACCGACTTCCAACCATACTCAAATCTCATCGAGCTAGTGCACCAAGCCACGAAAGCGGAACGCCAAGTGCAAGATGATTTCAAGTATGCCAAGTTCTCGTCCAAGACCTACAGCTCCTCTTATCAAGCTCCCGCGACTTCGGTACCTCCCACCTCAACTAGAGAATCACCAAGTACCGGCGACAAGTCAAGTTCCAAGAAAGCTTCGTCAACTACAAGCCATCCTCCTATGAGCAACTTTAAGCCGAGAGCTTCATCATCATCAACCCCAAACGATGAGACCGTCAAGACAAGTTCCTTCAAGTGTTTCACTTGCGGAGTGATGTGGAGCATGCTACGGACATCACCATGTCAAGAGTCCGTTTGGCAAGTGACACGTGCGACCTCTACTTCACATACACAAAGGTGAATCACATCCTTTACACGTGCTCACTTGACCCCTTCGAGGATGGTATACTACTTGACACTTCTCCCGTGTGCATGCATAGGTATTGTTGGAACGCTGCGGACGACGTGGAGGAGTGCAAGCGCTAAGGAACACCTACACCATCCACGAGGAAAGCGTGGAAACGAAGACGCAAGAAGAAGAGCTGTCGAAGAAGCTCCAGCCACCGGACGACCGGTCGGGTCCGGACGTCCGGGCCTGAAGATTCACCGGACGACCTGATGTAGGGTGAAACCCTAGATGGCCGATCTTTCAAGAAAGGAGCGGATCCCAAAGAGAAACACGAAGAACACGAGGGGATTCACGAGGGAAAACACGAGAGAATCTCTCAAACCAAAAAGATTCGATTACACATGTGCTAGTTCCTCGAAACACAAAGAGATACACGATGATCCAAGGTCAATAAAGGACGATACAAGTAACCGGTTCTTCTCCTAGAAGGAGGTCTTGATGGGGCCGCCCAAGAGGGGGTCTTGAATCCAAGTTGATCTTCTCCGAAGAGGGGCCGCAGTCTCCCTCGAGGAGGAGATCGGTATGGATGTGCGAAGCTCTATGTCGAAGTATGAGCTAAACCATCGCTAGACCTAGCTAGGATGAATGGGGGGTCTATTTATAGTCTAAGTGCAAAAGGGGGGCGAAGTGAAAGGGTACATGGGCCTCGGGCCCGAATCTGGACGCAGCCAGGTACCGGACGTCCGTTGGGGACCGGTCGTCCGGTGTCTCAGGAGCTGCCGGACGTCCGGTGTCTCAGGAGCTGCCGGACGTCCGGTGTCCTCCGGTCGTCCGCTGGTTCTGCTCAGTGATGGGGGTGTCGGACGTCCGGTAGCTCCGGACTTCCGCTGATGTTGGCTCGGGTGCTGGTGCGCCGGTCGTCCAGTCCGGACCGGATGTTCGCTCGTTCGCTTCGGGGGCAGGGGCACCGGTCGTCTGGTCTGGGCTGGACGTCCGCTCGCTGGGGTTCGGCTGAGGCTTCAGGCGCCGGACGTCCGGTCCCGGCCGGTCGTCCGGTGGCTGGGACTTTTCCTGCATCCCTTCTTCTTCTCCGTCTTCTCGTCCATCTTCCGCTTCTTCTTGCCCTTGCTCCTTAGCTTCTCCATTGTACCTGAGTATGCACAAAGTATCCATATGAGGTAGTAGCCATGCTTCATACGCATCCAAGGGGAATTGTGAGAGGAGAAATGTCACCTCGGTTTCAAGGGCTCTTGCACGTGATCGAGTCATGGGTCCAGTAGGCACTTGATGAGACGATGGTAGGTCCATGGGGATGACCTTGGGATGCTCCGCATCATCTCCCCTCCCTTGGGGAAGATCCGTCTTCGGATCAAAATCTTCATCACCTTGGAAAGGAGAGAGATCTTTGACGTTGAAGATGTCGCTCACGTTGTACTTGTCGCGTTGAAGGTCGATCTTGTAAGCATTGTCGTGGTAGCATGAAAGCACCTTGAAGGGTCCATCCGCTCGTGGACGAAGCTTGGAATTGCGTTCTTGTGGGAAGCGGTCCTTGCGAAGGTGTAGCCACACTCGATCACCAATGTTGAAGACCATAGGTTGCTTGTTGAAGTTGAGCTTGGTCGCAAGGCATTGAACTTGGCGCTCGATGGTGTTTCTTGTATCTTCATGCATCTTCACATGTGTCACATGCGCACTTGCATCCAAATTGATGCGCTCTTGGAGTGGTAGAGGAACAATGTCCAATGGTGACAATGGGTTGAATCCGTATACGACCTCGAAAGGCGACTTGCTGGTTGTTGAGTGTCTTGCTCGGTTGTAGGCGAACTCGGCGATAGCTAGGCACTCCTCCCACTCCTTGATGTTCTTCTTGATGAGTACTCGAAGTAGAGTGGAGAGTGTGCGCTTTGTCACCTCCGTTTCACCGTCGGTTTGAGGATGGTACGCCGTGGAGAAGAGTAGCTTGATTCTGAGCTTGGCGCATAGAGTCTTCCAAAAGTAGCTAAGGAACTTGACGTCGCGGTCCGAGACAATTGTCTTTGGCACACCATGGAGACGCAATATTTCCCTACAAAAGAGATTAGCAACATGTGAAGCATCGTCTATCTTGTGACAAGGAATAAAATGTGCCATTTTGGAGAAACGGTCCACAACGACAAATATGGAATCTTTCCCATTGCGAGTTTTTGGCAAACCTAGTACAAATTCCATGCTTATGTCCTCCCAAGGTTGGTATGGAATTGGTAAAGGCATATAGAGACCATGAGATTGAGCTTTGGACTTAGCTTTGCAGCATGTCGAACATCGGTTGGTGAAGCGATTGACGTCGCGAAACATCTTTGGCCAAAAGTAGCTCTTCGAGAGCGTGGCGAATGTCTTGGGATGTCCAAAATGTCCCATTAATCCTCCTCCATGCGATTCCTGCAAAAGCAATAAACAAAGGGACGACTTGGGGATGCAAAGTTTGTTAGCTCTCTTAAGGTAGCCGTCTCTGATGTAATAGCGTTCCCACGATGTATGCGACAAACACTTGGCGTAAGGGGTGGCAAAAGTCTCATCATGCTCATACGATTCTTTGATATGCTCGAAGCCAATTACATCTAACTCAAGTTGCGTGACTAGCATGCATATGCGGGAAAGAGCATCCGCGACGATGTTTTATTTACCCTTGATGTACTTCATGACATAGAGAAAAGACTCAATGAATTCACTCCATTTAGCATGACGCTTGTTCAACTTAGTTTGACCCTTGAGATACTTGAGGGTCTCATGATCGGTATGAATGATAAACTCATGGGGACGAATGTAATGTTCCCATTCATGTAAAACACGGACTAAAGCATATAGCTCTGTGTCATAGATGGGATAGTTGAGTTGCACTCCAGAAACTTTCTCACTAAAGTAAGCTATGGGGCGCTTCTCTTGCGTTAACAATCCTCCTATGCCATTACCGCTAGCATCGCAATGAATCTCAAAAGGCTTGTCGAAGTTGGGTAAAGCAAGCACGGGAGCATGAGTAAGCAAATTCTTAAGCTCATTGAAAGCAATATCTTGAGATGGTCCCCAAACAAAAGGCGTGTTCTTCTTGCTCAAAGCATGCAAAGGTGAAGCAATGGTGCTAACATTCTTCACAAATCTACGGTAGAAACCGGCTAAACCAAGAAAACTACGCACTTGTTGCAAATTGGTTGGTTGGGGCCAAGTTTTAATAGCATTGATCTTGGACTCATCTACATGAACACCCTTAGAAGAGACAACAAATCCTAAGAAAACGAGCTTATCAACACCAAAAAGGCATTTCTCCATATTAGCATAGAGACGCTCTTTCCAAAGAGTTTGCAAAACGGTGCGGACACGGGTGACATGCTCTTGGATAGATTTGCTAAACACAAGAATGTCATCGAAGTAAACCACAACAAATATACCAATGTAAGGGCGAAAGACATGATTCATGAGGCGCATAAAAGTGCCTGATGCTTCCGAGAGACCCATAGGCATGACTAACCACTCATAGAAACCAAACTTGGTTTTGAATGCGGTTTTCCATTCATCACCCTCTTGTATGCGGATTTGATAGTAACCACTCTTAAGATCGATTTTGGAAAATATAGTGGCACCACTAAGCTCATCTAGCATATCATCTAGGCGTGGAATGGGATACCTATATCTAACGGTGATAGCATTGATAGGTCTACAATCGGAGCACATGCAAAAGCTACCGTCACGTTTTGGCACAAGAATGACCGGTACGGCACAAGAACTCAAACTTTCACGCACATGTCCATGGTCTATGAGATGCTTTACTTGCCTTCATATTTCTTTGGTTTCTTCGGGGTTGACGGGGTATGGAGCTTTGTTGGCAAGCGGCGCTCCGGGGATGAGATCAATTCGGTGCTCAATGCCTCGTAGTGGAGGTAGACCCGGAGGTAGCTCATCGGGGAAAACATCTTGGAATTCCTGCAATAGAGAATATAACACCAAAGGTAGATCGTGATAGTTGTTAGTTTGTGTGACCTCGTCCTTGCACAATATGACATAGTGTAGGACACTTGATGGGTTCTCACACACTTATCTCATCTCACATTTGGTGGCAAAGAGAACTAAGTTTTTCTTGTCGCTCATCGTGGAGTCACTCAATTTGGGCTTGTGGCGCTCACACTCTTTTTGGTGGATCGCTCTCTCACTATTTTCTCCACGATGGGTGGCTTGCTTGTCGGCGAGCACTTGGCTTGGAGACCAAGGACGTAGCACGAACTCTTTCCCTTTCATCTTGAAGCTATAGTGATTTGTACGCCCATTGTAAATGACACCTCGGTCAAATTGCCATGGCCGTCCAAGGAGGAGGTGGCAAACGGTCATCGGAAGGACATCAAATTCTAACGTGTCTTCATAGGCACCGATCTTGAAAGAGACTTGTACTCTATGCTCGACTTGTATGGTGCCGGTGTCTCTTAGCCATTGAACCTTGTAGGGGTGAGGGTCCTTCATCTTGACCAATTGGAGCTTGGACCATAGTTCTTCACTTGCTAAGTTGTGGCAACTCCCTCCATCGATGATGACCTTGACGGATCTTCCATTGATGCCGGCCTTGGTGTGAAAGATATGGCATCTTTGATGTTCGTCTTGTTGATGTTGAAGAGTCAAGACCTTGAAGACAACAAGAGCGGGGCTTGAATCTTCATCGCAAAAGACTTGATGATCTTCATCTTCATTGTTCACTTGTCGGTGCATGGCCACTTGCTCAAGAGCTTCCATTTCTCCTTCACTCATGGAGTCATAGGTTCCGTCGTCATTGAGGATCATGGTGCGCTTGTTTGTGCACTCGAAGGACTTGTGGCCTCGGCCGCCGCATGTGAAGCATTTGATAGAACTTGTCTTGATGGTCTCATCGGGTGGAGCAGATGATGATGGAGCTTTCTTGAAGTTGCTTGTAGTAGGCGGACGACTTGAGCTTGTCGAAGCTTTCTTGTAACTTGACTTGTCGCCGTTGCTTGTAGAAGGCCTGGTTGAGGTAGAAGGTGTTGGAGTCATCGAAGCTTGATTGTTGGAGAGGCCATAGGACTTGGATGAGAACTTGGCATACTTGAAGTTGTCTTCTACTTGCCGTTCCGCTTTGGTAGCTTGATGCACTAGCTCGATGAGGTTCGAGTATGGTTGGAAGTCGGTGATCTTCTTGATAGGATGATTGAGTCCATTCAAGAACCTTGCCATAGTTTGCTCATCATCTTCTTTGACATTGGCTCGTATCATGGCAATCTCCATTTCCTTGTAGTACTCTTCAACTCTCTTGGTGCCTTTCTTGAGTTGTTGTAGTTTCTTGAAGAGGTCGCGGTTGTAGTAGTTTGGCACGAATCGTGCTCTCATGACATCCTTCATTTGTGCCCAAGTAGTGAAGGGTGGTTCACCTCTTGCCTCGCGGCGCTCAATGACTTGTTCCCACGAAATGAGGACATAGTCTTGGAACTCAAGGGATGCCATCGCGATCTTCTTCTCTTCTTCATAATTGTGCAAACGGAAGATCTTGTCAACTTTCAATGCCCATGAAAGGTATTCTTCGGGATCGTTGCTTGCATTGAACTTGGGCATGGTGAACTTGAGCTTGCCGTAGCGTTGCTATTCATTGTGTTCGGGTCGGAGATGATGACGCCCATGTTGTAGATGATTGTCCAACTCGTGGTGCTCTTGACGAAGTTGGAAGTATTCCTCATGTTGCTCTTGGCGAGGATTGGGTCCATTGTCTTCTTGTTCTCGATGGACTTGATGTTCTTGTCTCGCTTGAGGGGGAGCTTGTCTATCTTGACGAGGCGCTTGTCTATCTGGACGAGGAGCTTGTTGACGCACATGTCTTTGATAAATTATTTCTTGAGCTTCATCGCGAAGTGCTTCTTGATGTTGTCGAGCTTGTCAGCCTCGGTCGGCTACGGCACAACTTGATTCATGAAGGGCACATTGCGCTTCAAGTGCTTGAGCTTCACGTAGTTGTTGTTCTTGGCGTTCTGCCTTGGCGTCTTGTGCATCTTGATGTTGTCGCGCTCGCTCCTCTTGTTCGTGTTGACATTGGCGTTGCTGCTCTCGAGCTAGCGCAAAGGCTTGTTCGGCTTGACGTCGTCGATGTTCTTGCGAGTCGGTGTATCGAAGTGGATTGAGGTTTGCTTGACGCTCGTTGCACGCGGCTCGTCGAAGAGTGTTCGATGTCGGTGTACTTGAACCGGAGATGGTGTCGGAGTGTCGACTTGAACAGCTCCTTGAAGTGGAAGAAGAGCGGTTGAGCAACAAAGCGCAAATCTCGTCCATCCTTGCGTCATTCTCTTGCTTGTGATCGTCGAGCTTGTTGTCAAAGTAGTCCCTTGTACGTTGCTCGGAAAGTCGTAAGTTGGCGGCAAGGTTGTCGATGCGTTCACTCATAGCTTGTTGCTCTTGATGCAAAGCACGCTGTGCACCAAAGAGGTGACTCTTGGTGACGAAGGAGTTCATGTCGTCGTCTTGCTCCATGAAGAGCGGGTTGGTATAAGTACTTGGCCTATCCATCGTTCCAAGACAAGTGTGAGTGGATGAAAGGGAAGAACCAATATCAAATGTACATTGACCGATGTTGACAATGGATCAAAGATGACTCCAATGTGTAACAAGGAAATAGCACAATTGGTACCAATTCTTGTCGGTTTCTCACACCTACACAAGTAAAAGCTTATGGTGCAGCTTGGTTAGGATGGTGGCACAATTTTTAATGTGAATGTAAGCAAGATTCAATAATGTTGGAGAAGATTCGCAAGATGCAATGTAACAAGTAGACCAAGCATATACGGTACACGGAAACACACACGCAAAAAGATAAGTGGGGTTGAGCAACCAAGGGTGGGCCAAAATGTGGAATCCACAAAAATGCTCTTGTTGCACGATAGGCGGATACAAGAACTTGTGCACAACCTACTTAGCAAAAATGCAACGACTTCTATCCCAAATATGTTTTATGCAAGGTGTTGCTATGATATGATCTAAGATGATCGAGTGTGAAAATCGAAATGTTGTATGATGCTATGGTTCTTGCTTAAAAGCTCTTTGCTTATCTTTCCTCTTTGCTTAAAAGCTTGGTTATCTCTTTGATGTTTGAGCTCTTTTCTCATGTAATGCTTGACGAACCAAGATAGCAAGTGAGTATGCAATGACAACTTTGTGACACAAGAGATGATACCAATATAGGCAACAATGATGTATGTATGTATGCTATGGGAAGTATGATCACTAATGTGCACAAGTCTCGTTGCCGACAATACTCAATGGCTAGTCTCGATGGGTAAGCAACGCAAAGGAGTAAGGCGATGATGAGTAACAATATGATGGCAAGAGTGATATGTCCAATACCAAGATGAGGTTACTGCTCTTGCTTCCGGTATGGTGTCAAAATAGTGGCACGAATAGCAAGTCGTAGTCGAGGTGGTCGTTGTTGATGACCGGTGTTGATGAAGCGTCCGTGGCGAAAATGAGCGGCGGTGGTGTCGATGTCGAACCGTACCTAGATAGACAAAACACAAAAGGATACGGTACCGCAACTCGAATTCTCAAAATCAAAGGCGACCAAAATTGTTGGAGTAGGTAGCGGGTAGGTGGTGGTGTGGGTAGGGATATTGGAACGGTTTTGCGGAAGTTGGAGGTGGTGTAGCGGATGATGTTTTGGAAGTAGCAGTCATCCGGACGTGGACGGATGTCCGGTCGCCGGTCGTCCGGTAATGTCGGACGTCCGGTGCTTCCTGGGTCGCCGAACGTCCAGTGATGTGATGGTCGTCCGATGGTCGGGGTCAACACAAGATTTTAGATCCGAGAGGTCATTTTGGGGGGAATATGGGGAATTTGGGAGGGATTTCGAGGTGGAGATGGTGGGGGAAGGCTAGATCTACTTGCAATGCAACAAATTCATGGATCAAAACCAACAAAACATCATCACAACTCACAAAACACAAGAAAAATTTGGGTCTATTTTTGGTGGGGATTTTCGGATTAGAACGAAAAACAACAAAATTAGGCTAGCAACACAACGGGGAGGCTCCGAAATCGTGATCAACCTTGCTCATGATACCAAGATGATGGTATCAAGAGACAAGCTGGCTCTGATCCAAGATGATGTAGGGTGAAACCCTAGATGGTCGATCTTTCACGAAAGGAGCGGATCCCAAAGAGAAACACAAAGAACACGAGGGGATTCATGAGGGAAAACACGAGAGAATCTCTCAAACCAACAAGATTCGATTACACATGTGCTAGATCCTTGAAACATAAAGAGATACACGATGATCCAAGGTCAACAAAGGACGATACAAGTAACCGGTTCTTCTCCTAGAAGGAGGTCTTGATGGGGCCGCCCAAGAGGGGGTCTTGAATCCAAGTTGATCTTCTCCGAAGAGGGGCCGCAGTCTCTCTCGAGGAGGAGATCGGTATGGATGAGCGAAGCTCTATCTCGAAGTATGAGCTAAACCAACGCTAGCCCCAGCTAGGATGAATGGGGGGTCTATTTATAGTCTAAATGCAAAAGGGGGGCGAAGTGAAAGGGTACATGGGCCTCGGGCCTGAATCTGGACGCAGCCAGATACCGGACGTCCGCTGAGGACCGGTCGTCCGGTGTCTCAGGAGCTGCCGGACGTCCGGTGTCCTCAGGTCGTCCGCTGGTTCTCCTCTGTGATGGGGGTGCCGGACGTCCGGTAGCTCCGGACTTCCGCTGATGTTGGCTCGGTTGCTGGTGTGCCGGTCGTCCGGTCCGGACCGAACTTCCGCTCGTTCGCTTCGGGTGCAGGGGCACCGGTCGTGCGGTCTGGGCCGGACGTCCGCTCACTGGGATTCGGCTAAGGCTTCAGGCGTCGGACGTCCGGTCCCGGCCGGTCGTCCGGTGGCTGGGACTTTTCCTGCATCCCTTCTTCTTTTCCGTCTTCTCGTCCATCTTCCTCTTCTTCTTGTCCTTGCTCCTTAGCTTCTCCATTGTACCTGAGTATGCACGAAGTATCCATATGAGGTAGTAGCCATGCTTCATGCGCATCGAAGTGGAATTGTGAGAGGAGAGATGTCACCTCGGTTTCAAGGGCTCTTGCACGTGATTGAGTCATGGGTCTGGTAGGCACTTGATGAGACGATGGTAGGTCCATGGGGATGACCTTGGGATGCTCCGCATCGCGACCGGTCTAGACCGGACAACCGGTGTCCCTGTACCCGAGCCAAACGAGCGGACGTCCGACGCCACCGGACGACCGGTGACCGGACAACCGGTCCAGACCGGAAATCCGCTACACCAGCATCCGAGCCAGAATGAGCGGACAACCGGCCCTACCGGACGTCCGGCTGCCCACGAGCCACCGGACGACCGGTCCCCAGCGGACGTCTGTTACCTGGCTGTGTCCAGTTGCGGGCTGAGGCCCATGTACCCCTTCACTTACCCCTTCGTGGCCCTAGATTATATATACTCCTCCACCTCCACCATTTGAAGGTTAGCGTTGGTTTAGCTCATTTGAGAGATAGAGCTACGCTGATCCATATCGGATCTCGTCCGTGCGAGAGAGCGTGGCCTCTTCGGAGAAGATCCCTTTGGATTCAAGCCCCCTTTCTAAGGGAAGACCCCCCCCCCCCGTGGATGCAAGACCTCCTCACGGAGAAGACCGGCTACCTATGTATCGTCCCTAATTGATTGTGGATCGTGTATCTTCTCTGATGTATTCGAGGATCTAGCGCATGTGTGATCATTCTTGTTGTTTTGAGTGTTCTCTTGTGTTCCCCTCGTGATTTTCCCCTCGTTTCCCTCCTCGTGTTCTTCGCATTCTTCACGGGATCCGCTCCTTTCATGAAAGATCGGCCCCTAGGATTCCTACCCTACATCATCTTGGTATCATGAGCCACGTTGATCATGATTTTGGAGCCCCCCCACCGTTTTCTAGCCTCTTTTGCTTGATTTCGTCCTAAATTCGAAAATCCCCACCAAAAATAGCCCCAAATTTTTTTGTGATTTGTTGGTTTGATGATGTTTTGTTGATTTTGATCCATGGATTTGCTTGGTTTCGAGTGGATCTAGCATCTCCCCAAGTTTCCCCATCTTTCATCCACGTAATCTCATCAATTTTGACCGAAAAATCCTCAAATTCCGCCCAAAATCGCGTCCCGAATCTCGGATCTGGAGTTGACCCCGATACACCGGACGACCGTCACCTTACCGGACGTCCGGAGCCGAAGGAACCACCGGACGTCCGACCTTATCGGACAACCGGAACCCCCTAACCCGAGCAGAATCAGCGGATTTCCGACCCGACCGGACGTCCGGCGACCGGACGACCGTTTTTTCCGGACATCCGCTACGTGTAAATATCACCTTCGGCTGATTTTTGTTTCGGCCATAACTAATTCATCCGAACTCCGATTTTCGCGTTCTTTAGCTTGTTGAAAAGCTCTTGACATCCTCCTTCCCAGAAAAATACCACCAAAATCATTTGACTCCATCAAAGTTTTTGAACTTTGGCATCTTTCCCTAGGGCTTACACCACATCATCCGCTACACCACCACCGACTTCCGCAACCTAACCAATTTTGTTCCCCGTAGCATTAGTGGTTGCTTGAGGAGTGATTCGAGTCTCCTAAGGTGTCTAGGCTACTTAGGGACGGTTAATTCTTCATCAACCACCACCACCACTTCTGCATAGGCTTGACCACTATACACTCCCCCCCCCCCAACTTAACCCAATTTTGTTTGTGTTGTGAGTTGTGTCTCCTAAGGTGTTTCGGCTACTTAGGGACCATGCTTCCAACTCTGACACCGTGTATAGTCCACCACGTTCCCTCCACCTCCGCATTGCGTACTCCACAACCCATCATTGCATTTCCGCAATCCCTTTGAGCTTCCGCAACCACCACCGCATCCCGCTACCACCATTTTGACATTTGACGTTTGAGATTTTGAGTTCGCAGTTTCTCCGTTTCCTAAGGTGTTTCGGCTACTTAGGGACGAGTCTCCAGCATCTTGGTATCTTCATCAAGATCACCGCCACTCATCATCGACACGGACGGTAACCTCCATATCACTTGGTATCGTGGTACCCCTCGATTGTACATTCCCCTTGCAGTTGCATTGTTAACCACTAGCCCATTTTGCGTTACTTGCCTATCAAGACTAGCCATTTGAGTATTGCCGGCAACGTTACTTGTGCACATTAGTGATCTACACCATACATTGCATACATACCATATCATATTGGTATCATATCATCTCATGAGCCTCAAGTTTGTTCCCGCATATACACAATAAGTATCTTTGTTTGTGCATTTTGCAAAGTGGATATATAAAAAAAAGAGAATAAGCTTTTAAGGAAAAGAGAAAGAGCAAAGAAGCTTGTAAGCAATAGGCATAGCATCCACCACATTGCATAAGATTGTCATATCCAATCATCTTGGATCAAACACCGGGAACCATACATACATAGCATACTTGGGATAGAAAGTTTATCCATTTTGCATCTTATAGGTTGTGCACAAGTGTCGTATCCGCCTAGTGAGCAATCGTGCTAGCGTCTCTCTTAAGTTGTGCAACATGAGCGTTTTTCGTGGATTCCACATTTTGTGCTCATCCTTGGTTGCACGACCCCATTTATCTATCCGTGTGTGTGTTTCCGTGTGCCACATATTGCTATTGGTCTACTTGTTACACTTGCAAATTTGTGAATCTCTTTCAACATTATTGACTCTTGCTAACATTTTGCATTAAATTTTTGTGCCACTATCCTCACCGAGCTCCACCATAAGCTTTACTTGTGTAGGTGTGAGAAACCGACAAGAATTGGTACCAATTGTGCTGTTTCCTTGTCCACATTGGAGTGATCATTGATCCACTTTCAACTTCGGTCAAGGTACATTTGGTATTCGTTCTTCTCTTTCTCCACTCATATTGGCTCGAATCTTGTGATGGATAGGCAAGGCATTTCATCTCCGGTCTTCCACAACAACGATGGCGTGTACAACTATATCAACAACAAGCTTTCCACATAAAAGAAGGGGCAACATGCAAGGATGGAGGAGATTCAGACCTTGTTGATCAACCGTTCTTCCCCTTCATCATCCTCAAGGTGGCGACATTCAAGTCACAAGTCTTCGGAGCGCAAAAATGATGCAAGCGCAAGTCGTCCATGTCCACATCTCCATGGCGGCCACCATCATGTTCGTGATCCACCTCATCTTAAAGGGCAAGTCACCTCCAAGCAACATGTGCACGACGACGACGAACGACATCTACATCGAGCTCAAGCACGACAACGACCACATCATCATGAAGATGCTCGAGATGCGCCTACCTAAAAGTCGCAACAAGCCCTACTTCACGCTAAGTCCAAACTTCATGACCACAAGAGAAGACCGCGAGACAAGCACCACCAAGACGGAGCTACGGCTACACCAACCACTTTGGCATCTTCGCCAAGCGACTTCAAGGCATCTTCGCCTTCGGATATACGGCATCTTCGCCGACAAGCACCTCAAGACTACGCTCAAGAGAAGCTCCCCAAGATCAAGACCGCGACTTCCACGAGCTACTACGACCTCGACATCGACCACACGATTCCTTTCTATGGGACTCAAGAACCCGAGGAGTATCTCGAGTGGGAGCGTTTGATGGACGACTACCTCAAGCTACATCAAGTCCCTCCCGAAGATCAAGTGAAGTGCACCACAAGGAACTTCCAAGACTACACGTCCACATGGTGGCTTCACACACCTTCGGAGAGCTATGACATGAGTTGGCCCAAGACGAAGAGAGCTTTGCGGCGAGAGTTTGTGCCTCCAACCTACACGGAACAACTTCAACGCCAATTGGAGAACACCATCCAAGGATCCAAGTCCATCGACGAGTACTTCAAGGAGATGAAGATTGCCCTACGATGAGCCGGCATGGACGACCCCATTTCGATGAAGTTCCACTTCATGATGGGATTGCACAACGACATCTCGAAGACGAACTTCCTCGAGAACTACAAGTCCCTCGACAACAACTACATTGGTGCTCTCAAGGCGGAACAAGAACACATGAAGGCCAATCTTTCTCCACCCCAAGCTCACTTTGCGATGACCAAGCTCCGTGAGAACGAGCATGAGGCTAGTACCACCACGATGTCCAAGCCTGATGAGCTCCAAGACGATACTCCCAAGTTCGACGCCATCCCTCTTTGTGGCATTGACGATGCCGACTCCTCCATGACTCTTTTTCAAGACGGTGCGGCGACGAGTACTACTACGGAGACCCTCAAGGACCAAGCTTTGGAGGCGAGCGACAAGGTGGCGAGCAAGGATGATGCTTCCATCTTAGGAGGCGAGAGTGATGATGTGCCATCTTCGGCCTTCATCCATGGCGATGACGATGAGACGGTTGAGCATGGGATTTTCCCTTCAACCACGGCAACATTTGATGACTTTGTGACTTTTGCCACCATATTGAGAGTGAGAGTGACTTCACCACTAGCCCCATATATGATGTGTTGCATCAATTCCCATGTGAGGAGAGCCACAACCCCCACCACTTGAATGAGATGAGTGACTCCACCATACGTGGGATTGAGTGCACCTATTTTGAGGGAGTGCGTGAACCACCACATAGAGAGAGTGAGATAGTTGATAGGTCATGCGAGGCCACTTTCAACACTAACGACTTGACCTCTACCTCTATTGTGTCTTCTCATTTGGTGCTATGTCCCATCTACAATGACGCGCCGATTCACGATGACTACGTCCTACCTCTGGACAAGACGATGTGATGAGGACATCAATAACATTGTTACACCCACAGCCCCTGCTGCTGTACATACTGGACCAATTACTAGAGCTCGCGCATGCCAATTGAATTATTAGGTACTTTCGTTTCTTGGTAACGATTCTAATGTTCATGTGAATATGATGCTGCCTAAGTTGGATACGATTGTTTTGCTTACAAATGAAGGGCCTAGCTTGGACAAGAAAGATGAACCTTCGAGCAAGTTCAAGAATGGAGATGATGGCATGCGCAAGGGGAACAAGAACGGAGTTACAAGTGATGATTCCAAGACTCTAAAGCCACCATAATGAGTGCATGAAGCATAGGACGAAATATACAAGATGCCACTTCATAAATTTCGTCCAGAGGCTATTCTAGGTGTCGCGTCACCTTATTATTGGGCCAGGCCCATGTATTTTCAAAATACTTAAGTATAGGCTGTTTTTAGAGTCCGTATGTGTGGGGAAACAAGAGTTAGGGTTGGTTTCGGGCCCCTCCACCAAGGGCCACGAAATTCCCCCTCTCTCCTCCATATATACAGCCCTTACGGCATCGATTAGACTTTGGGTTTTGTTTAGATTAAAAGTTTGCCATAGCTGCAACTTCGCGTACTTCGTTTGTGTCCAACGACCAGACCAAGACATCACAGAACCCCACCTTGAACAATAAAGCTTTCATCTTATATTCGCAATATCCAGATTGCAATCTCAGTTTCTTGCTTGTTCTTCGTTTGCTCGTAGGAAACAGGCCCTCGTGGTCAGGTTGATCATGCTCCGGCGTGGTCAATAACCCCTCGGAGTTGGTTTAGCGATTGCTAAGGCGCGACGTCCTCGCACGTTCGTAATCGGATCGTCAAAGTCGACCTCCTCTAAAACGATAGCCACCATCTCATCGAAAGACCGGACACCTTTGCCTCTATCAAGTGGTATCAAATTTTCCAGGTTGCTCGGTGAGATTTTATAGTTTTTCGTAGTTTAGATCGAGTCTGTTCTTCGTACCTATAGTCCACGAAAAAGCCAAAAAAAATTAGGGTTAGCTCATCCTATCCGAACCAATCTAAGCCTTTGCATAATCTTTTCTGTATTGCTTTGTTGAATTTGCGGTTGCATCGTCATGTCAAGTTGCTGGTCTTAGGGTCTAGTCCTTTAGAGTTTCGAGTTCTGTTCACAGGTTGTCACGTCGCCGCTGCCATATATCACCACCGCATCATCATCATCGCTGCTTCCATATACGCCACCACATATCCGCAGCCATTACGCCAATCCGAGTCCACCTGCAACATAAATCTGCCACCAGACCGATTTCCACCAGATTCATCGCCGCCACCAATCCAAGATTCCACCAGATTCATCTCCGCCACCAGTCCTAGTCCGAGTCCAGTATTTGTTGCTCCGAGTCGTGACAGAGTAGGACTCCCCAACTTTGGAGCCACCCGCAGAAGAAAAATAGTTCCAAACTCAAAAAAAACTAAGTCTGGAAAATTCTGGCTAGGCAGTTTTTAGACCATTTGTAGACTTTTTTGAAAAAAAATTGTTGCAAAGCAAAAAAAGAGGAAAAAAGTGAAAAAAAATCAAAAAAAATCAGAGCGTGATCCTCCCTTGTTCACATGCAGCGCCGTGATTTTGTTAGTGTTCTAGGCTCGCGCCTCTAGCACGGTCTAGCCAAGGACCAGCACAGTACCGTTGTTGAGCATTTATACAACTTTGCATCTCTGAATTGATTATTGCTGACCCTTTTTGTTACCATATTATAAACCTTCCCGGCTCCACATACATCTATGTCGTGCGTTTGACTCTCCCTGGTAATCGCTCCATCCAAGCTTTGAGACTTTTGACTATGACTGTTGCCAATCACCGCCTGCTGCTGGGTAACAACTGGTAAGAATTCATGATAGGGGCAAAGGTGATGCGGAGCATCCCACGTTCATCCCCATGTACACTCCGACTACTCTCCAAACCCTAAGTGGACATATGATGAGACCTCGAACATACGCCATTGGACACAAGGTGAACTCGCTCCTCTCCGAACCATCACTTTCTACATATGAGATATGGCTGCTACCTCCAACGTGTGTTCTATGCATGATCAGGTACTTGGAGGAAAGCCACGAAGTCACCACATCCAACGGAACAGCTAGCGAGGACGCCAAGTACAAGGACCGAGATAAGAAGCTGCGTGAAGCTACAGCCACCGGACGACCGGCCTACCCCAGACGTCCGGCCCCTGAGGACCCGAGTTGAATCGACGGACGACTGGAGCCCCCGGACGTCCGACGTCTCCCAGTGCCCGGACGACCGCCAGACACCGGACGTCTGACACTCTCCAGCGCCCGGACGACCGACGCCGACCGGACGTCCGACACCACCTGTCCAGAGCCAAAACGCCGAACGTCCGACATGCACCGGACGACCGGACCCTCGCGAGCCACCGGACGTCCGGTACCTGTCGGACGTCCGACGCCTGTACGCCCGCCCGTGTGTTGGGCCGAAGCCACTTACCCTTTCATTCGCCTAGACTATATATACTCCTCCACCTCCTCATAGTTAGGGTTAGCGTTGGTTTAGCTCATACTTCGAGATAGAGCTACGCTCATCCATCCCGATCTCCTCCTCGATAGAGACTGCGGTCCCTCTTTGGAGAAGATAAAATTGGATTCAAGACCCCCTCTTGGGCGGCCCCATCAAGACCTCCTTCTAGGAGAAGAACCGGTTACTTGTATCGTCCTTTGTTGACCATGGATCATCGTGTATCTCTTTGTGTTTCGAGGATCTAGCACATGTGTAATCGAATCTTGTTGGTTTGAGTGATTCTCTCGTGTTTTCCCTCGTGAATCCCCCTCGTGTTCTTCGTGTTTCTCTTTGGGATCCGCTCCTTTCGTGAAAGATCGGCCATCTAGGGTTCCACCCTACATCATCTTGGTATGAGCAAGGTTGATCACGATTTCGGAGCCCCCTCTTCGTTTTATAGCTTGATTTTGTTGTTTTTCGTCCTAATCCGAAAATCCCCACAAAAATAGCCCCAAAATTTTTTCTTGTGTTTTGTGAGTTTTGATGATGTTTTGTTGATTTTGATCCATGGATTTGCTTGATTTCGAGTGGATCTAGCATTTCCTCAATTTTCCCCACTTTCCATCCATGAAATCTCATCAATTTTGACCCCAAAATCCCCAAATTCCGCCAAAAATCGTGTCCCGGATCTGAAATCTCGCGTTGACCCCGACCACCGGACAACCGTCACTTTGCCGGACGTCCGGAGCCCCTGGAACGACCGGACGTCCGTCATCCACCAGATGACCGGAACCCCTAACTTGAGCAGAATCACCAGATTTCCGACCCGACCGGACGTCTGGCGACCGGACGTCCACTACCTGTAAAAACTGACTTCGTCTGATTTTTGTTTCGGCCATAACTAATTCATACGAACTCCGATTTTGACATTCTTTAGCTCGTTTTCAAGCTCTTGACATCCCCCTTCCCACAAAAATACCACCAAAATCATTTGACTCCATCAAATTTTGACAATTTTGGCATCTTTGCGTAGGGCTTCCACCACATCATCCGCTACACCACCACCTACTTCCGCAACCTAACCAATTTTGTTCCCCATCGCATTAGTGGTTGCTAGAGGAGTGATTTGAGTCTCCTAAGGTGTCTAGGCTACTTAGGGACGGTTGCTTCTTCTTCAACCACCACCACCACTTCCACATAGGCTTGACCACTATACACTTCCGCCACCTCAACTTAACCCAATTTTGTTTGTGTTGTGAGTTGTGTCTCCTAAGGTGTTTCGGCTACTTAGGGACCGTGCTTTCAACTCTGACATCGTGTATAGTCCACCACCATAACCTCCACTTCTGCATTGCCTAGTGCAACACCACCGCATTCCGCTACCACCATTTGACGTTTGAGATTTTGAGTTCGCGGTTTTTTTGTTTCCTAAGGTGTTTCGGCTACTTAGGGACCGTGCTTTCAACTCTGACATCGTGTATAGTCCACCACCAAAACCTCCACTTCTGCATTGCCTAGTGCAACACCACCGCATTCCTCTACCACCATTTGACGTTTGAGATTTTGAGTTCGCGGTTTTTTTGTTTCCTAAGGTGTTTCGGCTACTTAGGGATGAGTCACCATCATCTTGGTATCTCCATCAAGATCACCGCCACTCATCATCGCCACGGACGGCAACCTCCGTATCATCTCGATATCGTGGTATCCCTCCATTGTATATTCCCTTGCAATTGCGTTGATAACCCCTAGCCCATTTTGCGTCACTTGCCTATCAAGACTAGCCATTTGAGTATTGCCGGCAACGTTACTTGTGCACATTAGTGATCATCGAGCTACACCTCCCATTACATACATACCATACCGTAGGTATCATCTTGTTATCATATCATCTCGTGTGCCTCAAGTTTGTTCCCGCATATACACAATAGCTATCTTGGTTTGTGCATTGTGCAAAAGTGGCCATAAAAGAAAAAAAAAGCTTTTAAGAAAAAGAGAGAAACAAAAGAGCTTGTAAGCAATAGCCATAGCATCCACCACATTGCATAAGATTGTCATATCCGATCATCTTGGATCAAACACCGAGAACCATATATACATAGCATACTTGGGATAGAGGTCGTTGCATTTTTGTCTCCTATAGGTTGTGCACAAGTGTCGTATCCGCCTATTGAGCAATCGTGCTAGCGTCTCTCTAGAGTTGTGCAACAAGAGCATTTTCCGTGGATTCCACATTTTGAGCTCATCCTTGGTTGCACGACCCCATTTATCTATCCGCGTGTGCGTTTCCGTGTGCCACCCATATTGCTATTGGTCTACTTGTTTCACTTGCGAATTTGTGAATCTCTTTCAACATTATTGACTCTTGCTAACATTTTACATCAAATTTTTGTGCCTCTATCCTCACCGAGCTCCACCATAAGCCTTACTTGTGTAGGTGCGAGAAACCGACAAGATTTGGTACCAATTGTGCTATTTCCTTGTCCACATTGGAGTGATCATTGATCCACTTTCAACTTCGGTCAAGGTACATTTGGTATTCGTTCTTCTCTTTCTACCACTCACACTTTTCCCTTGGAGTGATGGATACGCAAGGCATTTCATCTCCGGTCTTCGACAACAACGACGGCGTGAACAACTACATCACCAATGCGTCAATCTTTGATCTACAACGAAAAATGCAAGGCGCACAATCAAGACTGCGAGAGCGCATCGAGAACCTCTCCATCGACATTCGTCACTCCGAAGCGAGGAAAAGGGACTGCATCGACAACAAGCTTTCCGCACAATAGGAGGAGCAAGATGCAAGGATGGAGGAGATTCGGGCATTGTTCAAGTCTCCTTCCCCTTCGTCATCTTCAAGACGGCGGCAAGCACATCGATCCTCTTCGGAGCGCCCAAGCGACACAAGCGCAAGTCGTCCACGTCCACAATTCCATGGCGACCACCATCACGTTCGTGATCCATCTTGTCATGAAGGGCATGTCACCTCCAAGCAACATGTGCACGATGATGACGAACGACATCTACCACGAGCTCAAGTGCGACAACGCCACCATCAACATGAAGATGCTCGAGATGCGCCTACCTACAAGTCCCATCAAGCACTACCTCACGCCAAGTCAAAGCTTCATGACCACAAAAGAAGACCGCGAGACGACCACCACAAAGACAATGCTACGGCTACATCAACCACTTGGCATATTCTCCAAGTGTTCTCAAGGTACCTTCGCCTTTGGACGTACGACATCTTTGCCTACTGCCCACGTGTACGCCTACATCGACTTCATCAAGTCCAAGGCGACTACCTACGAGCGAGGGCGACACTTCCATCTTCGGAAGCCCCCCAAGGAAGATGGCCGAGCATGTGAACTTCCCTTCGGTCATGGAGACGAGCTACGAGGTGCCACATCATATGGGCCTCCAACAACAAGACGGCGACAAGAAGGTCGAGCAAGGGCCATCCCCTTCGACCACGGCGACGAGCACGAACCTCTTCAACAGTATGAAGACAGCGCCCATATTGGACTCAAACTCCAAGTCAAGCTACAAGACCGCTCATGAGACCTTATCTTTGGTCTTCGAGGAGAGTGATGATGTGCCATCTTCGGCCTTCATCCATGGCTACGACCATGACATGATTGAGCATGGAGACATTTGCACCAACATCTCTCCGACAACGACATGTGACGAGATGCCCCAATTGCCATGTGAGGAGAGCCACCACCACATGAGTGACATGAGTGACTCCACCACACGTGACATTGAGAGAATTTCCTATCAGAGGATGAGTGTGACCACCACTAGCCCCACACTTGAGAGCATGCCACACATCCTATGTGAGGTTGAGCGCCATTTGAGTGACTCCACCAACCATATGAGTGAGAGCATCTGAGAGGGAGTGAGTGAGCCACAACACTTTGTGAGTGATGTAGTTGACACGGCATGTGAGGCCACTTTGATTTCTAATGACTTAACCGCTACTCCTAGTGTGTTTTCTTCTTTGGTGCTAGGTCTCCTACATGACGACATGCCTATCCTCGACGAGTCCATGCCTCCAATGGAGACAACGATGGCCATGGTGGACGATGATGCACCCCCACATGGTTCCATCAAGATGAAGATGACCACGACTCGGTCTTCGACCCCTCACCTACAACACATGAGCGATGCTACAAAGGTAATATAGGTGATGGTGCTTCTCTTGTCCCACTAGTGGACTATTTTACGAATGATTACTTGCATGATGCTGACACACCTATACCCATGCTTCATGCTAGTGCGACTTCTTCATGTCATGACTTACCAATTTATGATAAATATGATGATGAGCGTGTTGAGTTGCCAAGTTGTGATGCTATGCTTCATAGGATATCATGTGAAAATTCTTTTGGTCACATCATGTTTGACAATCCATTAGCCTTGTCATATGCTATGAGTGAGATATCCCATATTGCCTCATTTCAATCTCAACATAGTGACTATGCATGCCCCATTCACATAAATCCCATTTGCACTTACGACATAGATGACGAGATGATGGTCATTGGGTTTTGTTTTTCATGCGATGATATTGCCATGCTTCCTTTACATGATTTGCGCAATTCATCTCATATGCCATGCCATGAAAATTATTGTGTGTCGCATAATTACATCCCTTGTGCGCACCATATGCATTCCATGAATAACAATGCTCTAGATATTTCCCATGATGCATTACACAATTTGAGTCTCCATTATGCTATACATAACAACAAACCTATCATGATGGATGACATGTTTCTATATCACGCATATCATTTATTCGAGCATTGGCTATTTTGTGATAACCAACACAAGCACGTGCGCATCATGATGGATGATGTGTACATCTACCACGCACGCACAATTTTCCCTTTGTCTTTGTTTTGTGTAGGTACTCACGTATACTCGTCAACATCTCAATACCAAGAGTTGACGAAACGAGCTCTTGAGAGCATAGATGACTTGGGATCCCGTGAACTACCCTCCCCACCGCTCTCTTCACACAACGTCTACGTGCATCTCTCTCACTTGGATCTCACATGGCTATGGGCTATATACCACTTCTCACTTCTTGCTCATTTTACCGTGTTCACTTTGCATGCTATGCTTGCTTCTATGCCTTTGCCATGCAATTGTGACCCTTGCTTGCATCTACCCATGATTCACCATTATGCTACTTCTATGTGTATTTGCATGCTTGGTGGAGATCCTTGTTGCTATTGCCGTGTTTATCATGTGCCCCATGCTATTGATGCTATTTTCCTCCTATCTTGCCTTCATGCTTGTGATATGTCTTGTGCATTATTCATGACCACTATTTGCACACATGACATTCTTGACATGATTCCTTCTAGTACGTTGCATCTTCGCACTACTAGCTTGCTTGCCTTGATTCATATGATTGCTTGCTTTTTCGCATCACCCATGTTCCATTATTACTTGCTTTCTTGGGTTGATGACGTATATGTTCATGCCTCTCACATGATACATCTTGTGATGCATGCTTGCCTGCTTGTGCCTAGTCTATTTGGTTGTTCTCACATCATATGCCTCTGTACTATGAAATGCTCCCTTGTCCTTCATTATGATGAGCATGATGTATCCACTTTTTTGGTATTTTACCGCATGAATGATAGGTTTTCCGCTAACCTCATTTGTTTTTCCAAGTGTTGGTCATGTTCTTTCATGTTGAAGGATTCACAAGGCGATACCGTCATGACACAATTTGGTCATGTGAAGGCATACATGATGTGCAACACCAACGTTTGCGACAATCTCCTAAAGGTGAACTCCTTCCCTTTGAGCCATCCTCAAATACGCATATTGGATGGGTCATTCTTTCATTGTTGTCTCCTTCTTCTTTTCTACATGTTGCACCTATTGGATGGAGGACCGAAATTGAAGATTGGCTCTATGGACCTTCGCATTGAGGAGCACTCAGATTTATTGTATGCACCTTCTAACCTCCACTCATGCCACGACATCGAGCATTGGTACACCAACACCTCCATATTTGTTGATTGTGCTCACACTTGTCATGCTCATTGGACATCTTACACACATGGCAAATTTGCATCTCATGCATGGATTGACTCCCATTACGATTGCCTTGTTGCATCTTGTATTCCCATGTCATCCATGATATATGAACTTGTGCATTTCCTTAGCAAATTTGTTGTGATATACTTTGATGCCATATTCTTACATCATAATCTTATTGCCTACCATCAATTTCATGATCACATCATATTGAGCATCCATTGCCATATTCATGATTTTGATAAACCGTCTCACTATGACACCATTTTGCACCGTGGTTGCATTCATCATATTCTAGCTTTGGCTACCATGAATGTTGTGCATACATTTCCATATCTTTTGGATAAGCTTCATGCACCTTGTCATGATCAGTCTTGTTGCACGGACTCATTCTTACATGATGGACACTTTGTGTGCGCTAACCATTGTATTTCCGAGTGTTGCTTGCATTTGCTCTTTTTGCATGTCTATCACTCCGGCGACACCTTTGGACTACTTGGATTGCGCCATGTCTTCAACTTCGTCCAACTACAAGTCCATCTATGACAACCGTTTCCATGGTGATGAGGATCACGATCCGAGGTCGGATCTTTCCCAAGGGAGGGGAGATGATGCGGAGCATCCCACGTTCATCCCCATGTACACTCCGACTACTCTCCAAACCCTAAGTGGACATATGACGAGACCTCGAACATACGCCATTGGACACAAGGTGAACTCGCTCCTCTCCGAACCATCCCTTTCTACATGTGAGATATGGCTGCTACCTCCAACGTGTGTTCTATGCATGATCCGGTACTTGGAGGAAAGCCACGAAGTCACCACATCCAACGGAACAGCTAGCGAGGACGCCAAGTACAAGGACCGAGAGAAGATGCTGCGCGAAGCTACAGCCATCGGACGACTGGCCCAGCCCGGACGTCCGGCCCCTGAGGACCCAAGCCGAATCTACGGACGACCGGAGCCACCGGACGTCCGACGACTCCCAGCGCCCGGACAACCGCCAGACACCGGACGTCCGACACTCACCAGCGCCCGGACGACCGACGCCGACCGGACGTCCGACACCACCTGTCCAGAGCCAAAACGCCAGACGTCCGACATGCAACGGACGACCGGACCCTCGCGAGCCACCAGACGTCCGGTACCTGTCGGACGTCCGACGCCTGTATGCCCGCACGTGTGTTGGGCCGAAGCCACTTACCCTTTCATTCGCCTAGACTATATATACTCCTCCACCTCCTCCTAGTTAGGGTTAGCGTTGGTTTAGCTCATACTTCGAGACAGAGCTTCGCTCATCCATCCCGATCTCCTCCTCGAGAGAGACTGCGGCCCCTCTTCGGAGAAGATCAACTTGGATTCAAGACCCCCTCTTGGGCGGCACCATCAAGACCTCCTTCTAGGAGAAGAACTAGTTACTTGTATCGTCCTTTGTCGATCGTGGATCATTGTGTATCTCTTTGTGTTTTGAGGATCTAGCACATGTGTAATCGAATCTTGTTGGTTTGAGTGATTCTCTCGTGTTTTCCCTCGTGAATCCCCCTCGTGTTCTTCGTGTTTCTCTTTGGGATCCGCTCCTTTCGTGAAAGATCGGCCATCTAGGGTTCCACCCTACATCAAAGGTGTCCCGTCTTTCGATGAGATGGTGGCTATCGTTTTACAGGAAGTCGACTTTGACGATCCGACTACGAACGTGCGAGGACGTCGCGCCTTAGCAATCGCTAAACCAACTCCGAGGGGTTATTGACCACGCCGGAGCATGATCAACCTGACCACGAGGGCCTGTTTCCTGCGAGCAAATGAAGAACAAGCAAGAAACTGAGATTGCAATCTGGATATTGCGAATATAAGATGAAAGCTTTATTGATCAAGATGGGGTTCTGTGACGTCTTGGTCTGGTCGTTGGACACAAATGAAGTACGCGAAGTTGCAGCTATGGCGAACTTTTAATCTAAACAAAACCCAAAGTCTAAATGATGCCCTAAGGGCTGTATATATGGAGGAGAGAGGGGGAATTTCTTGCCCCTGGTGGAGGGGTCCGAAACCAACCCTAACTCTTGTTTCCCCACACATACGGACTCTAAAAACAGCCTATACTTAAGTACTTCGAAAATACATGGGCCTGGCCCAATAATAAGATGACGCAGCACCTAGAATAGCCTCTGGACGAAATTTATGAAGTGGCATCTTGTATATTTCGTCCCATGCTTCATGCACTCATTATGGTGGCTTCAAAGTCCTGGAATCATCACTTGTAACTCCGTTCTTGTTCCCCTTGCGCATGCCATCATCTGCATGCTTGAACTTGCTCCAAGGTTCATCTTTCTTGTCCAAGCTAGGCCCTTGATTTGTAAGCAAAATAAATGTATCCAACTTAGGCAGCATTATATTCACATGAACATTAGAATGGTTACCAAGAAACGAAAGTACCTGATAATTCAATTGGCGTGCGCGAGCTCTAGTAATTGGTCCAGTATGTACAGCAGCAGGGGTTGTGGGTGTAACAATGGTATTGATGTCCTCATCATCCTCCCCTTCTTGAAATGAAGTCGTCCTCGACGAAAGTTCATCGTCCTCAACCAAATAAGGCTTCAAATCTGCAATGTTAAAAGTGGGACTAACCCCAAAATTTGCGGGCACCTCAAGTTTATATGCATTATCATTTATTTTCTCTAACACCTTAAAAGGACCATCAACACGTGGCATTAGCTTTGATTTGCGCAAATTAGGAAATCTATCGTTACGCAAATGTAACCAAACAAGATCTCCAGGTGCAAACACAACATGTTTTCTACCCTTATCTCCAGCAAGTTTATATTTAGCAATCATACGCTCAATGTTTTCCTTAGTTAACTCATGCATTTTTAAAATCAATTCAACACGTTCTTTAGCATCAAAATTAACCTTCTTCGAAGATGGAAGAGGCAACAAATCAATAGGTGCACGAGGTAGGAAACCATACACAATTTCAATATGAGGCACATCTTAGTAGTAGAATGCAATGAACGATTATAAGCAAATTCAATATGAGGCAAGCATTCTTCCAACATTTTCTTGTTATTCTTTAAAACAGCCCTAAGCATAGTAGACAATGTTCTATTGACTACTTCAGTTTGTCCATCAGTTTGGGGGTGACAAGTAGTACTAAAAAGCAGTTTAGTCCCCAACTTAGCCCATAAACATATCCAAAAGTGGCTAAGCAATTTAGTATCACGATCTGAAACAATAGTATTTGGCACACCATGCAAGCGAATAATTTGACGAAAGAACAAATCAGCAACATTAACAGCATCATCGCTTTTATGACATGGTATAAAGTGTGCCATTTTCGAGAACCTATCCACGACAACAAATATGCTATCCCTCCCCTTCTTTGTTTGAGGTAAACCTAAAACAAAGTCCATAGATATATCCTCCCAAGGAACACCAGGTACAGGCAAAGGCATATATAAACCACGAGGATTGAGTCGTGACTTAGCTTTTTGACATGTAGTGCAGCGAGCAACAAAACGCTCGACATCCCGTCTCTTCTTTGGCCAAAAGAAATGTGTAGCAAGTATATCCTCCGTCTTCTTGACGCCAATGTGTCCCATTAATCCTCCACCATGCGCCTCCTGCAACAACAAAAGACGAACGGAGCTAGCTAGAATGCATAGCTTGTTAGCACGAAACACAGATCCATCGTTAAGAACGAACTTGTTCCAAGTTCTCCCTTTCTTACAATTCTGCAATACATCTTTAAATTCAGCATCATGAACATATTGATCTTTGATGGTCTCCAAACCAAATATTTTAAAGTCAAGTTGTGAAAGCATAGTATAACAACGAGGCAATGCATCAGCAATAACATTTTCTTTACCCTTCTTGTGTTTAATGACATAAGGGAAAGTCTCAATGAATTCAACCCATTTAGCATGTCTACGGTTCAGTTTTGCTTGACTTTTAATGTGTTTCAAAGATTCATGATCAGAATGTATAACAAATTCCTTGGGCCATAAATAATGTTGCCATGTTTCTAAGGTCTGAACAAGAGCATATAATTCATTATCATAAGTAGAATAGTTCAGACTAGGCCCACTCAATTTTTCGGAAAAGTATGCAACAGGTTTGCCATCTTGTAATAACACACCTCCTAATCCAATTCCACTAGCATCACATTCAAGCTCAAAAGTCTTATTAAAATCAGGAAGTTGGAGTAAAGGAGCTTGTGTCAATTTATCTTTCAATACCGTGAAGGCTTCTTCCTGTGCGGTATCCCAAACAAAAGGCACATCCTTCTTTGTAAGCTGGTTGAGAGATGCGGCAATGGTGCTGAAATCTCTCACAAAACGCCTATAGAAACCAGCGAGGCCAAGGAAACTCCTCACTTTTGTGACCATTTAGGGCTGTGGCCAACTCTCAATAGCTTCAATCTTGGCTTTATCTACTTCAATTCCATGTGGAGTAACAACATAGCCAAGAAAAGACACTCGGTCGGTGCAAAAGGTGCACTTTCCAAGGATACCAAACAAACGTGCATCACATAGAGCAGTAAAAACAACATGTAAATGTTCCAAATGTTCCTCCAAAGATTTGCTATAAATCAATATGTCATCAAAGTAAACTACCACCAATCGTCCAATGAAAGCACCTAAAACTTTGTTCATTAACCTCATGAAAGTACTAGGTGCATTAGTTAACCCAAAAGGCATGACTAACCACTCATATAATCCAAACTTAGTTTTAAATGTTGTTTTCCATTCATCTCCCAATTTCATACGAATTTGATGGTATCCACTACGCAAATAAACTTTGGAGAATATTGTAGAGCCACTCAATTAATCAAGCATATCATCTAGCCTAGGAATAGGATGACGATAACGAATAGTAATATTATTAATGCCTTTACAATCAACGCACATACGCGACGTACCATCCTTTTTCGGCATTAAAATGATGGGAACAGGACAAGGACTAAGGGATTCGCGTATATATCCTTTGTCGAGTAGTTCTTGTACTTGACACATAATCTCCTTCGTCTCCGCTGGATTGGTACAGTATGGTGCACGGTTGGGTAATGATGCACCGGGAATTAAGTCAATTTGATGCTCAATCCCTCGAATAGGTGGTAATCCCGGTGGCACGTCTTCTGGAAAGACGTCAGCAAACTCCTGCAAAATGTTAGTGACAGCAGGATGCAAAGAGGAAGGCACGTCCTCGATTGAAAATAATGCCTCTTTGCACGCAAAAGCATAGCAAACAGATTTGCTGAAATCTAGATCATCAATATCAGATTTTGTGGCAAGTAAACATGCACTTTTCAATTTAATTTAAGAAGCAACACTAGATGGTTTATTATTAGGTTTCATTTATTGCTCAACTTATTTTGCCACAATCTGATTTTCACTATTATTTTTCTCCTGTTTTGCTTTATTAGCTCTATTAATATCATCTTTCAAAATGGATTCAGGAGTCATAGGAAGCAAAGTAATATTTTTATCCTTATGAACAAGAGTATACTGATTGTTTCTACCATGGTGTATAGAATTTTTATCAAATTGCCATGGTCTACCAAGTAATAAGGAACATGCTTGCATAGGTACCACATCACAATCAACATAATCAGCATATCTAGAGATACTAAAATGCACACGAATTGTACGTGTGACCTTAACCTTGCTGTTGTTGTTGAACCATTGGATGTAGTAAGGATGTGGATGTGGTCTTGTGGTGAGAGATAGCTTCTCCACCATCTCCATGCTAGCCAAGTTATTGCAGCTCCCAGCATCTATGATGACGCGAACAGAATGTTCCTTCCCAACTCCCTTTGTATGGAACAAATTATGCCTCTGATTTTGCTCCGCTTGTGTGACCTGCACACTCAAAACACGGTGAGCAACTAAACATTCATACCTGTCAGCATCTTCAGGAGCCATGTATTCCGTCTCATGATCCGAATCATCTCCATCGTGTTCTTCACGTGTAATAAGAGCCAAAGTCTCCTCATCATAGTCACTAGCGGACTCATACACACCATCCTTAGTAGCAATCATCACACGCTGAGATTGGCATTCTCTCGCAAAATGTCCTCTTCCCTTACAACGACGACAAATAATATCACTTGTGTGCCCTGTTGATGCCATCGAAGAAGAAGAGCTCTGCGCAGGTCCGGCAGGTGTGCTCTTGGCAGATAGTGGTGGTTGTGCCTGCTTTCTTGTATCACGGCTGGAGGTGGCACCTGATGGAGGTGCTGGTGGAGTGGAAGTAGAGGATGCACGTGGTGTCCATGATGAATAACGACCTGTAGAAAAGTTAGTTCGCGCCAATGCCTGTCGATCCTGCACTTCACGTTCAGCTTTACAAGCAAGATGGAATAAATGAGTGATATTAGTATACTCCTTATACTCTAGAATGGTCTGAATCTCTCTATTTAATCCACCCATAAAACGTGCAAGCATAGCTTCATTATCCTCAACAATACCACATCTAATCAGGCCAGTTTGTAATTCCTGATAATATTCTTCTACAGAATTTTTTCCTTGTCTTAAGCGCTGCAATTTTTGAAGTAATTCACGTTGATAATATGGTGGAACCCAATGAGTACGCATAGCAGTTTTCAAAGCAGCCCAAGTAGCTGGAATAGGATATAATCTACAATGTTCAGACCACCAAACACATGCAAAGCTAGTGAAAGCACAAACAGCAGCAGGAACATGTCTCTCCTCAGGATATTGTAAACATGTAAATCGTTGTTCAGTTTCTAACTCCCAAGTAACATATATATCAGGAGTTGCATGTTTCCAATATCCTGAGGAGAGACGTGTTCCTGCTGCTGTTTGTGCTTTCACTAGCTTTGCATGTGTTTGGTGGTCTGAACATTGTAGTTTATATCTTATTCCAGCTACTTGGGCTGCTTTGAAAACTGCTATGTGTACTTGTTGGGTTCCACCGTATTATCAACGTGAATTACTTCAAAAATTGCAGCGCTTAAGACAAGGAAAAAATTATGTAGAAGAATATTATCAGGAATTACAAACTGGCATGATTAGATGTGGTATTGTTGAGGAGAATGAAGCTATGCTTGCACGTTTTATGGGTGGATTAAATAGAGAGATTCAGAACATTTTAGAGTATAAGGAGTATACTAATATCACTCGTTTATTCCATCTTCCTTGTAAAGCTGAACGTGAAGTGCAGGATCGACAGGCATTGGCGCGAACTAACTTTTTTGTAGGTCGATCTTCATAATGGACACCACGTGCATCCTCTACTTCCACTCCACCAGCACCTCCATCAGGTGCCACCTCCAGCCGTGATATAAGAAAGCAAGCACAACCACCACTATCTGCCAAGAGCACACCTGCCGGACCTGCGCAGAGCTCTTCTTCTTCCATGGCATCAACAAGGCACACAAGTGATATTATTTGTCATCATTGTAAGGGAAGAGGACATTTTGCGAGAGAATGCCAATCTCGGCGTGTGATAATTTCTACTGAGGATGGTGGGTATGAGTCCTCTAGTGACTATGATGAGGAGACTTTGGCTCTTATTACAAGTGAAGAACACGATGGAGATGATTCTGATCATGAGACGCAATACATGGCTCCTGAAGATGCTGACAGGTATGAATGTTTAGTTGCTCAACATGTTTTGAGTGTGCAGGTCACACAAGCTGAGCAAAATCAGAGGCATAATTTGTTCCATAAAATGGGAGTTGTGAAGGAATGTTCTGTTCGCGTCATCATAGATGGAGGAGCTGCAATAACTTGGCTAGCATGGAGATGGTGGAGAAGCTATCTCTCACCACAAGACCACATCCACATCCTTACTACATCCAATGGTTCAACAACAGCGGCAAGGTTAAGGTAACATGTACTGTTCGTGTGCATTTTAGTATCTCTACATATGTTGATTATGTTGATTGTGATGTGGTACCTATGCAAGCATGTTCCTTATTACTTGGTAGACCATGGCAATTTGATAGAAAGTCTGTACACCATGGTAGAAACAATCAGTATACTCTTGTTCATAAGGATAAAAATATTACTTTGCTTCCTATGACTCCTAAATCCATTTTGAAAGATGATATTAATAGAGCTAATAAAGCAAAACAGGAGAAAAATAAGAGTGAAAATCAGATTGTGGCAAAAAGAATTTGAGAAACAAATGAAACCTAATAATAAACCATCTAGTGTTGCTTCTGAAATTAAATTGAAAAGTGCATGTTTACTTGCCACAAAATCTGATATTGATGATCTAGATTTCAGCAAATCTGTTTGCTATGCTTTTGTGTGCAAAGAGGCATTATTTTCATTCGAGGACGTGCCTTCCTCTTTGCCTCCTACAGTCGCTAACATTTTGCAGGAGTTCGCTGACGTCTTTCCAGAAGACGTGCCACCGGGATTACCACCTATTCGAGGGATTGAGTATCAAATTGACTTAATTCCCGGTGCATCATTACCCAACCGTGCACCATACCGTACCAGTCCAGAGGAGATGAAGGAGATTATGCGTCAAGTACAAGAACTGCTCGACAAAGGTTATATACGCGAATCCCTTAGTCCTTGTGCTGTTCCTATCATTTTAGTGCCGAAAAAGGATGGTATGTCGCGTATGTGCGTTGATTGTAGAGGCATTAATAATATTACTATTCGTTATCATCATCCTATTCCTAGGCTAGATGATATGCTTGATGAATTGAGTGGCTCTACAATATTCTCCAAAGTTGATTTGCGTAGTGGATACCATCAAATTCGTATGAAATTGGGAGATGAATGGAAAACAGCATTTAAAACTAAGTTTGGATTATATGAGTGGTTAGTCATGCCTTTTGGGTTAACTAATGCACCTAGTACTTTCTTGAGGTTAATGAACGAAGTTTTACATGCTTTCATTGGACGATTTGTGGTAGTTTACTTTGATGACATATTGATTTATAGCAAATCTTTGGAGGAACATTTGGAACATTTACATGCTGTTTTTACTGCTCTACGTGATGCACGTTTGTTTGGTAACCTTGGAAAGTGCACCTTTTGCACCGACCGAACATCTTTTCTTGGCTATGTTGTTACTCCATAGGAAATTGAAGTTGATAAACCCAAGATTGAAGCTATTGAGAGTTAGCCGCAGCCCAAAACGGTCGCACAAGTGAGGAGTTTCCTTGGCCTCGCTGGATTCTATAGGAGTTTTGTGAGAGATTTCAGCACCATTGCTGCACCTCTCAACGAGCTTACAAAGAAGGACGTTCCTTTTGTTTGGGGTATCGCACAGGAAGAAGCCTTCACGGTATTGAAAGATAAGTTGACACATGCTCCTTTACTCCAACTTCCTGATTTTAATAAGACTTTTGAGCTTGAATGTGATGCTAGTGGAATTGGATTAGGAGGTGTGTTATTACAAGATGGCAAACCTGTTGCATACTTTTCTGAAAAATTGAGTGGGCCTAGTCTGAACTATTCTACTTATGATAAAGAATTATATGCTCTTGTTCGTACCTTAGAAACATGGCAACATTATTTATGGCCCAAGGAATTTGTTATACATTCTGATCATGAATCTTTGAAACACATTAGAAGTCAAGCAAAACTGAACCATAGACATGCTAAATGGGTTGAATTCATTGAGACTTTCCCTTATGTCATTAAACACAAGAAGGGTAAAGAAAATGTTATTGCTGATGCATTGTCTCGTCGTTATACTATGCTTTCACAACTTGACTTTAAAATATTTGGTTTCGAGACCATCAAAGATCAATATGTTCATGATGCTGAATTTAAAGATGTATTGCAGAATTGTAATGAAGGGGGAACTTGGAACAAGTTCGTTCTTAACGATGGATTTGTGTTTCGTGCTAACAAGCTATGCATTCCAGCAAGCTCTGTTCGTCTTTTGTTGTTGTAGGAGGCGCATGGAGGAGGATTAATGGGACACTTTGGCGTCAAAATGATGGAGGATATACTTGCTACACATTTCTTTTGGCCAAAGATGAGACGGGATGTTGAGCGTTTTGTTGCTCGCTGCACTGCATGTCAAAAATCTAAGTCATGACTCAATCCTCATTGTTTATATATGCCTTTGCCTGTACCTAGTGTTCCTTAGGAGGATATATCTATGGACTTTGTTTTAGGTTTACCTCGAACAAAGAAGGGGAGGGATAGCATATTTGTTGTCGTGGATAGGTTCTCGAAAATGGCACACTTTATACCATGTCATAAAAGCGATGATGATGTTAATGTTGCTGATTTGTTCTTTCGTGAAATTATTCGCTTGCATGGTGTGCCAAGTACTATTGTTTCAAATCGTGATACTAAATTTCTTAGCCACTTTTAGAGATGTTTATGGGCTAAGTTGGGGATTAAACTGCTTTTTAGTACTACTTGTCACCCACAAACTGATGGACAAACTGAAGTTAGTCAATAGAACATTGTCTACTATGCTTAGGGTTGTTTTGACGAATAACAAGAAAATGTGGGAAGAATGCTTGCCTCATATTGAATTTTCTTATAATCGTTCATTGCATTCTACTACTAAGATGTGCCCTTTTGAAATTGTGTATGGTTTCCTACCTCGTGCACCTATTGATTTGTTGCCTCTTCCATCTTCGGAAAAGGTTAATTTTGATGCTAAAGAACGTGTTGAATTGATTTTAAAAATGCATGAGTTAACTAAGCAAAACATTGAGCGTATGAATGCTAAATATAAACTTGCTGGAGATAAGGGTAGAAAACATGTTGTGTTTGCACCTGGAGATCTTGTTTGGTTACATTTGCGTAAGTATAGATTTCGTAATTTGCGCAAATCAAAGCTAATGCCATGTGCTGATGGTCCTTTTAAGGTGTTAGAGAAAATAAATGATAATGCATATAAACTTGAGCTGCCTGCAGATTTTGGGGTTAGTCCCACTTTTAACATTGCAGATTTGAAGCCTTATTTGGGTGAGGATGATGAACTTTCGTCGAAGACGACTTCATTTCAAGAAGGGGAGGATGATGAGGACATCAATACCATTGTTACACCCACAGCCCCTGCTGCTGTACATACTCGACCAATTACTAGAGCTCGCGCATGCCAATTGAATTATCAGGTACTTTCGTTTCTTGGTAACGATTCTAATGTTCATGTGAATATGATGCTGCCTAAGTTGGATACATTTGTTTTGCTTACAAATGAAGGGCCTCGCTTGGACAAGAAAAATGAACCTTGGAGCAAGTTCAAGCATGGAGATGACGGCATGCGCAAGGGGAACAAGAACGGAGTTACAAGTGATGATTCCAAGACTCTGAAGCCACCATAATGAGTGCATGAAGCATGGGACGAAATATATAAGATGCCACTTCATAAATTTCGTCCAGAGGCTATGCTAGGTGCTGCGTCACCTTATTATTGGGCCAGGCCCATGTATTTTCGAAATACTTAAGTATAGGCTGTTTTTCGAGTCCGTATGTGTGGGGAAACAAGAGTTAGGGTTGGTTTCGGACCCCTCCACCAAGGGCCACGAAATTCCCCCTCTCTCCTCCATATATACAGCCCTTAGGGCATCGTTTAGACTTTGGGTTTTGTTTAGATTAAAAGATCGCCATAGCTGCAACTTCGCATACTTCGTTTGTGTCCAACGACCAGACCAAGACGTCACAGAACCCCACCTTGATCAATAAAGCTTTCATCTTATATTCGCAATATCCAGATTGCAATCTCAGTTTCTTGCTTGTTCTTCGTTTGTTCGCAGGAAACAGGCCCTCGTGGTCAGGTTGATCATGCTCAATAACCCCTCGGAGTTGGTTTAGCGATTGCTAAGGCGCGACGTCCTCGCACATTCGTAGTCGGATCGTCAAAGTCGACTTCCTCTAAAACGATAGCCACCATCTCATCGAAAGATGGGACACCTTTGCCTTTATCACGATGGCCATGGTGGAATATGATGCACCCCCATATGTTCCATCAAGATGAAGATGACCACCATTTGGTCTTTCCCACCTCACCTACACCATTTGAGTGGAATGAAAACGGTAACATAGGTGATGGTGATGCTCTATTCCCACTAGTGGACATTCTTGACATTGATTGCTTTCATGATGTTGATCCCCCTATTAACATGCTTCATGCTAGTATGATTTCCCCACGCGTTGATTTACCCATTTATGATGAGTATGATGATTTCCATGTGGAGTCTCTTAGTTGTGATGCCATGTTACATAGGATTTCTTGTGCTAATTCTCTCGGTCACAACATGTTTGCCAATCCGCTTGACTTGTCATATGCTATGCATGAGATCAATCATATGTCATATTTGCAATCTCTTCATAGTGACTATGCATATGCCATTAATATAAACCCAATTTGCACATATGGCATAGATGACAAGCCCATGGTTATCGGCATTTGTTTTTCTTGTGATGATATTGATATGCTCCCTTTGCATGCTTAATCTCATATGCCATGCCATGACCACCTAGCTTCGGATATGCATTGTTTTGGGTATTACCCATTTTCTCCATATGATGTTTCCAATATTGCACATGAGGAGACCCCCATAGTTTCCTCATACATTTTAGGAAATTTTGATCACTCCCATCAATTGCATGATCCTTATACTTGTATGCTCAATTTGCATCCCCATCGTGTTATACACAATAACTATTCTTTCATGATGGATGACATGTTCTTATACCATGCATCAAATTTCTTTGAGCGATGCTTATCTTGTACTAACTCTGACATGCACATACACATCATGATGGATGATGTGTACATTTACCACACACACACAATTTCTTTCGTTTGTGTCTCTTTTGTGTAGGTACCCATGAATTCTTGTCAACCTCACAATCCAATGAGTTGACAAAACGAGATCTAGAGAGCAACGATGACTTGAGATCCCATGGATTGTCTTTCTCACCGCTCTCTTCGCGCAAAGACTTCGCGCATTTCTTCTACATGACCCTCACTTAGCTATGGGTTATTGTCCACTACATATTGTATGCCCATCTTGCCATGATCACTTTGCATGATATGCTCATTACTATGCTTTTGCCATGCATTCGTGACCCATGGTTTGCATTACACATGATGATTGATTCTCACACTTGTATGTGTATTTGCAAGCTTGGTGTAGACATTGCATGTTATTGCCATGTTTGCTTTGTGCCCCATGCCTCTGATGATACTATGATCTTGCTTTGGATTCGTGTTTGCGATATGTCATGTACATTGCCTATGACTATTATTTTCTCACATGACATGATTGCCATGCTTTCCTCTAGTATGTTGCATCTTTGCACTACTAGCTTGCACGACTTGATTCCTATGATTGCTTGCCATGTTGCATCACCAATGATTCATACTTGCTCACTTCATGCGATTGATGACAACCATTTACATGCTTCTCCCCATGATATCTTTGCTTGTGCTCAATTTATGCGCTTATATGCCATGTCACAATCCTTTGTCACACCATATGCTTTGCATGATTACGACACTAGTTTGGTGAATCGCCTCTTGAATGCTTGGTTTTGCACTAACGCTAACCAAATTCATTTTTCCAAGTGTTTGTTGTCCTTGCTCATTTTGAAGGAATCCCAAGATGGTGCGACATTGGAGAGTGCCCACTTCAAGCTTGAAGATGACGACTACTTGGTGAACGCCCACTCCTACATGGCGAAACCATCTCTTTCCCATGGTGATTTGGTTTTCGATACGAGGTCGGATCTTTCCCAAGGGAGGGGAGATGATGCAGAGCATCCTACGGACATCACCATGTCAAGAGTCCGTTTGGCAAGTGACACGTGCGACCTCTACTTCTCATACATGTAACGCCCCAATACCGGAGCTTCAGATGTCTTCCAAGGTTTCCGACATTCGTTGTGTGATTTGTTTCGTCTGTTGCATTCATATTTGCATCATGTGCATTGCATCATGTCATCATGCAACCCCTTTTAAAGCTCAACTAAATAAATTGCATGGATCTTCGGTCCATTTAAATCGAGGGAATTCACATGGTGATTCTCTTTAAAACATATCCTCCCAATAGTAGGGAGCTATATTAAATATTTCATTAATATGGAAATACCTTGACACACTTGCAAAATAATTCCCCATGCCTTTGTCCCATGCATCATCTCCTTCTCCTTTCCTTCTATTTCCTTTCTTTTGCAAGTGCCATTTCCCCCCTTCTCTATTAATGTTCATTCTTTTCCTATAAATTCTCGACCATGCCTTCAACCTCTATACCAAATTTCATCTCTTTTGACGTTGTTTTGGTTGGGTTCAAAATTTGCATCAAGTTTGAAGTTAATTTAAACTTGGTTTAATTTTCTACCCTTAAAAATGCCCTAAGCAATTTATTCAAATATTACTTAAATCCTGGACCCCATAGCTTTTTACCTCCTTGTCAGAAACCTCCCTTAGATACCTGCTCTTTTCTTTTTATTTTGCTATCTGAGGTTTTTTTTAAAGAGAAGAGGGAAGGAGTGAGGAGCCCAGCCAGGCATTTTCCCTCTAGCTAGGCCGGCCCATTAGGCCCAAGGCCAAGGCCCAGCCAGCCGCACTCTGTCTTAACCCTAGGCCAGCCGAACATCTCCCTCGAACCCCTCCTCCTCCTCCTTCGTTACTCCCTCCCGCGCCGCAAGGAGAGGAACGCCCGCGCCCGAGTCAATCTCTCCCTCGACCCCCTCGTCCTTCGCGCCCTATAGCTGCTCCCAGCGTCGGACACCCCTCCGACCGTGCCAACCCCACCGCCATGCGTCGCCGGCCTCTCCTTCCTCCATCTCCGGCCTTCCCCGCTCAGTCCTGCGTCGGTGCTCCCCTGCATCTGCGCCCGAGGCCGTGGCCTCCTCATCCCGATTCATGGGCGAATCGTCGGAGCCGCGTCAAGCCGCCGTACCCTGTCGTCGCCCCGCACCTCTCCGCCTTCGCGGCGTGGCAGGAGATGCCGCCCGACCTCCTCCATCGCGCGCCCGTCCCCCATGGCGTCCCACCTCGTCCCCGCCTCTCCACCACCTGCAGGTCACCATCACGCCCCTGTCGTCCCCAACGCCGGCAAGCTCCGCCGCTGCACCTCGTCGCCGGAGTCCCGCTTCTCTGCCTCCCCTACTTCGCCGAGCGCCATCGCCTTGCTGCAGCCGTCATCTTGATCCAGCGGGATCGAGCATGATGACGAGGACCAGCACCATCCCCACGATGCCCCTGTGCGTCATGACCACCTCCCTCCTTGCACCTGTGCTGACCTGCCCTCCTCGCCGCTCCGTTGTGTTCCGGAGGTTAGGACCGCCATGGATGAGCCGCTGCCTTTCCTGTCGCCGCCTTTCCTGTCGTTGCCAAGACCAGCGAACGCAGGGACACAAGACCGCCTCTATGGCTTCCTGTCGACATGTACCCCTTCGGATTCGTCAAGACCCTCATGTACAACTACACCTGATGATGTGACAAGTACCCCGACAACGTGTACATCTACGCCGCCAAGACCGGACCGACAAGTACCCCGATGTCGCGTGTACCACTACCGTCACCCCGAAGACGTTGGAGTCATCAAGTACCTCTCCGAACGAACGTGAATGACTACAGTCGCAAGAACGGGACTAGAAAGCCTGAAGACCCCAAGTACCACGACACCGTTGACATGAACGTCTACGGAAACTCGTGCAACGATAAACATGTACCACTACCGTCGTCGAGATCGCGAGAACCTCTACCGCCGACCCTAGAGCGTGCGAGAACGACTACTACCACTACCGCCGTCGTGAGAACGACTATTTCCTCTACTTTGCACCGAATGAGTACTGTCCTGCTTGCACGCTTCGAAGGTATAACGTCGAGACGACGCCCGTGAACGTATGCTTGCGATGTTTGAGATGCTTGAGTTTGCACTGTGTCCAAATTGTCACTCGTTTCTTTGTCGCCAACTCGTGGGACACCCGGAATCCGGAAGCGCCCCACCATCTTTTGCATGCTTCCGCACACTTCTGCTTTGCATCGGTATCTCAATCGAGTTAGCGGAACCGGAACGCTGCCGTGGCACTGTTTTCGTTATCGTTGCCGTGGCACCCCTTTCCTCTCCACCACGGTGGCAAGTGCTTCATAATGCTCTTGTCAACTTTTAATAAAAATTGCATAATCTTGTTCATGTCATCGGCATCATGTTAACAACATCAAGAATGTTTAAAATTGTTGTTTGCATTAATTTGCTAAATGCATATGGGGATTTACCAGATTTGTTGTTTGCTATATCCGGCCCCAATTAAATTGTTTAGATAGATAATTCCTTTATGTTTCACCTCTTGACATGCTTAACAACATTTAATATTGTTGGGTACATAAACGAGATCGAACTAAATAATGGATTGTGGTGTTTTGTCAATATGCATCCCGTTGCATATTGAGTTCCACTTAATTTGTAGGATTGTTTGTGCATTTTTGCCATGCCATGCTTCATTAAACCGGACATGCAGCATACTTGTTTGTGCATCGTGCCATGCTTATGTGGTGGTTGTTTACTATGTTGTTTGCTTCTTTCCGGTGTTGCTTCTTCGGCTTAGTTCCGGTAACGTCGCGTTTGTGAGGACCCGTTCATCTACGTCCGTTTGTCTTCTTCATGGACTCGTTCTTCTTCCTTGCGGGATTTCAGGCAAGATGACCATGCCCTCGAAATCACTTCTATCTTTGCTTGCTTAGTTGCTCGCTCTTTTGCTATGCCTATGCTGCGATACCTACCACTTGCTTATCATGCCTCCCATATTGTTGAACCAAGCCTCTAACCCACCTTGTCCTAGCAAACCGTTGTTTGGCTATGTTACCGCTTTGCTCAGCCCCTCTTATAGCGTTGTTAGTTGCAGGTGAAGATTGAAGTTTGTTCCTTGTTGGAACATGGAGATGTTGTTCCTTGTTGGAACATGTTTATCTTGTTGGGATATCACAATACCTCTTATTTAATTAATGCATCTATATACTTGGTAATGGGTGGAAGGCTCGGCCTTATGCCTGGTGTTTGGTTCCACTCTTGCCGCCCTAGTTTCCGTCGTATCGGTGTTATGTTCCCGGATTTTGCGTTCCTTATGCAGTTGGGTAATAATGGGAACCCCTCGACAGTTCTCCTTGAATAAAACTCCTCCAGCAAGGCCCAACATTGGTTTTACCATTTGCCACCTAGCTTTTTCTTTCCCTTGAGTCAGCCGGCTCAAGGATCATCTTATTTTAACCCCCCCCGGGCCGGTGCTTCTCTAAGTGTTGGTCCAACTGAGCGATGTCCGAGGCTACCAGGGGCAACTCTGGGCTGGCTTACCCGACGTCTTGCTCATCCGGTGTGCCCTGAGAACGAGATATGTGCAGCTCCTATCGGGATTTGTCGGCACATCTGGGTGGCTTCGCTGGTCTTGTTTTACCATTGTCGAAATGTCTTGTAACCGGGATTCCGAGTCTGATCGGGTCTTCCCGCTAGAAGGAATATCCTTCGTTGACCGTGAGAGCTTGTGATGGGCTAAGTTGGGACACCCCTGCAGGGATTTGAACTTTCGAAAGCAATGCCCGCGGTTATGGGTAGATGGGAATTTGTTAACGTCCGGCTGTAGAAAACCTGAAGTTGACCTTAATTAAAATGCATCAACCGCGTGTGTAACCGTGATGGTCTGTTTCCGGCGGAGTCCGGGAAGTGAACATGGTGTTGGAGTTATGCTTGACGTAGGTTGTTTTAGGATCACTTCTTGATCATACTTTCTCGAACGTGCTTTGCCTTCTCTTCTCGCTCTCATTTGCGTATATTAGCCACCATATATGCTTGGCGCTCGCTGCAGCTCCACCTCATACTTTTACCTTACCCATAAGCTTAAATAGTCTTGATCGCGAGGGTGCGAAATTGCTGAGTCCCTGTGGCTCACAGATACTTCCAAAACCAGCTTGCAGGTGCAGATGAGTCAATGCAGATGACGCAACCAAGCTCAGGAGGAGCTCGATGAAGATCTTGTCCTTTGCGTTGTTTCGTTCTAGTTAATCAGTAGTGGAGCCCAGTTGGGGTCGATCGGGGACCGTGCCGCATTTGGGGTTCTTCTTTTATTTTGGTTCCGTAGTCGGACCTTGTTTGTATCTGGATGATGTAATGCTTTATTCATGTAATTGTGTGAAGTGGTGATTGTAAGCCAACTATGTATCTTTTTCCCCTATTGTATTACTTGGGTTGTGTGAAGATTACCTCACTTGCGACATTGCTTTCAATGCGGTTATGCCTCTAAGTCGTGCTTTGACACGTGGGAGATATAGCCGCATCGAGGGCGTTACAATACACAAAGGTGAATCATATCCTTTACACGTGCTCACTTAACCCCTTCGAGGATGGTATACTACTTGACAGTTCTCCCGTGTGCATGCATAGGTATTGTCGGAACGCTGCGGACGACGTGGAGGAGTGCAAGCGCCAAGGAACACCTACACCATCCGCGAGGGAAGCATGGAAACGAAGACGCAAGAAGAAGAGCTGTCGAAGAAGCTCCAGCCACCGGACGACCGGTCGGGTCCGGACGTCCGGCGCCTGAAGATCCACCGGACGACCGGTCCAGACCGGACGACCGGTGTCCCTGCACCCGAGCCAAACGAGCGGACGTCCGATGCCACCGGACGACCGGTCCAGACCGGAAATCCACTACACCAGCATTCGAGCCAGAACAAGCGGACGACCGGCCCCTACCGGACGTCCGGCCGGCCATGAGCCACCGGACGACCGGTCCCCAGCGGACGTCCGGTATGATAGAGGCAAAGGTGTCCCGTCTTTCGATGAGATGGTGGCTATCGTTTAGAGGAAGTTGACTTTGACGATCCGACTACGAACGTGCGAGGACGTCGCGCCTTAGCAATCGCTAAACCAACTCCGAGGGGTTATTGACCACGCCGGAGCACGATCAACCTGACCACGAGGGCATGTTTCCTGCGAGCGAACGAAGAACAAGCAAGAAACTGAGATTGCAATCTGGATATTGCGAATATAAGATGAAAGCTTTATTGATCAAGGTGGGGTTCTGTGCCGTCTTGGTCTGGTCGTTGGACACAAATGAAGTACGTGAAGTTGCAGCTATGGCGAACTTTTAATCTAAACAAATCCCCATGCACATGCCATCATCTCCATTGTTGAACTTGCTCCAAGGTTCATCTTTCTTGTCCAAGCTAGGTGCTTCATTTATAAGCAAAACAAATGTATCCAACTTAGGTAGCATCATATTGACATGAACATTAGAATCGTTACCAAGAAACGAAAGTACCTGATAATTCAATTGGCGTGCGCGAGCTCTAGTAATTGGTCCAGTATGTACAGCAGCAGGGGCTGTGGGTGTAACAATGGTATTGATGTCCTCATCATCCTCCCCTTCTTGAAATGAAGTTGTCCTCGACAAAAGTTCATCGTCCTCACCCAAATAAAGTTTCAAAACTGCAATGTTAAAAGTGGTACTAACCCCAAAATCTGCAGGCAGCTCAAGTTTATATGCATTATCATTTATTTTCTCTAACACCTTAAAAGGACCATCAGCACGTGGCATTAGCTTTGATTTGCGCAAATTAGGAAATCTATACTTACGCAAATGTAACCAAACAAGATCTCTAGGTGCAAACACAACATGTTTTCTACCCTTATCTCCAGCAAGTTTATATTTAGCATTCATACGCTCAATGTTTTTCTTAGTTAACTCATGCATTTTTAAAATCAATTCAGCACGTTCTTTAGCATCAAAATTAACCTTCTCCGAAGATGGAAGAGGCAACAAATCAATAGGTGCACGAGGTAGGAAACCATACACAATCTCAAAAGGGCACATCTTAGTAGTAGAATGTAATGAACGATTATAAGAAAATTCAATATGAGGCAAGCATTCTTCCCACATTTTCTTGTTATTCTTCAAAACAGCCCTAAGCATAATAGACAATGTTCTATTGACTACTTCAGTTTGGGGGTGACAAGTAGTACTAAAAAGCAGTTTAGTCCCCAACTTAGCCCATAAACATCTCCAAAAGTGGCTAAGAAATTTAGTATCACGATCTGAAACAATAGTATTTGGCACACCATGCAAGCGAATAATTTCACGAAAGAACAAATCAGCAACATTAACAGCATCATCGCTTTTATGACATGGTATAAAGTGTGCCATTTTCGAGAACCAATCCACGACAACAAATATGCTATCCCTCCCCTTCTTTGTTCGTGTTAAACCTAAAACAAAGTCGATAGATATATCCTCCCAAGGAACACTAGGTACAGGCAAAGGCATATATAAACAATGAGGATTGAGTCGTGACTTAGATTTTTGACATGCAGTGCAGCGAGCAACAAAACGCTCAACATCCCGTCTCATCTTTGGCCAAAAGAAATGTGTAGCAAGTATATCCTCCGTCATTTTGACGCCAAAGTGTCCCATTAATCCTCCTCCATGCACCTCCTGCAACAACAAAAGACGAAAAGAGCTAGCTGGAATGCATAGCTTGTTAGCACGAAACACAAATCCATCGTTAAGAACGAACTTGTTCCAAGTTCCCCCTTCCTTACAATTCTGCAATACATCTTTAAATTCAGCATCACGAACATATTGATCTTTGATGGTCTCCAAACCAAATATTTTAAAGTCAAGTTGTGAAAGCATAGTATAACGACGAGACAATGCATCGGCAATAACATTTTCTTTACCCTTCTTGTGTTTAATGACATAAGGAAAAGTCTCAATGAATTCAACCCATTTAGCATGTCTACGATTCAGTTTTGCTTGACATTTAATGTGTTTCAATGATTCATGATCAGAATGTATAACAAATCCCTTGGGCCATAAATAATGTTGCCATGTTTCTATGGTCCGAACAAGAGCATATAATTCTTTGTCATAAGTAGAATAGTTCAGACTAGGCCCACTCAATTTTTCTGAAAAGTATGCAACAGGTTTGCCATCTTGTAATAACACACCTCCTAATCCAATTCCACTAGCATCACATTCAAGCTCAAAAGTCTTATTAAAATCAGGAAGTTGGAGTAAAGCAGCATGTGTCAACTTATCTTTCAATACCGTGAAGGCTTCTTCCTGTGCGGTACCCCAAACAAAAGGCACACCCTTCTTTGTAAGCTCGTTGAGAGGTGCAGCAATGGTGCTAAAATATCTCACAAAACGTCTATAGAAACCAGCGAGGCCAAGGAAACTCCTCACTTGTGTGACCGTTTTAGGCTGCGGCCAACTCTCAATATCTTCAATCTTGGATTTATCAACTTCAATAACCTGTGGAGTAACAACATAGCCAAGAAAAGATACTCGGTCGGTGCAAAAGGTGCACTTTCCAAGGTTACCAAACAAACGTGCATCTTGTAGAGCAATAAAAACAACACGCAAATGTTCCAAATGTTCCTCCAAAGATTTGCTATAAATCAATATGTCATCAAAGTAAACTACCACAAATCGTCCAATGAAAGCACGTAAAACTTCGTTCATTAACCGCATGAAAGTACTAGGTGCATTAGTTAACCCAAAAGGCATGACTAACCACTCATATAATCCAAACTTAGTTTTAAATGCTGTTTTCCATTCATCTCCCAATTTCATACGAATTTGATGGTATCCACTACGCAAATCAACTTTGGAGAATATTGTAGAGTCACTCAATTCATCAAGCATATCATCTAGCCTAGGAATAGGATGACGATAACGAATAGTAATATTATTAATGCCTCTACAATCAACGCACATACACGACGTACCATCCTTTTTCGGCACTAAAATGATACGAACAGCACAAGGACTAAGGGATTTGTGTATATAACCTTTGTCAAGCAGTTCTCGTACTTGACGCATAATCTCCTTCATCTCCGCTGGATTGGTACGATATGGTGCACGGTTGGGTAATGATGCACCGGGAATTAAGTCAATTTGATGCTCAATCCCTCGAATAGGTGGTAATCCCGGTGGCACGACTTCTGGAAAGACGTCAGCGAACTCCTGCAAAATGTTAGTGACAGCAGGAGGCAAAGAGGAAGGCACGTCCTCGAATGAAAATAATGCTTCTTTGCACACAAAAGCATAGCAAACAGATTTGCTGAAATCTAGATCATCAATATCAGATTTTGTGGCAAGTAAACATGCACTTTTCAATTTAATTTCAGAGGCAACACTAGATGGTTTATTATTAGGTTTCATTTGTTGCTCAAATTCTTTTGCCACAATCTGATTTTCACTCTTATTTATCTCCTGTTTTGCTTTATTAGCTCTATTAATATCATCTTTCAAAATGGATTCAGGAGTCATAGGAAGCAAAGTAATATTTTTATCCTTATGAACAAGAGTATACTGATTATTTCTACCATGGTGTATAGAATTTTTATCAAATTGCCATGGTCTACCAAGTACTCCCTCCGTAAACTAATATAAGAGCGTTTAGATCACTACTTTAGTGATCTAAACACTCTTATATTAGTTTACAGAGGGAGTAATAAGGAACATGCTTGCATAGGTACCACATCACAATCAACATAATCAGCATATGCAGAGATACTAAAATGAACATGAACAGTACGTGTTACCTTAACCTTGCTGCTGTTGTTGAACCATTGGATGTAGTAAGGATGTGGATGTGCTCTTGTGGTGAGAGATAGCTTCTCCACCATCTCCATGCTAGCCAAGTTATTCCAGCTCCCTCCATCTATGATGACGTGAACAGAACGTTCCTTCACAACTCCCTTTGTATGGAACAAATTATGCCTCTGATTTTGCTCAGCTTGTGTGACCTGCACACTCAAAACACGTTGAGCAACTAAACATTCATACCTGTCAGCATCTTCAGGAGCCATGTATTGCGTCTCATGATCAGAATCATCTCCATCGTGTTCTCCACGTGTAATAAGAGCCAAAGTCTCCTCATCATAGTCACTAGCGGACTCATACCCACCATCCTCTGTAGCAATCATCACACGCTGAGATTGGCATTCTCTCGCAAAATGTCCTCTTCCCTTACAACGACGACAAATAATATCATTTGTGTGCAATGTTGATGCCATGGAAGAAGAAGAGCTCTGCGCAGGTCCGGCAGGTGTGCTCTTGGCAGATAGTGGTGGTTGTGCCTGCTTTCTTGTATCACGGCTGGAGGTGGCACCTGATGGAGGTGCTGGTGGAGTGGAAGTAGAGGATGCACGTGGTGTCCATGATGAAGATCGACCTGCAGAAAAGTTAGTTCACGCCAATGCCTGTCGATCCTTCACTTCACGTTCAGCTTTACAAGCAAGATGGAATAAACGAGTGATATTAGTATACTCCTTATGGTCTGAATTTCTCTATTTAATCCACCCATAAAATGTGCAGGCATAGCTTCATTCTCCTCAACAATACCACATCTAATCATGCCAGTTTGTAATTCCTGATAATATTCTTCTACAGAATTTTTTCCTGGTCTTAAGCGATTCTATTTTTGAAGTAATTCACGTTGATAATATGGTGGAACCCAATGAGTACGCATAGCAGTTTTCAAAGCTGCCCAAGTAGCTGGAATAGGATATAATCTACAATGTTCAGACCACCAAACACATGCAAAGCTAGTGAAAGCACAAACAACAGCAGGAACACGTCTCTCCTCAGGATATTGTAAACATGTAAATTGTTGTTCAGTTTCTAACTCCCAAGTAAGATATATATCAGGAACATGATGAGGACATCAATACCATTGTTACACCCACAGCCCCTGCTGCTATACATACTGGACCGATTACTAGAGCTCGCGCGCGCCAATTGAATTATCAGGTACTTTCGTTTCTTGGTAACGATTCTAATGTTCATGACATTATGATGCTGACTAAATTGGATACATTTGTTTTGCTTACAAATGAAGGGCCTAGCTTGGACAAGAAAGATGAACCTTGGAGCAAGTTCAAGCATGGAGATGATGGCATGCGAAAGGGGAACAAGAACGGAGTTACAACTGATGATTCCAGGACTCTGAAGCCACCATAATGAGTGCATGAAGCATGGGACGAAATATACAAGATGCCACTTCATAAATTTCGTCCAGAGGCTATTTTAGGTCCTGCGTCACCTTATTATTGGGCCAGGCCCATGTATTTTCGAAGTACTTAAGTATAGGCTGTTTTTAGAGTCCGTATGTGTGGGGAAACAAGACTTAGGGTTGGTTTCGGACCCCTCCACCAAGGGCCACGAAATTCCCCCTCTCTCCTCCATATATACAGCCCTTAGGGCATCGTTTAGGCTTTGGGATTTGTTTAGATTAAAAGTTCGCCATAGCTGCAACTTCACGTACTTCGTTTGTGTTCAACGACCAGACCAAGGCGTCACAGAACCCCACCTTGATCAATAAAGCTTTCATCTTATATTCGCAATATAGAGATTGCAATCTCAGTTTCTTGCTTGTTCTTCGTTTGCTTGCAGGAAACAGACCCTCGTGGTCAGGTTGATCATGCTCCGGCGTGGTCAATAACCCTCGGAAGTTGTTTAGCGATTGCTAAGGCGCGACGTCTCGCACATTCATAGTCGGATCGTCAAATTTGACTCCCACAGAAAACGATAGCCACCATCTCATCGAAACATCGGGACACCTTTGCCTCTATCAAGTGGTATCAGAGCTGACGTCTGTGCAGCACCGTGATTTTGTTAGTGTTCTAGGCTCGCGTCTCTAGCACGGTCTAGCCTAGGACCAACACAGTACCGCTACTTCACGTTCAACTTTACAAGCAAGATGGAATAAACGAGTGATATTATTATACTCGTTATACTTTAGGATGGTCTGAATCTCTCTTTTTAATCCACCCATAAAACGTACAAGCATAGCTTCATTCTCCTCAACAATACCACATCTAATCATGCCAGTTTGTAATTCCTGATGATATTCTTCTATAGAATTTTTTGCTTGTCTTAAATGCTGCAATTTTTGAAGTAATTCATGTTGATAATATGGTGGAACCCAACGAGTACGCATAGCAGTTTTCAAAGCAGCCCAAGTAGCTGGAATAGGATATAATCTACAATGCTCAGACCACCAAACACATGCAAAACTAGTGAATGCACAAACAGCAGCAGGAACACGTCTCTCCTCGGGATATTGTAAACATGTAAATCGTTGTTAAGTTTCTAACTCCCAAGTAAGATATATATCAGGAACATATCTACCCTCAAATGGTGGAATATTCAATTTTAGTTTAGGGAGATGGTCATGATCTCGTACCTGAGGGTGAGCCCTACCATTGCCATTATTTGCATGTGGACGACCTGGTGGTTGCTGTGGTGGTGGTGGCACGTAGTTCTGATTTTGATGAACCTCATCCTCGTAATCTCCAGCAAAATCCTCCTCCTCCGAATCAGCAACAGGATCCACACAAGTATCAACAGCAGCACCAACAGTTTGGCCAGGTGCAAGAGGGAGACGGCTCGCTCGGCGGAGGGCTATTTCACGATGTGTAGGTAGTCGTTGTTGTTGTTGTTGTAGAGGTGCATTAGGTGCAGCCGGTGGTAGTGGTGGAAGACGCGCGAGCAATTCATGAAACCTGTTATCGAGCTTTGTTTCAAACGTCTTCTCCATGCCATCTATCTTCTCCATGGCCTCTTCAAATCTGTTTAGCACATCTTGCACCTGTCCACTCATCATTTGCTGAAATTTATCATGGAACTCCTTATTCGTCATGTTCTCCCAGTCAGTCTCGTCGGCTTGTGATCCTGCCATGGTTAGCAACAATAGAAACACACAAGAATATGATCCTACAGACTACTAACAAGAGGTGGTGGTGGTGTCACAAATCCTTCAAGCAAATCTCAAATTCTTACCAGTTCTTACCCAACAGCAGGCGGCGATCGGCAACCGGTAGTCAAAACACTCAAAGCTTGGATAGAGTGATTACCATGGAGAGTCAAACGCATGACGTAGATGTATGTGGAGCTGGGAAGGCTTATAATATGGTAGCAAAAAGGGTCAGCAATAATCAATTCAGAGATGCAAAGTTGAATAAACGCTCAACAACGGTACTCTGCTGGTCCTAGGCTAGACCGTGCTAGAGAAGCGAGCCTAGAACACTAATAAAATCACGGTGCTGCATGTAAACAATGGAGGAGCACACTCTGAATTGTTTTCCTTTTTATTCACTATTTTTTTGCACTTTTTTCCCTCTTTTTTTTGCTCCGCAACAAATTATTTACGAAAAAGTCTACAAATGGTCTAAAATCTGCCTAGCCAGAATTTTCCAGACTTAGTTTTTTTTTTGAGTTTGGAACTATTTTTATTCTGCGGGTAGCACGGAATCTCGGGAGTCCTACTCTGTCATTACTCGGGGTATGGTGTGATCTGGAACTCGAAAACAATGCAACGATTACTGGACTCGGACTAGGACTGGTGGCGGTCGTTTAGAGGAAGTCGACTTTGACGATCCGACTACGAACATGCGAGGACGTCGCGCCTTAGCAATCGCTAAACCAACTCCGAGGGGTTATTGACCACGCCGGAGCACGAATAACCTGATCACGAGGGCCTGTTTCCTATGAGCAAACAAAAAACAAGCAAGAAACTGAGATTGCAATCTGGATATTGCGAATATAAGATGAAAGCTTTATTGATCAAGGTGGGGTTCTGTGACATCTTGGTCTGGTCGTTGGACACAAACGAAGTACGCGAAGTTGCAGCTATGGCGAACTTTTAATCTAAACAAACCCCTTGCGCATGCAATCATGAAGTGGCATGCACCTAAAATAGCCTCTGGACGAAATTTATGAAGTGGCATCTTGTATATTTCGTCCCATGCTTCATGCACTCGTTATGGTGGCTTCAGAGTCCTGGAATCATCACTTGTAACTCCGTTCTTGTTTCCCTTGCGCATGCCATCATCTCCATGCTTGAACCTTCTCCAAGGTTCATATTTCTTGTCCAAGCTAGGCCCTTCATTTTTAAGCAAAACAAATGTATCCAATTTAGGCAGCATCATATTCACATGAACATTAGAATCGTTACCAAGAAACGAAAGTACATGATAATTCAATTGGCGTGCGCGAGCTCTAGTAATTGGTCCAGTATGTACAGCAGCAGGGGCTGTGGGTGTAACAATGGTATTGATGTCCTCATCACGGTACCTAGTTGTGTCCAGTTGCAGGCTGAGGCCCATGTACCCCTTCACTTACCCCTTCGTGGCCCTAGACTATATACACTCCTCCACCTCCTCCATTTGAAGGTTAGCGTTGGTTTAGCTCATTTGAGAGATAGAGCTACGCTCATCCATATCGGATCTCCTCCGTGCGAGATACCGTGGCCTCTTCGGAGAAGATCCCTTTGGATTCAAGCCCCCTTTCTAATGGAAGACCCCGCCCCCCCGCCGTGGATTCAAGACCTCCTCATGGAGAAGACCCCGCTACCTATGTATCGTCCCTAGTTGATTGTGGATCGTGTATCTTTTCTTATGTACTCGAGGATCTAGCGCATGTGTGATCATTCTTGTTGGTTTGAGTGTTCTCTTGTGTTCCCCTCGTGATTTTCCCCTCGTTTCCCTCCTCGTGTTCTCCGCGTTCTTCACGGGATCTGCTCCTTTCGTGAAAGATCGGCCCCTAGGGTTCCTACCCTACATCAGGGAGGCCGAGACCACAAGTCCTATGAGTGCACCAACAAGCGAACCATGGTCTTCAACGACGATGGCACTTATGACTCATGAGCGATGGCGAAATGGAAGCCCTCGAGCAAGTCGTCATGCACCGCCAAGTGAACAATGAAGAAGAACAAGTCGTTTGTGATGATGACTCAAGTCCCGCACTTGTTGTCTCCAAAGTCTTGACTCTCCAACATCACCAAGAAGAAGACCAATGATGCCACATATTCAACACCAAAGCCGGCATCAATGGCCGATCCGTCAAGGTCATCATCGATGGAGGGAGTTGTCATAATCTCGCAAGTGAAGAACTTTGCTCCAAGCTCCAATTGCCCAAGACGAAGCATCCACATCCATACAAAGTGCAATGGCTTAGTGACTCCGGAACTATCCAAGTCGAGCATCGAGTACAAGTCTCCTTCAAGAACGGCGCCTACGAAGACACCTTGGAGTGCGACGTCGTTCCAATGACCGTTTGTCATCTTCTCCTTGGACGGCCATGGCAATTCGATAGAGGAGTCGTACACAACGGCCAAACGAACCACTACATCTTCAAGATGAAGGGCAAGGAGTACGTTCTCCGTCCAATATCGCCAAGTCAAGTGATCGCCGACAAGAAAGCCACCCATCGTGGAGATCATAGTGAGAGAGTGAGCCACCAAAAAGAGAGTGAGCGCCACAAGCCAAAGTTAAGTGCCTACACGATGAGCGAAAACAAGAACCGAGTTCTCTTTGACACCAAACATGAGATGAGAGAAGTGTGTGAGAACCCATCTAGTGTCCTATACTATGTCCTCATGTGCAAGGACAATGCATCACAAACAAACACTTCTCACACTCTTCCCCTAGTGTTGTCTACTCTTTTGCAGCAATTTCAAGATGTTTTCCCCGATGAGCTACCTCCGGAACTACCTCCACTACGAGGCATTGAGCATCGCATCGACCTCATCCCCGGAGCACCGCTTCCGAACAAAGCTCCCTACCGCGTCAAGTTCTTGAGTTACTTTTGGAAGACCTTATGCGCCAAGCTAGGAATCAAGTTACTCTTCTCCACGGCGTACCACCCTCAAACCGACTGATAGAGGCAAAGGTGTCCTGATGTTTCGATGAGATGGTGGCTATCATTTTCTGTGGGAGTCGACCTTGACGACCCGACTACGAACGTGCGAGACGTCGCGCCTTAGCAATCGTTAAACCAACTTTCGAGGGTTATTGACCACGCCGGAGCACGATCAACCTGACCACGAGGGTCTGTTTCCTGCAAGCAAACGAAGAACAAGCAAGAAACTAAGATTGCAATCTGGATATTCCGAATATAAGATGAAAGCTTTATTGATCAAGGTGGGGTTCTGTGACGCCTTGGTCTGGTCGTTGAACACAAACGAAGTACGCGAAGTTGCAGCTATGGCGAACTTTTAATCTAAACAAAACCCAAAGCCTAAATGATGCCCTAACGGTTGTATATATGGAGGAGAGAGGGGGATTTCGTGGCCCTTGGTGGAGGGGTACGAGACCAACCCTAAATCTTGTTTCCCCACACATACGGACTCCAAAAACAGCCTATACTTAAGTACTTTGAAAATACATGGGCCTGGCTGATGTAGGGTGGAACCCTAGATGGCCGATCTTTCACGAAAGGAGCAGATCCCAACGATGAACACGGGAGAGAAAACGAGGGGAAACACAAGAGAATCACTCAAACCAACAAGATTAGATCACACATGCGCTAGATCCTCGAAACACAAAGAGATACACGATCCAAATCCAACAAAGGACGATACATAGGGTAACCGGTTCTTCTCCTAGAAGGAGGTCTTGAATCCACCAGGGGATCTTCCCGTAAAGGGGTCTTGAAATCCAAGGTGATCTTCTCCGTAGAGGGGCCGCGGTCTCTCTCGTGGAGTAGATCTGTAATGGATGAGCAAAGCTCTATCTCACATATGAGCTAATCCTTTGCTAACCCTAACTAGGAGGAGGGGTAGGAGTATATATAGTGCTAGTACAAGTTGGGGGCGAGTTGGAGGGGTACATGGGCCCTTGGCCCGTTCACTGTGTGCAGACAGGCGCCGGATGTCCGGACTGGGGGCCGGATGTCCGGGGCTTCGCGAGGCGCCGGATGTCCAGGGCTCGGGCCGGATGTCCGGGCTGAAGTGCAAAACTTCTGTAGTCTCTGGTTAGGCGAGGCCGGATTTCCGGGCTGGGGGGCCGGATGTCCGGGGCTTCGTGGGAGGCCGGATGTCCGGGCTTGGGGGCCGGATGTCCGGGCCCTGTAGCTTTTCTATGGCTGGTCTGCTGCTGTGTTGGCATGACTCCAGCGGCCGGATGTCCGGGGCTGGGTGCCGGATGTCCGGGCCCTGGAGCTGTCTTCGTCTCCTTCCGGTGGTTCTCTTCATCCATGGACTTGGCGGCTTGTCCGTCTTCACGTGCATCTTCGGGAGGCTCCTCTTGACACCTGATCAGACATAGCATATCGGACTTAGGTAGTAGCCATGTCTCGAGTGGATCATATGTGATATCACTAAGGAAGGAAGTCACCTCATTCTCGAGAGCTCTAGCTCTAGCTCGTGTCATGGGTCCTCTTGGCTCTTGATGCGACGATGGTAGGTCCATGGGGATGATCATGGGATGCTCCGCATCACTGGCCCAATAATAAGGTGACGCAGCACCTAAAATAGCCTCTATACGAAATTTATGAAGTGGCATCTTGTATATTTCGTCCCATGCTTCATGCACTCATTATGGTGGCTTCAGAGTTGTGGAATCATCACTTGTAACTCCGTTCTTGTTCCCCTTGCGCATGCCATCATCTCCATGCTTGAACTTGCTCCAAGGTTCTTCTTTCTTGTCCAAGCTAGGCCCTTCATTTGTAAGAAAAACAAATGTATCCAATTTAGGCAGCATCATATTCTCATGAACATTAGAATCGTTACCAAGAAACGAAAGTACCTGATAATTCAATTGGCGCGTGCGAGCTCTAGTAATCGGTCCAGTATGTACTGCAGCAGGGGCTGTGGGTGTAACAATGGTATTGATGTCCTCATCATCCTCCCATTCATGAAATGAAGTCGTCCTCGACGAAAGTTCATCGTCCTCACCCAAATAAGGCTTCAAATATGCAATGTTAAAAGTGGGACTAACCCCAAAATCTGCAGGCAGCTCAAGTTTATATGCATTATCATTTATTTTCTCTAACACCTTAAAAGGACCATCAGCACGTGGCATTAGCTTTGATTTGGGCAAATTAGGAAATCTATCCTTACGCAAATGTAACCAAACAAGATCTCCAGGTGCAAACACAACATTTTTTCTACCCTTATCTCCAGCAAGTTTATATTTAGCATTCATATGCTCAATGTTTTCCTTAGTTAACTCATGCATTTTCAAAATCAATTCAGCACGTTCTTTAGCATCAAAATTAACCTTCTCCGAAGATGGAAGAGGCAACAAATCAATAGGTGCATGAGGTAGGAAACCATACACAATTTCAAAAGGGCACATCTTAGTAGTAGAATGCAATGAACGATTATAAGCAAATTCAATATGAGGCAAGCATTATTCCCACATTTTCTTATTATCCTTCAAAGCAGCCCTAAGCATAGTAGACAATGTTCTATTGACTACTTCAGTTTGTCCATCAGTTTGGGGGTGACAAGTAGTACTAAAAAGCAGCTTAGTCCCCAACTTAGCCCATAAACATCTCCAAAAGTGGCTAAGAAATTTAGTATCATGATCTGAAACAATAGTATTTGACACACCATGCAAGCGAATAATTTCACGAAAGAACAAATCAGCAACATTAACAGCATCATGGCTTTTATGACATGGTATAAAGTGTGCCATTTTCGAGAACCTATCCACGACAACAAATATGCTATCCCTCCCCTTCTTTGTTTGTGGTAAACCTAAAACAAAGTCCACAGGAACACTAGGTACATGCAAAGGCATATATAAACCATGAGGATTGAGTCGTGACTTAGCTTTTTGACATGTAGTGCAGCGAGCAACAAAACGCTCAACATCCCGTCTCATCTTTGGCCAAAAGAAATGTGTAGAAAGTATATCCTTCATCTTCTTGACACCAAAGTGTCCTATTAATCCTCCTCCATGCGCCTCCTGCAACAACAAAAGACGAACGGAGCTAGCTGGAATGCATAGCATGTTAGCACAAAACACAAATCCATCGTTAAGAACGAACTTGTTCCAAGTTCTCCCTTCCTTACAATTCTGCAATACATCTTTAAATTCAGCATCATGAACATATTGATCTTTGATGGTCTCCAAACCAAATATTTTAAAGTCAAGTTGTGAAAGCATAGTATAACGACGAGACAATGCACCAGATATAACATTTTCTTTACCCTTCTTGTGTTTAATGACATAAGGGAAAGTCTCAATGAATTCAACCCATTTAGCATGTCTACGGTTCAGTTTTGCTTGACTTTTAATGTGTTTCAAAGATTCATGATCATAATGTATTACAAATTCCTTGGGCCATAAATAATGTTGCCATGTTTCTAAGGTCCGAACAAGAGCATATAATTCTTTATCATAAGTAGAATAGTTTAGACTAGGCCCACTCAATTTTTCAAAAAAGTCTGCAACAGGTTTGCCATCTTGTAATAACACACCTCCTAATCCAATTCCACTAGCATCACATTCAAGCTCAAAAGTCTTATTGAAATTAGGAAGTTGGAGTAAAGGAGCATGTGTCAACTTATCTTTCAATACCGTGAAGGCTTCTTCCTGTGCGGTACCCCAAACAAAAGGCACATCCTTCTTTGTAAGCTCATTGAGAGGTGCAGCAATGGTGCTGAAATCTCTCACAAAACGCCTATAGAAACCAGCGAGGCCAAGGTAACTCCTCACTTGTGTGACCGCTTTGGGCTGCGGCCAACTCTTAATAGCTTCAATCTTGGCTTTATCAACTTCAATTCCCTGTGGGGTAACAACATAGCCAAGAAAAGATACTCGGTCGGTGCAAAAGGTGCACTTTCCAAGGTTACCAAACAGCACGTAAATGTTCCAAATGTTCCTCCAAAGATTTGCTATAAATCAATATGTCATCAAAGTAAACTACCACAAATCGTCCAATGAAAGCATGTAAAACTTCATTCATTAACCTCATGAAAGTACTAGGTGCATTAGTTAACCCAAAAGGCATGACTAACCACTCACATAATCCAAACTTAGTTTTAAATGCTGTTTTCCATTCATCTCCCAATTTCATACGAATTTGATGGTATCCACTACGCAAATCAACTTTGGAGAATATTGTAGAGCCACTCAATTCATCAAGCATATCATCTAGCCTAGGAATAGGATGATGATAACGAATAGTAATATTATTAATGCCTCCACAATCAACGCACATACACGATGTACCATCCTTTTTCGGCACTAAAATGATAGGAACAGCACAAGGACTAAGGGATTCGCGTATATAACCTTTGTCGAGCAGTTCTTGTACTTGACGCATAATCTCCTTCGTATGGTATAATCTCCCTCGAATAGGTGGTAATCCCAGTGGCACGTCTTGTGGAAAGACGTCAGCGAACTCCTGCAAAATGTTAGTGACAGCAGGAGGCAAAGAGGAAGGCACGTCCTCGAATGAAAATAATGCCTCTTTGCACACAAAAGCATAGCAAATAGATTTGCTAAAATGTAGATCATCAATATCAGATTTGGTGGCAAGTAAACATGCACTTTTCAATGTAATTTCAGAAGCACAAATTATTAGGCTACGTTTGTTGCACAAATTATTTTGCCACAATCTGATTTTCACTCTTATTTTTCTCTTGTTTTGCTTTATTAGCTCTATTAATATCATCTTTCATAATGGAATCAGGAGTCTTAGGAAGCAAAGTAATATTTTTATCCTTATTAATAAGAGTATACTAATTGTTTCTACCATGGTGTACAACATTTTTATCAAATTGCCATGGTCTACCAAGTAATAAGGAACATGCTTGCATAGGTACCACATCACAATCAACATAATCAGCATATGTAGAGATACTAAAATGCACACGAACATTACGTGTTACCTTGACCTTGTCGCTGTTGTTGAACCATTGGATGTAGTAAGGATGTGGATGTGGTCTTGTGGTGAGAGATAGCTTCTCCACCATCTCCATGCTAGCCAAGTTATTGCAGCTCCCTCCATCTATGATGACGTAAACAGAACGTTCCTTCACAACTCCTTTTATGGAACAAATTATGCCTCTGATTTTGCTCAGCTTGTGTAACCTGCACACTCAAAAGACGTTGAGCAACTAAACATTCATACCTGTCAGCATCTTCAGCAGCCATGTATTGCGTCTCATGATCAGAATCATCTCCACCGTGTTCTTCACGTGTAATAAGAGCCAAAGTCTCCTCATCATAGTGACTAACGGACTCATACCCACCATCCTCAGTAGCAATCATCACACGCTGAGACTGGCATTCTCTCGCATAATGTCCTCTTCCCTTACAACAACGACAAATAATATCACTTGTGTGCCCTGTTGATGCCATGGAAGCAGAAGAGCTCTGCGCAGGTCCAGCAGGTGTGCTCTTGGCAGATAGTCGGAGTTGTGCCTGCTTTCTTGTATCACGGCTAGAGGTGGCACCTGATGGAGGTGCTGGTGGAGTGGAAGTAGAGGATGCACGTGGTGTCCATGATGAAGATCGACCTGCAGAAAAGTTAGTTCGTGCCAATGCCTGTCGATCCTGCACTTCACGTTCAGCTTTACAAGCAAGATGGAATAAACGAGTGATATTAGTATACTCCTTATACTCTAAAATGGTCTGAATCTCTCTATTTAATCCACCCATAAAACGTGCAAGCATAGTTTCACTCTCCTCAACAATACCACATCTAATCATGCCAGTTTGTAATTCCTGATAATATTCTTCTACAGAATTTTTTCCTTGTCTTAAGCGCTGCAATTTTTGAAGTAATTCACGTTGATAATATGGTGGAACCCAATGAGTATGCATAGCAGTTTTCAAAGCAGCCCAAGTAGCTGGAATAGGATATAATCTACAATGTTCATACCACCAAACACATGCAAAGCTAGTGAAAGCACAAACAGCAGCAGGAACACGTCTCTCCTCAGGATATTGTAAACATGTAAATCGTTGTTCAGTTTCTAACTCCCAAGTAAGATATATATCAGGAACATATCTACCCTCAAATGGTGCAATATTCAATTTTAGTTAAGGACATGGTCATGATCTCGTACCTGAGGGTGAGCCCTACCATTGCCATTATTTGCATGTGGACGACCTGGTGGTTGCGGTGCTAGTGGTGGTACGTAGTTCTGATTTTGATCAACCTCATCCTCGAAATCTCCGGCAAAATCATCCTCCTCCGCATCAGCAGCAAGAGCCACAGAAGTATCAACAGGAGAACCAACAGTTTGGCCAGGTGCAAGAGGGAGACGGCTCGCTCGGCGGAGGGATGTTTCACGATGTGTAGGTAGTCGTTGTTGATGTTGTTGTTGTAGAGGTGCGTTAGGTGCAGCCGGTGATGGTGGTGGAAGACGCGCGATCAATTCATTAAACCTGTTATCGAGCTTTGTTTCGAACGTCTTCTCCAAGCCATCTATCTTCTCCATGGCCCCTTCAAATCTGTTTAGCACATCTTGCACCTGTCCACTCATCATTTGCTGAAATTTATCATGCAACTCCTTATTCATCATGTTCTCCCAGTCAGTCTCGTCGGCTTGTGATCCTGCCATGGTTAGCAAAAATAGAAACACACAAGAATATGATCCTACAGACTACTAACGAGAGGTGGTGGTGGTGTCACAAATCCGTCAAGAAAATCTCAAATTCTTACTAGTTCTTACCCAGCAGCAGGCGGTGATCGGCAACCGTCGTAGTCAAAACTCTCAAAGCTTGGATAGAGCGATTACCAGGGAGAGTCAAACGCACGACGTAAATGTATGTGGAGCTGGGAAGGCGTATAATATGGTAGCAAAAAGGGTCAGCAATAATCAATTCAGAGATGCAAAGTTGAATAAACGCTCAACGATGGTACTGTGCTGGTCCTAGGCTAGACCGTGCTAGAGACGCGAGCCTAGAACACTAACAAAATCACTGCGCTGCACGTAAACAATGGAGGAGCACACTCTGAATTTTTTTCCTTTTTTTCATTTTTTTTGCACTTTTTTTCCTCTTTTTTTTTGCTCCGCAACAATTTTTTTTCGAAAAAGTCTACAAATGGTCTAAAAACTGCCTAGCCAGAATTTTCCAGACTTAGTTTTTTTGAGTTTGGAACTATTTTTCTTCTGCGGGTAGCAAGGAATCGCAGGAGTCCTACTCTGTCACGACTCGGAGTATGGCGTGATCTGGAACTCGAAAACAATGCAACAATTACTGGACTCAGACTAGGACTGGTGGCGGAGATGAATCTGCTGGAATCTCGGACTGGTGGCGGCGATGAATCTTGTGGAAATTGGACTGGTGGCGGATATATGTTGCAGGTGAACTCGGATTGGCATGATGGCAGCGGATATGTGTGGCATAAATGGACTCGGATTGGTGGTGAATATGGTAGCGACGATGAAGTTGGTGTGGTGGTGGTATATGGCGGCAGCGATGATGATGATGCGGTGGTCATATATGGCAGCGGCGACGTGACAACCTGTGAACAGAACTCGAAACTCTAAAGGACTAGACGCTAAGACCAGCAACTTGACACGACGACGCAACCACAAATTCAACAAAGCAAATACAGAAAATATTATGCAAAGTTTCAGATTGGTTCGGCTAGGATGAACTAACCCTAAATTTTTTTGGCTTTTTCGTGGACTATGGGTACGAAGAATAGACTTGATCTAAACTACGAAAAACTGTAAAATCTCACCGAGCAACTTGAAAATCTGATACCACTTGATAGAGGCAAAGGTGTCCCGATGTTTCGATGAGATGGTGGCTATGGTTTTCTGTGGGAGTCGACCTTGACGATCCAACTACGAACGTGCGACACGTCGCGCCTTAGCAATCGCTAAACCAACTTCCGAGGGTTATTGACCACGTCGGAGCACGATCAACCTGACCAGGAGGGTCTGTTTCCTGCAAGCAAACGAAGAACAAGCAAGAAACTGAGATTGCAATCCGGATACTGCGAATATAAGATGAAAGCTTTATTGATCAAGGTGGGGTTCTGCGATGCCTTGGTCTGGTCGTTGAACACAAACGAAGTAGACGAATTTGCAGCTATGGCAAATTTTTGATCTAAACAAAACCCAAAGCCTAAACGATGCCCTAAGGGCTGTATATATGGAGGAGAGAGGGGGAATTTCGTGGCCCTTGGTGGAGGAGTCTGAAACCAACCCTAACTCTTGTTTCCCCACACATACGGACTCCAAAAACAGCCTATACTTAAGTACTTCGAAAATATATGGGCCTGGCCCAATAATAAGGTGATGCAGCACCTAAAATAGCCTCTGGACGAAATTTATGAAGTGGCATCTTGTATATTTCGTCCCATGCTTCATGCACTCATTATGGTGGCTTCAGAGTCGTGGAATCATCACTTGTAACTCCGTTCTTGTTCCCCTTGCGCATGCCATCATCTCCATGCTTGAACTTCCTCCAAGGTTCTTCTTTCTTGTCCATGCTAGGCCCTTCATTTGTAAGCAAAACAAATGTATCCAATTAAGGCAGCATCATATTCTCATGAACATCAGAATCGTTACCAAGAAACGAAAGTACCTGATAAGTCAATTGGCGTGCGCGAGCTCTAGTAATCGGTCCAGTATGTATAGCAGAAGGGGATGTGGGTGTAACAATGGTATTGATGTCCTCATCATCCTCCCATTCTTGAAATGAAGTCGTCCTCGACGAAAGTTCATCATCCTCACCCAAATAAGGCTTCAAATCTGCAATGTTAAAAGTGGGACTAACCCCAAAATCTGCAGGTAGCTCAAGTTTATATGCATTATCATTTATTTTCTCTAACACCTTAACAGGACCATCTGCACGTGGCATTAGCTTAGATTTGCGCAAATTAGGAAATCAATCCTTACGCAAATGTAACCAAACAAGATCTCCAGGTGCAAACACAACATGTTTTCTACCCTTATCTCCAGCAAGTTTATATTTAGCATTCATACGCTCAATGTTTTCCTTAGTTAACTCATGCATTTTCAAAATCAATTCAGCACGTTCGTTAGCATCAAAATTAACCTTCTCCGAAGATGGAAGAGGCAACAAATCAATAGGTGCACAAGGTAGGAAACCATACACAATTTCAAAAGGGCACATCTTAGTAGTAGAATGCAATGAACGATTATAAGCAAATTCAATATGAGGCAAGCATTATTCCCACATTTTCTTGTTATTCTTCAAAACAGCCCTAAGCATAGTAGACAATGTTCTATTGACTACTTCAGTTTGTCCATCAGTTTGGGGGTGACAAGTAGTACTAAAAAGCAGCTTAGTCTCCAACCTAGCCCATAAACTTCTCCAAAAGTGGCTAAGAAATTTAGTATCATGATCTGAAACAATAGTATTTGGCACACCATGCAAGCGAATAATTTCACGAAAGAACAAATCAGCAACATTAACAGCATCATCGCTTTTATGACATGGTATAAAGTGTGCCATTTTTGAGAACCTATCCACGACAACAAATATGCTATCCCTCTCCTTGTTTGTTCGAGGTAAACCTAAAACAAAGTCCATAGATATATCTATAACGCCCTCGATGCGGCTATAGCTCCCACGTGTCGAGGCACGACTTAGAGACATAACCGCATTGAAAGCAATGTCGCAAGTCAGGCAATCATTACAACATCCCATGTAATATATAATAAAAAGGGGGAGATACATAGTTGGCTTACACTCGCCACGTCACATCAAAGTACATAAATAACATCCATCATACCAACACTCATGGCCCGACTACGGCGCCAAAATAGAAGAAAACCCAACTTGCGACAAGGCCCTGAATCGAACCCCAACTAGGCACCACTACAGATCATCAGGAAAGGAAACATAATAACGCTGAGAGTCCTCATCGAACTCCCACTTGAGCTCGTACTCGTCACCTGGAGCGGAATCACCTGGACCTGCATCTGGAGTTATAGTAATCTGTGAGCCACAAGGACTCAGCAATCTCGCACCCTCGCGATCAAGACTATTTAAGCTTATAGGAAGGGTAAGGCAATTATAAGTGGAGCTGCAGCAAGCGACTAGCATATATGGTGGCTATATTATTCGCAAAAGAGAGCGAGAAGAGGAGGCAAAGCACGAGCGAGAAGCTAGAAGGCAACCTGCGCAAACATTACTCCAACACCGTGTCCACTTCCCGGACTCCGCCGAGAAGAGGCCATCACGGTAACACACTCAGTTGATTCATTTTAATTAATTAAGGTTCAAGTTATCTATAACCGGACATTAAAAAATTCCCATCTGCCCATAACCGCAGGCACGGCTTTCGAAAGTTCAATCCCTGCAGGTGAGTCCCAACTTAGCCCATGACAAGCTCTCACGGTCAACGAAGGAATAGAGCTCCTCCCAAGATGTTCTGATCAGACTCGGTATCTCGGTAACTCAAGACACTTCGACAGGTTAAAACAAGACCAGCAACACCGCCCGAATGTGCCGACAAATCCCGATAGGAGCTGCACATATCTCGTTCTCAGGGCACACTCAGATAGGTCAAGCTACGAGTAAAACCAACCCTCAAGTTTCCTCGAGGTGGCCCCGCAGGCTGCCCGGTTCGGACCAACACTCAGAGGGAGCACTGGCCCCGGGGGGGGGGGGGTTAAAATAAGATGACCCTTGGGCTCCGGTAACCCAAGGGAAAAAGAGGCTAGGTGGCGAATGGTAAAACCAAGGTTGGGCATTGCTAGAAAAGCTTTAAACAAGGCGAACTATCAAGGGGTTCCCATTATAACCCAACCGCGTATGGAACGCACAATCCGGGAACATAACACCGATATGACGGAAACTAGAACGGCGTGGAACAAAACACTAGGCGAGAGGCCGAGCCTTCCACCCTTTACCAAGTATATAGATGCATTAAGGTAACACGGCAATATAATGATATCCCAACAAGTAAATAAATGATGTTCCAACAAGGAACGACCTCCAATCTTCACCTGCAACTAGCAACGCTATAAGAGGGGCTGAGCAAAGCGGTAACATTGCCAATCAACGGTTTGCTAGGACATGGTGGGTTAGAGTTTCAACATGGCAATTGGGAGGCTGACAAGCAAAATGTAGGCATCGTAGCATTGGCATAGCAAGAGCGAGCAAACTAGCATAGCAAAGATAGTAGTGATTTCGAGGGTATGATCATCTTGCCTGCATAGTTGTCAGAGTTGACTGGATCCTCACAAGCAAACTCAATGGGCTCCTCGGTAGCGAACTCGTCTCCCTTCTCTACAAAAACAAGACAAACAAGCAACAAGGATACAATCAACCACGTGCAAGACCAAGCAATATGATGAAATGAAGATATGCTATGCGGGATGCGATGCGGGATGCAAAATGCAAGATATGACAGGAAATGCATGAACCTGGCCTCAACATGGAATTCCAAGGGTGCCCCTGGAAAGATGAGATGAAATCGCTTGAAAACGATATAAAGAACATCGGAATCGGAGTTACGGTTTGGAAATGGCAAGCGATTTAAGATATGACACTGGTCTGCGATTTACAGCAAGTAGGCATCTAAACACAATGAAATGGACATGCTAAAGCCACCAAACATGACAACAAAATACATGGCAGGGATGCACACAAGATGCTTAACAAAAGACTAGCACTGAGCCACGGCCAATTCATCCATTATGAGGTTCAAACAAGCATGGCAAAAACGCAAATGCAAAACAGATTCCAGACTTGGTGAAATTAACACTTGTCTGAAATTTCAGATCACGAAGCCCTCTTCGGAGCAGCAAAACAACATGATGCATGACCTGATTAAGATAAATAAGAACATGGCGTGGAGCTACTCAACAATCTTAACAAAAGTCCCAAAGTGACCTGGGGCCAAAAGGATCACAAAATATATAAACGAGCACACGAACATAGCTAAAACACAATCAGTTTTCAGACTTGGTGAAAACTGAGACATGCTGAAATACAACACACGAAGGCATGTAAACGAGCTCGATGCACTCACCACGGTGCAACTCATGGCAAGGCAATCATACATCCATTAAGAAGGCACAAAACACAAGCTAGACATGGCAAGAATAATGACATATCATGCACGGATCAACTACAACAACGCCGGCAAAATCGCAAACGAGTTGACGATCTGCCCAGATTCACCACGAAGCAAAAGTAGAGCTCGATTGACTCAAGCTAGGGTGCTCCATAATTGCAAACAAAGACATGGGTAGATATATCATAACATGATTAACAAAACTCCTTTACTGATAATCCTCAAAAGAGGTACGGATCACTAGGAAACAAGCTGAACATATGGCATCATGAACTAAATAATCCCAGACTTGGTGAAAACTATTAAGTCCCTGAAAACAGATTTCCCGGGTGCCTCTCTTTGCAAGCTTGCACAAGTCACCACACACATCCTAAAAATGCATGGGTTGCACCTCTGGAAAGAAGACAAAATCCTTAACAAAACATATGAAGGACTCACAGGCATATCATGCACACAATAATCATGGCAAAAATGACAAAAGTCTAAGATGAACTAGCAGATCTCACAATTAACTCACGAAGCCTCCTTCTAACAGCATTTCGGGCATCAAGATGAACTCAAATGCAAATTATGCACTAGAATGAAATGATGTACTCGTCGAGGCGAACATTTTGACATACTATATGCCCAAATCGGAGCTACGGATGCAAAGTTACGGAGCCTCGAACATAGCAACTTGGACTAAAAATTTTAGGGACGGTGAAAAAAAACCCCTCTCTCAGATCAGATCTAGGGTTTGCTTTACCCCGCACGCGAACCGAGGCGGTCAGAGCGGCGCTCGCCGGCGACGGGCAGGGCGGCGGCTGGCGTGAGGAGGTGAGGCGGGGCCGGCGACAGGCGGAGCGGCGCCGGCCCGCGGCGAGGCGAGGTGGCAGACGGCCCCGGGCGGCGATGGCTGCCGGCGGGCGGAGCGGCGCGGCACCGGAGCTCGCCGGAGCTCGGGCGGCGAACGGCGAGTGGCAGCGGGGCGAGGTAGGAGAAGACAACGGGCGGAGTCGGGCGGGTGGAGGAGATGGGCTCGGAGGGCCGGCCGTGGGCTCGCGGACCCGCGGCGGCGCTTGCCACGTGTCGGCCCAGGAGAGGCTGGGGGCGGCGGCGGACGTTGTCCGGCCTGGCGCGGACACGTCCGGTGGCGGCGGGATCCTGTTTTATTTTTGCTAGGGTTTCGGGGAGGAAGAAGAGATCCGAAAACGGGGGGGCTATTTATAGGCATAAGTGGAGCTAGGAGAGTCCAAATGAGGTGGGGTTTTCGGCCACGCGATCGTGATCGAACGCTCTAGGACATGGAGCAGAGTTTGGTGGGTTTGGGCCAAAATTAGAGGGGTGTTGGGCTGCAACACACACGAGGCCTTTTCGGTCCCTCGGTTAACCGTTCGAGTATCAAACGAAGTCCAAATGATACGAAACTTGACAGGCGGTCTACCGGTAGTGAACCAAGGCCACTTGGCAAGTCTCGGTCCAATCTGGAAATGTTTAATCCCCACGCATGAAAGAAAGCTAGAATTGACCACCGGAGGAGAACGAAGCGCCGGAATGCAAAACGGACAACGGGGAAAATGCTCGAATGCATGAGATGAACACGTATGCAAATGCAATGCACATGATAACATGATAAGAGATGCATGACAATGATAACAACATACGGAGACAAAGACCTGAACCCGAGAAATAAATATAACTTAACGCCGGAAACGGCAAGAGTTGGAGTACAAATTGGGAAAGTTACATCCGGGGTGTTACAACACTCCACCACTACGAAAAGATCTTGTCCCGAGATCTAGGACTGAAAGAACTCCGGGTACTCAGAACGGAGGTGATCCTCGCGTTCCCAGGTAGCTTCACGGTCGGAATGGTGTGACCAGTTGACTTTGAGAAATTTGATTGACTTGTTGCGAGTCTTGCGTTCAGTCTCTTCAAGAATAGCAACTGGGTGCTCACGATAAGAGAGATCTTCTTGGAGCTCAATGTCCTCGAAGTTGACGGTGCGGTCAGGAGTCTTAAAGCACTTTCGAAGCTGAGATACATGGAACACGTCATGAACATTTGCAAAGTTTGAAGGAAGCTCGAGTTGATAGGCGATGTCACCTCTCTTGCTGACAATCTTGAAAGGTCCCACGTATCTAGGGGCAAGCTTCCCTTTGATACCGAAGTGACGAGAACCTTTCATAGGAGAGACACGGAGGTAAACATGATCTCCGATCTCAAAAGCCAAATCACGGTGCTTACTATCATAGTAGCTCTTCTGACGGGATTGGGCTGCTTTGAGGTTATCACGAATGACTTTGCACATCTCTTCTGCTTCTGTGATTTAGTCATTACCCAAAAGCTGACGTTCACCGGTTTCAGACCAGTTGAGAGGGGTACGACACTTCCTGCCATACAGAATATCAAATGGGGCCTTGCCCGAACTTGCTTGAAAACTGTTGTTATAGGAGAATTCAGCATAAGGAAGACAATCCTCCCATTTCATGCCGAAGGAGATCACACAAGACCTGAGCATATCTTCAAGAATCTGGTTGACACGCTCGACTTGATCGCTTGTTTGAGGATGGAAAGCGGTGCTGAAGCGGATGTTCGTGCCCATGGCATTCTGAAAAGAATCCCAAAACTTGGAGGTAAAGATGCTGCCACGGTCTGAAGATATCACTTGAGGAATACCGTGCAGAGAGACAATACGAGAGGTATAGAGTTCCGCCAATTGAGCTGCAGTGATCGACTCTTTGATAGGCAGAAAGTGAGCCACTTTGGTGAGTTTGTTGATGACAACGAATATAGCATCATTGCCACGCTTGGACTTTGGAAACCCAGTCACGAAGTCCATCTCAATGTGGTCAAACTTCCATTCTGGAATGGCAAGAGGTTGGAGGAGACCTGCTGGCCTTTGGTGTTCTACCTTCACTCTTCTGCAGACATCACATTCATTCACGAATTGAGCGATCTCGCGCTTCATTCGAGTCCACCAATAAGCTTGCTTGAGGTCCTGATACATCTTTGTGCTCCCAGGGTGGATGGAGAGGAGAGAATTGTGAGCCTCGTTCATGATCACTTTACGAAGGTCACCTTTAGGCACAACAATACGATCCTCGAAGAAGAGAGTGTCCTTGTCATCAAGGCGGTAGCACTTGTACTTGGACTGACTCTTGGCAATCCCAATCTTCACCTTTTTCACCATAGCATCAAAAAGCTGGGCTTGGCGAATCTGGTCTTCTAAGGTAGGAGAGACTTGAAGGTTGTCGAGGAAACCTTGAGGAACAACTTGCAGATTAAGTTTGCGGAAAGCTTCACAAAGCTCGGGTTGATAAGGCTTGAGAATCAGACTGTTGCAATACGCTTTCCTGCTCAAAGCGTCAACAATCACATTAGCCTTGCCTGTAGTGTACTCGATACTCGGATTATACTCTTCAATCATTTCGACCCATCGAGTTTGCCTGAGATTGAGATTAGGCTGAGTGAAGATGTACTTGAGACTCTTGTGATCAGTGAAAATGTCCACTTTTCTTCCCAATAGAAGATGTCTCCAAGTCAAAAGAGCATGCACAACTGCCGCCAACTCGAGATCATGAGTGGGGTAGTTCTTCTCATTAGGCTTCAACTGGCGAGATGTATAAGCAACAAATTTCTTCTCTTGCATCAATACTGCGCCAAGACCTTGGAGAGAGGCATCACAAAAGACCTCGTACGGCTTGGATTCATCGGGCAGAGTCAGAACTGGAGCAGTGATCAACTCCTCTTTCAAAGTGTTGAAAGCAATATCACACTCCGGAGACCAAACGTACTTGACGTGCTTCTGAAGAAGATTTGAGAGAGGCTTTGCGATCTTAGAAAAGTTTTCAACGAATCTTCGGCAATAGCTTGCGAGACCGAGAAAACTGCGGAGTTGCTTCACGTTCTGAGGAGGTTCCCAATTCACAATTGCAGACACCTTCTCAGGATTCACGGAAATGCCCTTGGCAGAGATGATATGACCAAGATAAAGAACCTCATCGAGCCAAAATTCACACTTGGAGAACTTGGCATAGAACTGATGTTCTCTGAGCTTATCAAGAACCAAACGCAAGTGCTTGGCATGATCTTCCTTGTTCTTCGAGAAAACCAGAATGTCGTCGAGATAGACCAAAACGAAGTCATTGGTGTAGGCGTTGAAGATGAAATTCATCATGCGAGAGAACGTCGGAGGAGCGTTGGCGAGGCCAAAAGACATGACAGTGTATTCATATGAACCAAAGCTTGTTCTGAATGCTGTCTTGGGAATATCTTCTTCACAAATGCGAATTTGGTGATAACCCATACGGAGATCAAGCTTCGAGAATACTTGGGCACCTTTGAGTTGTTCGAACAGCTCATTGATGTTGGGAAGAGGGTATTTGTTCTTGATGGTCTTCTTGTTCACTGGACGGTAACCAACACAAAGTCAGTCCGTTCCATCCTTCTTCTTCACAAAAAGAACACCACAACCCCACGGAGAAGAATTAGGCCGAATGAGACCCATTCTTTCTTGCTCATCAAGTTGCTTCTTCAGCTCCTTCAACTCTTCAGGTCTAAGCTTGTAAGGACGTTTGCACACAGGTTCCGTGCCAGGCTCAAGTTCAATAACGAATTCAACTAGCCGGTGCGGAGGCATTCCTGGGAGCTCTTCTGGAAAGACGTCTTGATATTCGCAAACGACTGGAATTTGAGAGATGGCATCCAATTCACCCTTCTCATTGAGAGAAAACAGACGGATGGTATTATCCCGAGCGGCAAAGACAATTACATCCTAAGACGAATGAGTCAATTGAATCTACCTGGCTGCACAATCAAGCTGAGCCTTGTGCTTAGAAAGCCAATCCATTCCGAGAATAAGATCAATATCCGAGTTACCAAGCACCATAGGAGAAGAAAGGAACTTGTAGTCGCCCAACGTGATAGTAACATCTGGCACCTCCAAACTAGCACTCAAACGTTTGCCAGGAGAAACGATATCCATTTGTTTACCCAAATGAGAAGAAACGAACTCATGCTTGGTAAAAAATGGCTTAGATATGAAACAATGCAATGCACCCGTGTCAAAAAGAACTCTTGCAGGAATATCATTAACAGGAAGGTTACCCATGATCACATCTGACGAGTCCTCTGCCTGAGCTGCATTTAGCAAATTGACCTTGGCGTGCTTGGGGTTATGCTTGACCACGGCTGTACTTGCCGATCTGACAGGAGGAGGAGGAGGAAGACGCCTCTGGTTGAGACACTTGTTGGCATAGTGACCCTTCTGTTGGCACTTGTTGCACGTGACCTCTGAAAACGGACGGTGATACGGAGCACTCGATCTTGGAGCTTGAGACGAAGTCTTGTTCTGAAAGCTAGGGTTGGGTGGGTGGGAAGAACCACTGCCACCTTTGCTCTTCTGCTGATACGGCTGACGGAACGGAGGAGGAGGAAGCCAAAACTTCTGCTGCTTGGCCACTTGATTAGAGGAAGAAGGAGTAACATCTCTGACTCGCTTCCTGGAAGCATCACACCTCAACTGAGCAGCCTCTTGCTTTAGTGACATGTTGTAGAACTCATCGTATCTCAAGGGCTCGAAGAGAACAAGAGCGAGCTGAATATCTTCTCTGAGACCACCCCTGAACTGGTATATCATGCTCTTCTCATCAGGCACGTCCTGCTTGGCAAAGCGGGCAAGCTTCTGGAACAATTTGTTGTAGTCATAGACAAACAAAGAGCCTTGCTTCAGATTGCGGAATTCCTCACGCTTGCTTTCAACCACACTCTGCGGAATATGATGAGCTCGGAAATCTCGACGGAAATCATCCCAAGTGATAACACGTCCACCTCTGGAATCCTTGTACTGCTGGAACCATTCTGCAGCTTGATCTTTGAGTTGGAAGGAAGCGAACTTGACAAAGTCCTCAGGCCTGACGTTACTGCACTCGAAATGTTTGCACAGATCCACAAGCCAATCGTCAGCATCGGTTGCCTCAACACAATTGCTGAAAGTCTTTGGCCCGTTAGCAAGGAACTGGTTGAGTGTAGCAAAGTGACTCTGATTGCTGCCTTGATTCCCTTGACTGCCTAGATTGCGCTCTTGAAGAATTTGCATGATCAGATGTGTGTTTGCATTGGTTGCGGCCATCACAGCTTGCCATGCCTCTGGAGGAGGTGGAGGTGGTGGCGGATCAGGATTCGGAGTCGTGCGCGTTGGAGGAGCCATCCTGAAGAGGTTGACCACCATTAGCACATTGACAGACAAATATTGAAGCTGAATCCAATGGAATGAAAATTGCAACATATAGTCTTCACATCCGAACAAAATGAACGAATGCATTCCTCTTGAAATGGTCACATATCCATAAATTGAGAAGCCACGTAGAATTAAGGTAGGGAAATAAATCAACAAGGTACGGATCAAGAACGAATAATCGGTAAGAAATCCCAATCTCAAACCAATATTCGTGGAAGAAGAACTAGAGCTACTAGAATTCCCACCTATGAAACTCCCGAACCTTTCCGGTTATGCAATCAGGTGTTGGGGATACAGGGGAAGCATAATATCTCACCCAAACTGGCAAATCCTACATCCAGCTGTATCCATCCTTCAACACATAACCAAGAAAACTTCGGAAACCATCTATCTCAACCTTCGAAAAGCATCCGTTATACAAGTTATGGCGATACTCCCGAACTCCCGCCCCAGTACTGGGTGGCGTCGAGGTTATCTCACCAACGAACTGCATAAAAGAGATTTTCGATGTCGGCGAACATATCTCAAGTATTCCAGAATTGCAACGATAAAATTATGATGACAACACCTCAGAGCTCAACTCCCCGGGACACTTCCACTAAACCCCTGACAGGAGGCACCAAGTCAATGTTCTCATCATAAGCCATCGGAACGATTCCAAGATACTCGCGTGATCCTAAATTTTTTTTTGTGAAATTTGAGAAGAGAAGAGTCAAAACTCTACGTCAGGATGCCTTACCAGAGCGATGAGGAGACTAGGAAGTAAAAAGAATTCCTAAGCTCTCCGATATATAATTCCTAAATGACTCAAAACATTTTTTTCTAGACTCAACTCGGCTACTAAAAACGATCAAGCAATGGGGCTCCTAAGGTCGGGGAAGGCTCTGATTACCAACTTGTAACGCCCTCGATGCGGCTATAGCTCCCACGTGTCGAGGCACGACTTAGAGACATAACCGCATTGAAAGCAATGTCGCAAGTCTGGCAATCATTACAACATCCCATGTAATATATAATAAAAAGGGGGAGATACATAGTTGGCTTACACTCGCCACGTCACATCAAAGTACATAAATAACATCCATCATACCAACACTCATGGCCCGACTACGGCGCCAAAATAGAAGAAAACCCAACTTGCGACAAGGCCCTGAATCGAACCCCAACTAGGCACCACTACAGATCATCGGGAAGGGAAACATAATAACGCTGAGAGTCCTCGTCGAACTCCCACTTGAGCTCGTACTCGTCACCTGGAGCGGAATCACCTGGACCTGCATCTGGAGTTATAGTAATCTGTGAGCCACAGGGACTCAGCAATCTCGCACCCTCGCGGTCAAGACTATTTAAGCTTATAGGAAGGGTAAGGCAATTATAAGTGGAGCTGCAGCAAGCGACTAGCATATATGGTGGCTATCTTATTCGCAAAAGAGAGTGAGAAGAGGAGGCAAAGCGCGAGCGAGAAGCTAGAAGGCAACTTGCGCAAACATTACTCCAACACCGTGTCCACTTCTCGGACTCCGCCGAGAAGAGGCCATCACGATAACACACTCAGTTGATTCATTTTAATTAATTAAGGTTCAAGTTATCTACAACCGGACATTAACAAATTCCCATCTGCCCATAACCGCAGGCACGGCTTTCGAAAGTTCAATCCCTGCAGGGGAGTCCCAACTTAGCCCATGACAAGCTCTCACGGTCAACGAAGGAATAGACCTCCTCCCAAGACGTTCTGATCAGACTCGGTATCTCGGTAACTCAAGACACTTCGACAGGTTAAAACAAGACCAGCAACACCGCCCGAATGTGCCGACAAATCCCGATAGGAGCTGCACATATCTCGTTCTCAGGGCACACTCAGATAGGTCAAGCTACGAGTAAAACCAACCCTCAAGTTTCCCCGAGGTGGCCCCGCAGGCTGCCCGGTTCGGACCAACACTCAGAGGGAGCACTGGCCCGGGGGGGTTTAAAATAAGATGACCCTTGGGCTCCGGTAACCCAAGGGAAAAAGAGGCTAGGTGGCTAATGGTAAAACCAAGGTTGGGCATTGCTGGAAAACCTTTAAACAAGGCGAACTATCAAGGGGTTCCCATTATAACCCAACCGCGTAAGGAACGCACAATCCGGGAACATAACACCGATATGACGGAAACTAGGATGGCAAGAGTGAAACAAAACACTAGGCGAGAGGCCGAGCCTTCCATCCTTTACCAAGTATATATATGCATTAAGATAACATGGCAATATAATGATATCTCAACAAGTAAATAAATGATGTTCCAACAAGGAACGGCCTCCAATCTTCACCTGCAACTAGCAACGCTATAAGAGGGGCTGAGCAAAGCGGTAACATAGCCAATCAATGGTTTGCTAGGACATGGTGGGTTAGAGTTTCAACATGGAAATTGGGAGGCTGACAAGCAAAAGGTAGGCATCGTAGCATTGGCATAGCAAGAGCGAGCAAACTAGCATAGCAAAGATAGTAGTGATTTCGAGGGTATGATCATCTTGCCTGCACAGTTGTCAGAGTTGACTGGATCCTCACAAGCAAAATCAACGGGCTCCTCGGTAGCAAACTCGTCTCCTGTCTCTACCCAAACAAGACAAACAAGCAACAAGGATACAATCAACCACGTGCAAGACCAAGCAATATGATGAAATGAAGATATGCTATGCGGGATGCGATGCGGAATGCAAAATGCAAGATCTGACAGGAAATGCATGAACCTGGCCTCAAATTGGAATTCAAAGGGTGCCACTGGAAAGATGAGATGAAATCGCTTGAAAACAATATTATGAACGCCGGAATCGGAGTTACGGTTTGGAAATGGTAAGCGATTTAAGATGACACCGGTCTGCGATTTACAGCAAGTAGGCATCTAAACGCAATGAAATGGACATGATACAGCCACCAAACATAACAACAAAATATATGGCAGGGATGCACACAAGATGCTTAACAAAAGACTAGCACAGAGCCACGGCCAATTCATCAATTATGAGGTTCAAACAAGCATGGCAAAAACGCAAATGCAAAATAGATTCCAGACTTAGTGAAATTAACACTTGTCTGAAATTTCAGATCACGAAGCCCTCTTCGGAGTAGCAAAACAACATGATACATGACCTGATTAAGATAAATAAGAACATGACATGGAGATAATCAACAAGCTTAACAAAATTCCCAAAGTGACCTGGGGCTAAAAGGGATCACAAAATATATAAACGAGCACACGAACATAGCTAAAACACAATCAGTTTTCAGACTTAGTGAAAACTGAGACATGCTGAAATACAACACACGAAGGCATGTAAACGAGCTCGATGCACTCACCACGGTGCAACTCATGGCAAGGCAAGCATACATCCATTAAGAAGGCACAAAATATAAGCTAGAAATGGCAAGAACAATGACATATCATGCATGGATCAACTACAACAACGCCGGCAAAATCGCACACGAGTTGACGATCTGCCCAGATTCACCACGAAGCAAAAGTAGAGCTCGATTGACTCAAGCTAGGTTGCTCCATAATTGCAAACAAAGACATGGATAGATATAGCATAACATGATTAACAAAACTCCTTTATTGATAATCCTCTAAAGAGGCACGGATCACTAGGAAACAAGCTGAACATATGGCATCATGAACTAAATAATCCCAGACTTGGTGAAAACTACTAAGTCCCTGAAAACAAATTTCCCGGGTGCCTCTCTTTGCAAGCTTGCACAAGTCACCACACACATCCTAAAAATGCATGGGTTGCACCTCTGTAAAGAAGACAAAATCCTAAACAAAACATATGAAAGACTCACAGGCATATCATGCACACAATAATCATGGCAAAAATGACAAAAGTGTAAGGTGAACTAGCAGATCTGACAATTAACTCATGAAGCCTACTTCTAACAGCATTTCGGGCACCAAGATGAACTCAAATGCGAATGACGCAATGGAATGAAATGATGTACTCGTCGAGGCGAACATTTTTATATACTATATGCCCAAATCGGAGCTACGGATGCAAAGTTACGGATCCTCGAACATAGCAACTTGGACTAAAAATTTTAGGGACTTAGTGAAAAAAACCCCTCTCTCAGATCAGATCTAGGGTTTGCTTTACCCCGCGCGCGAACCGAGGCGGCCGGAGCAGCGCTCGCCGGCGACGGGCAGGGCGGCGGCCGGCGATGCCGACCGGTGGTGGCGGCGGAGCGGCGCCGGCCCGCGGCGAGGCGAGGTGGCAGACGGCCCCGGGCGGCGACGGCTGCCGGCGGGCGGAGCGGAGCGGCACCGGAGCTCGCCGGAGCTCGGGCGGCGAATGGCGAGTGGCGGCGGGACGAGGTAGGAGAAGACACTGGGCGGAGTCGGGCGGGTGGAGGAGATGGGCTCGGAGGGCCAGCCGTGGGCTCGCGGACCCGCGGCGGCGCTTGCCACGTGTCGGCCCAGGAGAGGCTAGGGGCGGCGGCGGACGTTGTCCGGCCTGGCGCGGACACGTCCGGCGGCGGCGGGATCCTGTTTTATTTTTGCTAGGGTTTTGGGGAGGAAGAAGAGATCCGAAAACGGGGGGGGGGGGCTATTTATAGGCATAAGTGGAGCTAGGAGAGTCCAAATGAGGTGCGGTTTTCGGCCACGCGATCGTGATCGAACGCTCTAGGACATGGAGCAGAGTTTGGTGGGTTTTGGGCCAAAACTGGAGGGGTGTTGGGCTGCAACACACACAAGGCCTTTTCGGTCCCTCGGTTAACCGTTGGAGTATCAAACAAAGTCCAAATGATACGAAACTTGACAGGCGGTCTACCGGTAGTGAACCAAGGCCGCTTGGCAAGTCTTGGTCCAATCCGGAAATGTTTAATCCCCACGCACGAAAGAAAGCTAGAATTGACCACCGGAGGAGAACGAAGCGCCGGAATGCAAAACGGACAATGGGGAAAATGCTCGAATGCATGAGATGAACACGTATGCAAATGCAATGCACATGATGACATGATAAGAGATGCATGACAATGATAACAACACACGGAGACAAAGACCCGAACCCGAGAAATAAATATAACTTAACGCCAGAAACGGCAAGAGTTGGAGTACAAATTGGGAAAGTTACATCCGGGTGTTACAATATCCTCCCAAGGAACACTAGGTACAGGCAAAGGCATATATAAACCATGAGGATTGAGTCGTGACTTAGCTTTTTGACATGTAGTGCAGCGAGCAACAAAACGCTCAACATCCCGTCTCATCTTTGGCCAAAAGAAATGTGTAGCAAGTATATCCTCCGTCTTCTTGACGCCAAACTGTCCTATTAATCCTCCTCCATGCGCCTCCTACAACAACAAAAGACGAATGGAGCTAGCTGGAATGCATAGCTTGTTAGCACGAAACACAAATCCATCGTTAAGAACGAACTTGTTCCAAGTTCTCCCTTCCTTACAATTCTGCAATACATCTTTAAATTCAGCATCATGAACATATTGATCTTTGATGGTCTCCAAACCAAATATTTTAAAGTCAAGTTGTGAAAGCATAGTATAACGACGAGACAATGCACCCGCAATAACATTTTCTTTACCCTTCTTGTGTTTAATGACATAAGGGAAAGTCTCAATGAATTCAACCCATTTAGCATGTCTACGGTTCAGTTTTGCTTCACTTTTAATGTGTTTCAAAGATTCATGATCAGAATGTATAACAAATTTCTTGGGCCATAAATAATGTTGCCATGTCTCTAAGGTCCGAACAAGAGCATATAATTCTTTATCATAAGTAGAATTGTTTAGACTAGGCCCACTCAATTTTTCAAAAAAGTATGCAAGAGGTTGGCCATCTTGTAATAACACACCTCCTAATCCAATTCCACTAGCACCACATTCAAGCTCAAAAGTCTTATTGAAATTAGGAAATTGGAGTAAAGGAGCATGTGTCAACTTATCTTTCAATACCGTGAAGGCTTCTTCCTATGCGGTACCCCAAACAAAAGGCACATCCTTCTTTGTAAGCTCGTTGAGAGGTGCAGCAATGGTGCTGAAATCTCTCACAAAACGCCTATAGAAACCAGCGAGGCCAAGGAAACTCCTCACTTGTGTGACCGTTTTGGGCTGCGGTCAACTCTCAATAGCTTCAATCTTGGCTTTATCAACTTCAATTTCCTGTGGAGTAACAACATAGCCAAGAAAAGATACTCGGTCAGCGCAAAAGGTACACTTTCCAAGGTTACCAAACAAACATGCATCACGTAGAGCAATAAAAACAGCACATAAATATTCCAAATGTTCCTCCAAAGATTTGCTATAAATCAATATGTCATCCAAGTAAACTACCACAAATCGTCCAATGAAAGTACGTAAAACTTTGTTCATTAACCTCATGAAAGTACTAGGTGCATTAGTTAACCCAAAAGGCATGACTAACCACTCATATAATCTAAACTTAGTTTTAAATGCTGTTTTCCAATCATCTCCCAATTTCATACGAATTTGATGGTATCCACTATGCAAATCAACTTTGGAGAATATTGTAGAGCCACTCAATTCATCAAGCATATCATCTAGCCTAGGAATAGGATGATGATAACGAATAGTAATATTATTAATGCCTCTACAATCAACGCACATACGTGACGTACCATCCTTTTTCGGCACTAAAATGATAGGAACAGCACAAGGACTAAGGGATTCGCGTATATAACCTTTGTCGAGCAGTTCTTGTACATGACGCATAATCTCCTTCGTCTCCTCTGGATTGGTACAGTATGGTGCATGGTTGGGTAATGATGCACTGGGAATTAAGTCAATTTGATGCTCAATCCCTCGAATAGGTGGTAATCCCGGTGGCACGTCCTGTGGAAAGACGTCAGCGAACTCCTGCAAAATGTTAGTGACAGCAGGAGGCAAAGAGGAAGGCACATCCTCGAATGAAAATAATGCCTCTTTGCACACAAAAGCATAGCAAACAAATTTGCTAAAATGTAGATCATCAATATCAGATTTTGTGGCAAGTAAACATGCACTTTTCAATGTAATTTCAGAAGCAACACTAGATTGTTTATTATTAGGCTACATTCGATGCTCAAATTATTTTGCCACAATCTGATTTTCACTCTTATTTTTCTTCTGTTTTGCTTTATTAGCTCTATTAATATCATCTTTCAAAATGGAACCAGGAGTCCTAGGAAGCAAAGTAATATTTTTATCCTTATGAACAAGAGTATACTTATTTTTTCTACCATGGTGTACAGAATTTTTATCAAATTGCCATGGTCTACCAAGTAATAAGGAACATGCTTGCATAGGTACCACATCACAAACAACATAATCAGCATATGTAGAGATACTAAAATGTAGACGAACAGTACGTGTTACCTTAACCTTGCCGCTGTTGTTGAACCATTGGATGTAGTAAGGATGTGGATGTGGTCTTGTGATGAGAGATAGCTTCTCCACCATCTCCATGCTAGCCAAGTTATTGCAGCTCCCTCCATCTATGATGACGTAAACAGAACGTTCCTTCACAACTCCCTTTTATGGAAAAAATTATGCCTCTGATTTTGCTCAGCTTGTGTAACCTGCACACTCAAAACACGTTGAGCAACTAAACATTCATACCTGTCAGCATCTTCAGCAGCCATGTATTGCGTCTCATGATCAGAATCATCTCCACCGTGTTCTTCACGTGTAATAAGAGCCAAAGTCTCCTCATCATAGTGACTAGCGGACTCATACCCACCATCCTCAGTAGCAATCATCACATGCTGAGACTGGCATTCTCTCGCATAAAGTCCTCTTCCCTTACAACAACGACAAATAATATCACTTGTGTGCCCTGTTGATGCCATGGAAGCAGAAGAGCTCTGCGCAGGTCCAGCAGGTGTGCTCTTGGCAGATGTGGGGGTTGTGCCTGCTTTCTTGTATCACGGCTGGAGGTGGCACCTGATGGAGGTGCTGGTGGAGTGGAAGTAGAGGATGCACGTGGTGTCCATGATGAAGATCGACCTACAGAAAAGTTAGTTCGTGCCAATGCCTGTCGATCCTGCACTTCACGTTCAGCTTTACAAGCAAGATGGAATAAACGAGTGATATTAGTATACTCCTTATACTCTAAAATGGTCTGAATCTCTCTATTTAATCCACCCATAAAACATGCAAGCATAGTTTCACTCTCCTCAACAATACCACATCTAATCATGCCAGTTTGTAATTCCTGATAATATTCTTCTACAGAATTTTTTCCTTGTCTTAAGCGCTACAATATTTGAAGTAATTCACGTTGATAATATGGTGGAACCCAACGAGTACGCATAGCAGTTTTCAAAGCAGCCCAAGTAGCTGGATTAGGATATAATCTACAATGTTCATACCACCAAACACATGCAAAGCTAGTGAAAGCACAAACAGCAGCAGGAACACGTCTCTCCTCAGGATATTGTAAACATGTAAATCGTTGTTCAGTTTATAACTCCCATGTAAGATATATATCAGGAACATATCTACCCTCAAATGGTGGAATATTCAATTTTAGTTAAGGAGATGCTCATGATCTCGTACCTGAGGGTGAGCTCTACCATTTCCATTATTTGCATGTGGATGACCTGGTGGTTGCGGTGCTGGTGGTGGTACGTAGTTCTGATTTTGATCTACCTCATCCTCGAAATCTCCGGCAAAATCATCCTCCTCCGCATCAGCAGCAGGAGCCACAGAAGTATCAACAGGAGCACCAACAGTTTGGCCAGGTGCAAGAGGGAGACGGCTTGCTCGGCGGAGGGCTGTTTCACAATGTGTAGGTAGTCATCGTTGTTGTTGTTGTTGTTGTTGTAGAGGTGCATTAGGTGCAGTGGGTGATGGTGGTGGAAGACGCGCGAGCAATTCATTAAACCTGTTATCGGGCTTTGTTCCGAATCCATCCCATCTATCTTCTCCATGGCCTCTTCAAATCTTTCTAGCACATCTTGCACCTGTCCACTCATCATTTGCTGAAATTTATCATGCAACTCCTTATTCGTCATGTTCTCCCAGTCAGTCTCGTCGGCTTGTGATCCTGCCATGGTTAGCAACAATAGAAACACACAAGAATATGATCCTACAGACTACTAACAAGAGGTGGTGGTGGTGTCACAAATCCTTCAAGCAAATCTCAAATTCTTACCAGTTCTTACCCAGCAGCAGGCGGTGATCGGCAACCGTCGTAGTCAAAACTCTCAAATCTTGGATAGAGCAATTACCAGGGAGAGTCAAACGCATGACGTAGATGTATGTGGAGCTGAGAAGGCTTATAATATGATAGCAAAAAGGGTCAGCAATAATCAATTCAGAGATGCAAAGTTGAATAAACGCTCAACGACGGTATTGTGCTGGTCCTAGGCTAGACCGTGCTAGAGACGCGAGTCTAGAACACTAACAAAATCACGGCGCTGCATGTAAACAATGGAGGAGCACACTCTGACTTTTTTTCCTTTTTTCAATTTTTTTGCACTTTTTTTCCTCTTTTTTTTTGCTCCGCAATAATTATTTTCGAAAAAGTCTACAAATGGTCTAAAAACTGCCTAGCCAGAATTTTCCAGACTTAGTTTTTTTGAGTTTGGAACTATTTTTTCTTCTGCAGGTAGCACAGAATCTCGGGAGTCCTACTCTGTCACGACTCGGAGTATGGCGTGATCTGGAACTCGAAAACAATGCAACAATTACTGGACTCGGACTAGGACTGGTGGCGGAGATGAATCTGCTGGAATCTCGGACTGGTGGCGGTGATGAATCTGGTGGAAATTGGACTGGTGGCGGATATATGTTGCAGGTGAACTCGGATTGGCATGATGGCGGAGGATATGTGTGGCGTAAATGGACTCGGATTGGTGGTGAATATGGCAGCGACGATGAAGTTGGTGTGCTGGTGGTATATGGCAGCAGCGATGATGATGATGCAGTGGTGATATATGGCAGTGGCGACGTGACAACCTGTGAACAGAACTCGAAACTCTAAAGGACTAGACGCTAAGACCAGCAACTTGACACGACGATGCAACCGCAAATTCAACAAAGCAAATACAGAAAAGATTATGCAAAGTCTCAGATTGGTTCGGCTAGGATGAACTAACCCTAAATTTTTTTGGCTTTTTCATGGACTATAGGTACGAAGAATAGACTCGATCTAAACTACGAAAAACTGTAAAATCTCACCGAGCAACCTGAAAATCTGATACCACTTGATAGAGGCAAAGGTGTCCCGATGTTTCGATGAGATGGTGGCTATCGTTTTCTGTGGGAGTCGACCTTGACGATTCGACAACGAACGTGCGAGACGTCGCGCCTTAGCAATCACTAAACCAACTTCCGAGGGTTATTGACCATGCCGGAGCACGATCAACCTGACCAGGAGGATCTGTTTCCTGCAAGCAAACGAAGAACAAGAAAAAACTGAGATTGCAATCTGGATATTGCGAATATAAGATGAAAGCTTTATTGATCAAGGTGGGGTTCTGTGACACCTTGGTCTGGTCGTTGAACACAAACGAAGTACGCGAATTTGCAGCTATGGCGAACTTTTAATCTAAACAAAACCCAAAGCGTAAACAATGCCCTAAGGGCTGTATATATGGAGGAGAGAGGGGGAATTTCGTGGCCCTTGGTGGAGGGGTCCGAAACCAACCCTAACTCTTGTTTCCCCATACATACAGACTCTAAAAACAGCCTATAATTAAGTACTTCGAAAATACATGGGCCTGGCCCAATAATAAGGTGACACAGCACCTAAAATAGCCTCTGGACGAAATTTATGAAGTGGCATCTTGTATATTTCGTCCCATGCTTCATGCACTCATTATGGTGGCTTCAGAGTCCTGGAATCATCACTTGTAACTCCGTTCTTGTTCCCCTTGCGCATGCCATCATCTCCATGCTTGAACTTGCTCCAAGGTTCATCTTTCTTGTCCAAGCTAGGCCCTTCATTTGTAAGAAAAAAAAATCTATCCAATTTAGGCAGCATCATATTCTCATGAACATTAGAATCGTTACCAAGAAACGAAGGTACCTTATAATTCAATTGGCATGCGCGAGCTCTAGTAATCGGTTTAGTATGTATAGCAGCAGGGGCTGTGGGTGTAACAATGGTATTGATGTCCTCATCACCGACGGCCAAACGGAGGTGACGAACCGTACACTCTTGTTCAAGAAGAACATCAAGGAGGGAGAGGAGTATCTCCCAATCGCCGAGTTCGCCTACAACCGTGCAAGACATTCGACTACCGGCAAGTCCCCCTTCGAGGTTGTCTATGGATTCAACCCATTGTCCCCAATGGACATTCCTCCTCTACCACTACAAGAGAGCATCAACATGGACGCGAGCGACCGAGTGCACCACCTCACGAAGATGCATGAAGATACAAGGCACACCATAGAGCGCCAAGTACAACGACTCGCGACCAAGAGCAACGCCAACAAGTCCCCAATGATGTTCCAACCGGGTGACCTAGTTTGGGTACATCTCCGCAAGGATCGTTTCCCCAAGGAACGCAATTCCAAGCTACTTCCAAAAGTCGATGGCCCATTCAAGGTACACGCTCGCCAAAACCATCAAGTTCATCGAGAGCATGAAGACAATGGAACTCCTCCACGACAAGGGCAACATGAGGTTGACAACCCCCCGCGTCAAGAGCACCACGAGTTGAACAATCATCTACAACATGGGCGTCATCATCCCCGACCCCAATACAATGAAGAGCAACGCTACGGCAAGCTCAAGTTCACCATGCCCAAGTTCAACGGAAGCAATGATCCCGAAGAATATCTTTCATGGGCATTGAAAGTTGACTAGATCTTTCGTTTGCACAATTATGAAGAAGAGAAGAACATCGCGATGGCATCCCTTCAATTCCAATACTATGTCCTTATTTGGTGGGAACAAGTCATTGAGCGCCGAGAGGCAAGAGGTGATCCACCCATAACTACTTGGGCGCAAATGAAGGATGTCATGAGAGCACGTTTCGTACCTACCTACTACAACCGTGACCTCTTCAAGAAACTCCAACAACTCAAGCAAGGAACCTAGAGCGTTGAAGAATACTACAAGGGGATGGAGATTGCTATGATAAGAGCCAATGTCACGGAAGATGATGAGCAAACAATGGCTCGCTTCTTGAATGGCCTCAACCATCCCATCAAGAAGATCGCCGACTTCTAACCATACTCAAATCTCATCGAGCTAGTGCACCAAGCCACCAAAGCGAAACGCCAAGTGCAAGATGATTTCAAGTATGCCAAGTTCTCGTCCGAGACCTACGGCTCCTGTTATCAAGCTCCCGTGACTTCGGCAACTCCTACCTCAACTAGAGCATCACCATGTACCGGCGACAAGTCAAGTTACAAGAAGACTTCGACAAGCGCAAATCGTCCTCCTACTACAAGCAACTTCAAGACGAAAGCTTCATCATCATCTACTCCAACCGATGAGACCATCAAGACTAGTTCCATCAAATGTTTCACATGCGGAGGCCGAGGCCACAAGTCCTTCGAGTGCACAAACAAGCGCACCATGATCCTCAACGACGATGGCACCAATGACTCCATGAGTGAAGGAGAAATGGAAGCCCTTGAGCAAGTGGCCATGCACCGACAAGTGAACAACGAAGAAGAAGATGATCAAGTCTTTTGTGATGAAGATTCAAGTCCCGCTCTTGTTTTCTCTAAGGTCTTGACTCTTCAACATCAACAAGACAAAGATCAAAGATGCCATATCTTCCATACAAAGGCCGGCATCAATGGTTGGTCCGTCAAGGTCATCATCGATGGAGGTAGTTGCCACAACTTAGCAAGTGAAGAACTATGCTCCAAACTCCAATTGGTCAAGACGAAGCACCCTCACCCCTACAAGGTTCAACGGCTAAGTGACACCGGCACCATACAAGTCGAGCATCGAGTACAAGTCTCTTTCAAGATCGGCGCCTATGAAGACACTTTGGAGTGTGATGTCCTTCTGATGACCGTTTGCCACCTCCTTCTTGGGCGGCCATGGCAATTTGACCGAGGTGTCATTCACAATGGGCGTACCAATCACTATAGCTTCAAAATGAAAGGGAAAGAGTTTGTACTATGTCCTATGTCTCCAAGCCAAGTGCTCGCCGACAAGCAAAACACCCATCGTGGAGAGAATAGTGAGAGAGTGAGCCACCAAAAAGACAGTGAGCGCCACAAGCCCAAATTGAGTGCCTCCACGATGAGCGACAAGAAAAACTTAGTCCTATTTGCCACCAAACATGAGATGAGAGAAGTGTGTGAGAACCCATCTAGTGTCCTACACTACGTCCTCATGTGCAAGGACAATGCACCACAAACTAACACTTCTCACACTCTTCCTCTAGTGTTGTCTTCTCTTTTGCAGGAATTTCAAGATGTTTTCCCCGATGAGCTACCTCCGGGTCTACCTCCTCTACGAGGCATTGAACACCGAATCGACCTCATCCCCGGAGCACCTCTTCCGAACAAAGCTCCATACCATGTCAACCCCGACGAAACAAAAGAAATACAAAGGCAAGTAAAGCATCTCATAGACCATGGACATGTGCATGAAAGTTTGAGCCCTTGTGCCGTTCCGGTCATTTTTGTGCCAAGACGTGATGGTAGTTTTCGCATGTGCTCCGATTGTAGACCTATCAAAGCTATCACCGTTCGCTATAGGTATCCCATTCCACGCCTAGATGATATGCTTGATGAGCTTAGTGGTGCCACTATATTTTCCAAAATTGATCTTAAGAGTGGTTACTATCAAATCCGCATACAAGAGGGTGATGAATGGAAAACCGCCTTCAAAACCAAGTTTGGTTTGTATGAGTGATTAGTCATGCCTATGGGTCTTTCGGAAGCACCGGGCACTTTGATGCGCCTCATGAATCATGTCTTTCGCCCTTACATTGGTATATTTGTTGTGGTCTACTTTGATGACATTCTTGTGTTTAGCAAATCTATCAAAGAGCATGTCACCCATGTCTACACCGTTTTGCAAACTCTTAGAAAAGAGCGCCTCTATGCTAATATGGAGAAATGCCTTTTTGGTGTTGATAAGCTCGTTTTCATGGGTTTTGTTGTTTCTTCTAAGGTGTTCATGTTGATGAGTCCAAGATCAATGCTATTAAGACTTGGCCGCAACCAACCAACTTGCACCAAGTGCATAGTTTTCTTGGCCTTGCGGGTTTCTATCATCTCTTTGTGAAGGATTTTAGCACCATTGCTTCGCTTTGCATGCTTTGAGCAAAAATAATGCACCTTTTGTTTGGGGACCATCCCAAGATACCGCTTTCAATGAGCTTAAGAATTTGCTTACTCATGCTCCCGTGCTTGCTTTACCCAACTTCGACAAGCCTTTTGAGATCCATTGCGATGCTAGTGGTAATGGCATAGGAGGTGTGTTAACGCAAGAGAAGCGCCCCATAGCTTACTTTAGTGAGAAACTTTCCGGAGCGCAACTCAATTACCCCATCTATGACAAAGAGCTATATGCTTTAGTCTGTGTTTTGCATGAATGGGAACAGTACCTTCGTCCCCATGAGTTTATCATTCATACCGATCATGAGACTCTCAAGTATCTTAAGGGACAAACAAAGTTGAACAAGCGTCATGCTAAATGGAGTGAATTTATTGAGTCTTTTCCCTATGTAATCAAGTACATCAAGGGTAAAGAAAACATCGTCGCGGATGCTCTTTCCCGCATATGCATGCTTGTCACGCAACTTGATTTCGATGTCATTGGCTTCGAGCATATCATAGACTTGTATGAGCATGATGCAACTTTTGCTACTCCTTATGCCAAGTGTTTGTCGAATACATCTTGGGAATGATATTACATTAAAGACGGATATCTTATGAGAGCTAACAAACTTTGCATTCCTGAGTCCTCTCTTTGTTTCTTGCTTTTGCAGGAATCTCATGGAGGAGGCTCAATGGGACACTTCGGACGCGACAAGACGTTCGCCACACTCTTGAAGAGCTACTTTTGGCCAAAGATGTTTCGGTACGTCAATTGTTTCACCAACCGGTGTTCTACATGTCGCAAAGCTAAGTCCAAAGCTCAATCTCATGGTCTCTATATGGCTTTTCCAATTCCATACCAACCATGGGAAGACATTAGCATGGACTTTGTACTTGGTTTGCCTAGAACTCGAAATGGGAAAGATTCCATATTTGTCGTTGTGGATCGTTACTCCAAAATGGCACATTTTATTCCTTGCCACAAGATAGATGATGCTTCACATGTTGCTAATCTCTTTTGTAGGGAAATTTTGCGTCTCCATGGTGTGCCAAAGACCATCGTCTCGGACCGCGATGTCAAGTTCCTTAGCTACTTTTGGAAGACCCTATGCGCCAAGCTCGAAATCAAGCTACTCTTCTCCACGACGTACCATCCTCAAACCGACGGCCAAATGGAGGTGACAAACCGCACACTCTCCGCTCTACTTCGAGTACTCATTAAGAAGAACATCAAGGAGTGGGAGGAGTGTCTACCCATCACCGAGTTCGCCTACAACCGAGCACGACACTTAACAACCGGCAAGTCCCCTTTCGAGGTCGTCTACGGATTCAACCCTTTGTCACCATTGGATATTCTACCTACCACTCCAAGAGCGAATCAATTTGGATGCAAGTGCACGAGCGACCCATCTCAAGAAGGTGCATGAAGATACAAGAAACACCATCGAGTGCCAAGTACAATGCCTTGCGACCAAGCTCAATGTCAACAAGCAACCTATGGTCTTCAACATTGGTGATCTCGTGGCTCTACACCTTCGCAAGGACCGCTTTCCACAAGAACGCAAGTCTAAGCTTCGACCACGAGCAGATGGACCCTTCAAGGTACTCGCACGCTACAACGACAACGCTTGCAAGATCGACCTCCCGCGCGACAAATACAACGTGAGCGACATCTTCAACATCAAAGATCTCTCTCCCTTCCATGGTGATGAAGAATTCGATGCGAGGACGGATCTTCCCCAAGGGAGGGGAGATGATGCGGAACATCCCACGACCATCCCCATGGACGCCACCTCAACTATCCAAGCTCCAAGTGGGCCCGTGACAAGGGCTAGGGCACGTGCTATTCAATCCGAAGTGAAATCACTCCTACTTGAGTTTTCCCCCTCTTCAAGTGAGACATGGCTACTAGCTAAGTCCGAGATGCTATGTGTGATCAGGTACAACGCTCAAGACTCGGAGCCGAGGGCTGTAGAAGAAGAGACAGGCGTCAACACTCTGGACAACCCGGAACCTCCGGCCAGAGCCCAGAACATCCGGCCCCCGGACCTTCCGGCCTCCAACGACTTCGCCCAGCCCACGCATGCCAACTCTCGGGTTAGCCCGAAACCCATCCCAGACCTTCCGGCGCCTGGAACTTCCGGCCAGCCCGGACCTTCCAGGCCCCCGATGCCAACCCAGCCCCACTCGCGCCAACTCTCGGGTGAGGCCGGACCTTCCCCGGAACCTCCGGTGCCCGGAACTTCCGGCCTCGCCCGGGACTTCCGGCCCCGCCTGCGCGCAGCCACTTGGGCCGAGGCCTGTGTACCCTTTCGTCACCTAGACTATGAATACTGATGCGGAGCATCCCACGTTCATCCCCATGTACACTCCGACTACTCTCCAAACCCCAAGTGGACATATGATGAGACCTCGAACATACGCCATTGGACACAAGGTGAACTCACTCCTCTCTGAACCATCACTTTCTACATGTGAGATATGGCTACTACCTCCAACGTGTGTTCTATGCATGATCAGGTACTTGGAGGAAAGCCACGAAGTCACCACATCCAACGGAACAGCTAGCGAGGACGCCAAGTACAAGGACCAAGAGAAGAAGCTACGCGAAGCTACAGCCACCGGACGACCGGCCCAGCCCGGACATCCGACCCCTGAGGACCCGAGCCGAATCTACGGACGACCGGAGCCACCGGACGTCCGACGACTCCCAGCGCCCGGACGACCGCCACACACCGGACGTCCGACACTCTCCAGCGCCCGGACGTCCGACACCACCTGTCCGGAGCCAAAACGCCGGACATCCGACATGAACCGGACGACCGGACCCTCGCGAGCCACCGGATGTCCGGTACCTGTCGGACGTCCGACGCCTGTGCTCCCGTGTGTTGGGCCGAAGCCACCTACCCTTTCATTCGCCTAGACTATATATACTCCTCCTGATGAGGACATCAATACCATTGTTACACCCACAACCCCTACTGTTACATATACTGGACCAATTACTAGAGCTCGTGCACGCCAATTAAATTACCAGGTACTTTCATTTCTTGGTAATGATTCTAATGTTCATGAGATTATGATGCTGCCTAAATTGGATACATTTGTTTTGCTTACAAATGAAGGGCCTAGCTTGGAGAAGGATGAACATTGGAGCAAGAACACGCATGGAGTTGATGGCATGGGCAAGGGGATCAAAAATGGAGTTACAAGTGATGATTTCAGGACTTTGAAGCCGCCATAACGAGTGCATGAAGCCTTGGACGAAATATACAAGATGCCACTTCATAATATTCGTCCATAGGCTATTCTAGGTGCTGCGTCACCTTATTAATGGGCTAGGCCCATGTAATTTCGAAATACTTAAGTATAGGCTATTTTTAGAGTCTGTATGTGTGGGGAAACAAGAGTTAGGGTTGGTTTCGGACCCCACCCTCAAGGGCCAAGAAATTCCCCCCTCTTCCTCCATATATATATCCCTTAGGGCATCGTTTAGACTTTGGGGTTTTGTTTCAATTAAAAGTTCGCCATAGCTGCAACTTCTCGTACTTCGTTTGTGTCCAACGACCAGACCAAGACGTCACAGAACCCCACCTTGATCAATAAAGCTTTCATCTTATATTCGCAATATCCAGATTGCAATCTCAGTTTCTTGCTTGTTCTTCGTTTGCTTGCAGGAAACAGACCCTCGTGGTCAGGTTGATCGTGCTCCGGTGTGGTCAATAACCCCTCGGAAGTTCGTTTAGCGATTGCTAAGGCGTGACGTCTCGCATGTTCGTAGTCGGATCGTCAAGGTCGACTCCCCCAGAGATGATAGCCACCATCTCATCGAAACATCGGGACACCTTTGCCTCTATCACCTCCACCTCCTCCTAGTTAGGGTTAGCGTTGTGATAGCTCATTTGAGAGATAGAGCTACGCTCATCCATATCGGATCTACTCCACGAGAGAGACAACAGCCTCTACGGAGAAGACCCACCTTGGATTCAAGACCTCCTTGCGGAGAAGATCCCTTCGGATTCAAGCCCCCTTTCTAAGGGAAGATCCCCTTGTGGATTCAAGACCTCCGCACGGAGAAGAACCGGTTACCTCTTGTATCGTCCGTTGTTGACATTGGATCTTGTATCTCTCTTTGTGTTTCGAGGATCTAGCACATGTGTGATCATACTTGTTGGTTTGAGTGTTCTCTTGTGTTCCCCTCGTGATTTTCCCCTCGTTTCCCTCTTCGTGTTCTTCGTGTTCTTCGCGGGATCCGCTCCTTTCGTGAAAGATCAGGCCACTAGGGTCCTAACCTACATCATCTTGGTATCATGAGCCATGTTGATCATGATTTCGAAGCCTCCCCCACTGTTTTCTAGCCTTCTTTTGCTTGATTTCGTCCTAAATTCGAAAATCCCCACCAAAAATAGACCCAAATTTTTTGTGATTTGTTGATTTGATGATGTTTTGTTGATTTTGATCCATGGATTTGCTTGGTTTCGAGTGGATCTAGCATCTCCCCAAGTTTCCCCATCTTTCATCCACGAAATCTCATCAATTTTGACCCAAAAATCACCAAATTCCGCCCAAAATCGCGTCCCGAATCTCAGATCTCGAGTTGACCCCGATACACCGGACGACCGTCACTTTAACGGACATCCGGAGCCGCAGGAACCACCGGACGTCCGACCTTACCGGACGACCGGAACCCCTAACCCGAGCTGAAATTAGCGGATTTCCGACCCGACCGGACGTCCGGCGACCGGATATCCGTCCATTTCCGGACGTCCGCTACCGGTAAAAACTGACTTCGGCTGATTTTTGTTTCGGCCATAACTAATTCATCCGAACTCCGATTGTGACGTTCTTTAGCTCGTTTTGAAGCTCTTGACATCCCCCTTCCCAAAAAAATACCACCAACATCTTTTGGCTCCATAAAATTTTGACAATTTTGGCATCTTTGCCTAGGGCTTCCACCACATCATCCGCTACACCACCACCGACTTCTGCAACCTAACCAATTTTGTTCCCCTTTGCATTAGTGGTTGCTTGAGGGGTGAGTTGTGTCTCATAAGGTGTTTCGGCTACTTAGGGACCATGCTTTCCACTCTGACACCGTGTATAGTCCACCACCATAACCTCCACTTCCGCATTGCCAAGTGCAACACCACCACTTCCCGCTACCACCATTTGACTTTTGTCCTTGAGATTTTGAGTTGTGGTTTTTCTGTTTCCTAAGGTGTTTCGGCTACTTAGGGACGAGTCACCATCATCTTGGTATCTCCATCAAGATCACCACCACTCATCATCGACACGGACGGTAACCTCCATATCATCTTGGTATCGTGGTATCCCTCCATTTTATATTCCCTTGCCATTGCATTGATAACCCCAAGCCCATTTTGCGTCACTTACCTATCGAGACTAGCCATTTGAGTATTGCCGGCAACGTTACATGTGAACATTAGTGATCTACACCATACATTGCATACATACCATATCATATTGGTATCATACCATCTCGTAAGCAATAGCCATAGCATCATACTACATTGCATATAAGATCATCTTGGATCACCTTGTGAGAAACACCGGGAACCATACATACCATAGCATACTTGGGATAGAAAGTTTATCCATTTTGCATCTTATAGGTTGTGCACAAGTATCGTATCCGCCTAGTGAGAAATCGTGCTAGCGTGTGTGTGTTTATCCATTTCCCGTGGATTCCACATTTTGTGCTCATCCTTGCTTGCACGACCCCATTTATCTATCCGTGTGTGTGTTTCCGTGTGCCACATATTGCTATTGGTCTACTTGTTTCACTTGCGAATTTGTGAATCTCTTTCAACATTATTGACTCTTGCTAACATTTTACATCAAATTTTTGTGCCACTACCCCCACCAAGCTCCACCATAAGCCTTACTTGTGTAGGTGTGAGAAACCGACAAGAATTGGTACCAATTGTGCTATTTCCTTGTCCACATTGGAGTGATCATTGATCCACTTTCATCCTCGGTCAAGGTACATTTGGTATTCGTTCTTCTCTTTCTCCACTCATATTGGCTCGAATCTTGTGATGGATAGGCAAGGCATTTAATCTCCAGTCTTCGACAACGACGACGGCGTGAACAACTACATCACCAAAGCGTCAATCTTCGATCTACAACGACAAATGCAAGGCGCACAATCAAGATTGCGAGAGCGCATCAAGAACATATCCATCAACATTCATCACTCCGAAGCAAGGAAAAGGGACTACATCGACAAGAAGCTTTCCGCACATAAAGAGGAGCAAGATGCAAGGATAGAGGAGATTAGAGCCTTGATCAAGTCTTCTTCCCCTTCGTCATCTTCAAGGCGGCGATGTTCAAGCCACAAGTTTTCGGAGCGCCCAAGCGATGCAAGCGCAAGTCGTCCACGTCCACATCTCCATGGCGACCACCATCACATTCGTGATCCACATCGTCATGAAGGGCAAGTCATCTCCAAGCATCATGTGCACGACGACGACGAACGACATCTACTACGAGCTCAAGCACGACAATGATATCATAATCATGAAGATGCTCCACAAGCACAAGTGCACAAGTCCCAACAAGCACTACCTCATGCCAAGTCGAAGCTTCATGACCACAAAAGAATACCGCGAGACGACCACCACAAAGACGACGCAACGGCTCCATCAACCACTTCGGCATATTCGCCAAGTGTTCTCAAGGCATCTTCGCCTTTGGACGTACGGCATCTTCGCCTACTTCCCACGTGTATGCCTACATCGACTTCATCAAGTTCAAGGCGACTACCTACGAGCGAGGGCGACACTTCCATCTTCGGAAGCCCCTCAAGGAAGATGGCCAAGCATGGGAATTTCCCTTCGGTCATGGAGACGAGCTACAAGGTGCCACATCATTTGGGCCTCCAACAACAAGACGGCGACAAGAAGCTCGAGCAAGGGTCATCCCCTTCGACCACGGTGACGAGCACGAACCTCTTCAACAACATGAAGACGGCGCCCATATTGGACTCATACTCCGAGTCAAGCTACGAGACCGCACATGAGACCTTATCTTTGGTCTTCGAGGAGAGTGATGATGTGCCATCTTCGGCCTTCATCAACGGCTACGACCACTACATGATTGAGCATGGAGACATTTGCACCAACATCTCTCCGACAACGACATGTGACGAGATGCCCCAATTGCCATGTGAGGAGAGCCACCACCACATGAGTGACTCCACCACACATGACATTGAGAGCATTTCCTATAAGAGGATGAGTGTGACCACCACTAGCCCCACACTTGAGAGCATACCACACATCCTATGTGAGGTTGATAGCCATTTGAGTGACTCCACCAACCATATGAGTGAGAGCATCCGAGAGGGAGTGAGTGAGTCACAACACTTAGTCAGTGAGGTAGTTGACACGGCATGTGAGGCCACTTTGATTTCTAACGACTTAACCTCTACTCCTAGTGTGCTTTCTTCTTTGGTGCTAGGTCTCCTACATGACGACACGCCTATCCTCGACGAGTCCATACCTCCAATGGAGACAACGATGGCCATGGTGGAAGAAGATGCACCACCCACTGTAACATCCCAAATTTTCAATTTGGAATGTTATACATTAGGTCATCATGCATATCATATTTTATTTTGCCTTTGGTTTTGATCCTAGAAAAATCCTAAGCAACTCAAGGGCCCACAGAGAGAGTTGGGGATTTCGTTATTTACGTATTTGAGTTTTCTCAAATTATGCAAACAGGATCATTTGATTTTATTTATTTTATGATCAATTATTTCTATTACAAAAATATGAGAGAGGGAATAAAATGACTTTCCCAAAATATAGAAATATTGAGGATTTAATAAAAAATCAAATAAGTTTTATTTCGGAGTTTTTTGGTATTTTTATTTGAATTTAGGAAAAATGCGTGTTTTTCAAAGTTGTAGTTTGGGCCCAGATAAATGTTCACTTTATCGGGCTTGATTTTAGGAACCCGGCAAAATTTATTTCTTGATTTTTGGAGTCCGTTTAGTATTTCTTTTTATTTTCTTCTGAGCGGATTTATATATAAAAAAACGGAACCAACTTCGGGCCGTATTCGGCCTGGACCCCGCCGGCCTAGGCTATATAAACCGCCGCCCCGGCTTGAGGAGAGCCAGCCCGCCCGCCGCCTAAACCCTAGCCGCCGCCGCCTCTAGCCGCCGCCGCCGCAGCCGCCGGAGCGTGCGCCTTTCGAGGTTCGCCGCCGCCTCGTTTTCCGTGCTGTTTTAAAAAAAATTCTATTCGTCGTTTTTCTTTTTCGTCGGATTTTCCGCGGTTATTTTCTGATCGCGATTTCTGATCCGATTTTTGTTTTAGTATAACTTTTCGCTCGTTTATCGGAATCAGGCGATTCAAGCGCCTAGAGTTTCGTCTCGAAACCCTCTTTCCGAATAATCAACTTAAACAGGTTTTTGCTACTGTAAAATTTGCCCTAGATCCAGATTACTAGAACGAAGTTGTTTTCTTTCGCCGTTTGTTTTCTTTTGCTTTGTTCGATTTGATTCTTTTGCCAACCAGGGTTCTTAAGTTGAACCAGATTACTAGATCTTCTATTTGTGTTTTACCTGTGCATTAGATGAGTACTTATTGTATGCTTGTTGTTTGTCTGCGATAGAATACCCAGAGTGCGCCGCTTGTTACTTCCAATCTCTAGGTTACGCGGATCATCAGCAAGGCAAGTAACACTTTGATCATACCTTTTCTACAACCCAGTTTTATTGCATTAGATCAATCCTCACACATTGCATGAGTAGGATCTAATTAACTTGTGGGATGGGAAGTAGATGAGGTAGTACCTATTACCTGTTTATTATCAAACCTTTGGGAGTTACTTCTACGTTTGCTTATTATGCCATGCTATGCTAGTAGACGTGGATTGGGTGAGTGAAATCCATGATAGATGTGAGATTGATAATTAAGGGTTTATCTAAGGTGGGAACCTAACACACATATAGGTGGATTGAGGCACCTGGGGTTACTAGGACTTGCCTGTTTTCTTGGACCGCCACCCAGGCTCAAAGGGATCATGAGATTATTCATACTAGAAACTTCCGTGTGCAGCCACATGCCATTATGGGCTCTGGCATAGTTGACTAAGTTGTGCGAACTATTACAGTGGTAGACTAGCAGATGTAGGGGAAAGTAGGTGTACCGGTCTACCCGTCGTAAGGTGCTAGCGCTTCTGAAAGACTGTGTCTCGGTCATCCGTCTTCTCAAACACCCTGCAGTGCGAGAAACCAAACGGAGGCGATGGAGTCTTGTGGGGAAAAGTGCGCAAACCTCTGCAGAGTGTAACAAACTAATCATGGTTAGCCGTGTCCCCGGTTATGGAGAATCTTCAGTATCTAGTACCTGGATTTTCATGTGAATCTCAACATGTTACTCTAAAATTAATATTGTTGGGTTTTAATGATGTTACTTAATTGGGATTGAGAATGCTGTCAACCATTCTCAATGTTTCACAACCACCATGATAGTAATTAATTTTATTCCTTTGAAGTAGGGAAAAATTGGCTTTACGCAAAAACAGTAACCATAGAGCTTTCCACTAGCCAAATATGCATATAGTATAGTTGTTGCATTCCATTACTCTCTATGTGTTACCTTGCCAGCATATTCCATGTGCTGACCCGTTTTCGGGCTGCAACGTTAATGTTGTAGAATTTCAGACGATGATTAAGGAGTTTTAGGTCGTGGTTCTATACTCAGTGATGCCGTTGGAGTTGATGGACTCACTTATCTTCCAAGCCTTCCGCTGTTATCGTCACTAGATGGCCTTAAGCCATATTTATTGTAATAAGTTCTCTTTTGAGACTCTCGCTATAATAAGTGTGTGATTGCTACTCTGCTATAAATCCTCCGAGTGTCAGCATTACTGATCCAGGGATGACACCGGAGCACAGAGATCGGACTGTTTGAGGTCTGGTCGCTACAGAGATGGTATCAGAGCACATGCTGACTGTAGGACACGACCACTAAGCTAAAGACCTAGATCACTACTCACTCTCTTCTCTTCTGACTTCTCATCTTTTCTACTCTTTAGGATGGCGGATGCAAGGAACAAGTTCACACAACCAGAGGAAGATACACCCTTTGGACGCCACTTGAAGGAAGTCACTAGATACCTGAACATAGGAATACCAAGCTTCACGGGAACCTACAACACCACGTTACCTGAAGAAGAGCGCTGGATGATTCAAGTTCAAGTTCCAGGAAGGACGTTCATGCCAGTCACTGAGCCCATAGAGTTTTCTTTTGATGCACCAACTTGGAGTCTATGGAAGAGTATGGCAGCTCACATCGCCATGGGACGCATTGGAGAAGTCTACCGCAAGGATCTTAAGGATACTATCTACCAGATTTGTGGGCGCCTAGATGAACACTGGGAGATGATCAGCACCAGGAAGGATAGATCAATTGCAGCTTTTATTCAGGAGTTAAACCAGCACATTCGACGCCAGGAGAATCAGATGTGCGCCGATATGATAGATCTGAAGAAGGCTAAGACTAGGATCAAGGAACTAGAGGAAGAACTCAAGGCTACACGCGAAGATTATGAAGAAGAAATTGAAGTATTGGTGGAGAAGAATGACAATCTGATTAAGAAGATAGGAATATTTATGGGAGGCCCGACACCAGTAGATGAAGACGAAGAACCCAAGGAGATTAGCCCGGAGGACTACATCATCATTGACGCCACCGACTCGGAACAAGATAGTAGCAATGATGACTATGTGGATGAAGCAAGAGCAGATATCATGGAGTCTACAACCGTAGAATATTTCTATTAGACCCCCTCATCAGTAGTAGTAGTCCCCCATGTAAATATAGTAGTCCGAGCACTTTTGCGATAGTTAGCTCGATTGTATGCCTTGTTTGTTTGATTGAAGTGAATTGTGTGCTTTTGCCTCATGTGCATATGGGTAGTGTTTTCCCTTTAGACCCCCTCTATTCTTATATCTCATCTTTTCTAAACCCTCAGATGCCTCCGAGACGTGACCCCGGATTTGCCTTTCCGCCGGAGCTCACCCAGTTGATCCAGCAGCAGAACACCCTGATGCAGTTGCTAGTTCAGAATCAGAATCAAGGGAACAATAACAACCCACCACCACCACCACCACCTGTTGACCACTTAGCCCGTTTTCTTAGGCTGAATCCGCCGGTGTTTTCCAGTAGCACCGAGCCGATTGTAGCAGATGATTGGCTCCACAAGATAGCTAGAGAGTTGACCACAGCCGGATGCACAGATGTGGAGAAGGTGAAGTTTGCCGCACATCAGTTAGAAGGACCCACAGCATCTTGGTGGGAGAATTTCACAGCCACCTTCCCAGTCGACACTGTCACATGGGACCAGTTTCAGCAGGCTTTTCGTACTGCCCATGTTTCAGCAGGAGCAATGGCCATGAAGAAATGTGAGTTTTGTAACTTACGCCAAGGAGGACGGACAGTTGGCCAGTATGTGGAGGAGTTTAGTAAGCTAGCACGTTATGCCCCAGATGACGTTGCTACGGATGCAGCTATGCATGAGAAATTTTTGGAAGGATTGAATGATGAGTTGAGTATGCAGCTGATGGTAGCCACCTTCAACAACTACCAGGAGTTGGTAGATCGTGCTCTTATGATTGAAGGGAAGCAGCAGCAAATTGAGAACCGCAAGAGGAAGTATGGACAAGGAAAGTATAATTCAGGAGCTTAGCAGAAGCCTCGCTTTACCCCTAGGCCGGGAGGATATTTTCAGCATACCCATGGAGTAGGTAGCTCGCACAATCACAATGGCACCAAGAATGGTAATGGGAATGGAGGAAGCAATGGACAGAACCGCAGCACCCCATCAACCCCAGCCAAGAAGTACTTGAGCCACGTCACTTGCTATAAGTGTTCGAAGCCAGGACATTATGCAAATGACTGTCCTGAAGGACAAAATGGCAATGGAAGTTCTGGGAAGAAGTCGAACCCTTTTAACAGGGGACATGTGAACCACGTTAATGTGGAGGAGGTTGAAGCTCAGCCCGGTGCAGTAATAGGTAAGTTTTTGGTTAAGTCATTTACTGCACTCGTTCTTTTTGATACTGGTGCATCGCATTCATACATATCAAGGGGATTTGTGGAAAAGTATAGCCTGCCCACTAGGACTCTTAAAACACCTATGCTAGTAAGCTCACCAGGATCGGAGTACATGGCCAGTCAAGGATGTTTTCAAGTGCCATTAAGTATAGGAAGGCATGTTTTCCCAACGGATTTAATTATTTTGGAATCCCAAGGTCTGGATGTGATTCTTAGTATGGATTGGCTGTCGATGTATGGAGGAAACATCGATTGCGCCAGTAAGACAATTTTGCTCACAACGCCAGAAGGAAGAAGGATCAAGTATGTATCCTGGCATGCGCCAAACAGGACACAAGTAAATTCCTTATCAGGAGTTGTGCAGGAGGAAGTATCAGTGGTAAAGGATTTTCCTGATGTATTTCCCGAAGAGTTGCCAGGCATGCCACCGGATAGAGACATTGAGTTTTTGATTGAGCTTTTGCCAGGCACTGGGCCAATATCGAAGAGACCATATAGGATGCCAGCAAAAGATTTGGTGGAAATTAAGAAGCAGATTAAGGAGTTACTAGATAAGGGATATATTCGCCCAAGTTCTTTGCCTTGCGGATCACCAGTACTTCTAGTGGAGAAGAAGGATGGATCGTTAAGGATGGTTGTTGATTATCGAGGATTGAATGAAATAACGATCAAGAACAAGTACCCACTACCAATGATCAATGATCTGTTTGATCGATTGCAAGGAGCTAAAGTGTTTTCCAAGATCGATTTGCGATCAGGATACCACCAGTTGAAGATTCGAGAACAGGATATACCTAAGACAGCATTCACCACAAGATATGGGCTATATGAGTATACCGTTATGTCATTTGGACTGACTAACGCGCCTGCCTATTTTATGAACATGATGAACAAAGTGGTTATGGAGTTTTTGGATAAGTTCGTCGTAGTGTTCATTGATGATATCCTGGTATATTCAAAGAATGAAGAGGAGCATAAGGAGCATTTGCGTTTGGTACTTGGAAAGCTCAAAGAACATCAATTATATGCCAAGTTCAGCAAATGTGAGTTTTGGTTGAAGGAAGTAGGATTCCTCGGACACGTTATATCTGGAGAAGGTATAGCAGTAGATCCCGCTAAAGTTGAAACCGTGACCAAGTGGGAAGCACCAACAACGGTTGGAGAGATCCGGAGTTTTCTTGGACTCGTAGGGTACTACCGGAGGTTTATTGAGAATTTCTCACGGATTGCGAAGCCTATGATGGAGTTGCTGAAGAAGGATACTAAGTTCAAATGGACTGAGGAGTGTGAGGCTAGTTTCCAGGAGTTGAAGAAGCGTTTGGTGACCTCACCAGTATTGATTTTGCCTGATCAAACCAAGGATTATGAGGTGTATTGCGACACTTCACGTCGAGGACTTGGAGCAGTGCTTATGCAGGAAGGAAGAGTTGTTTCATATGCTTCACGACAACTGAAGCCCCACGAATTGAATTATGCTACGCATGATTTGGAGTTAGCAGCCGTAGTGCATGCATTGAAGACATGGAGACATTTCCTCATTGGAAATCATTGTGAGGTGTACACGGATCATAAGAGTTTGAAGTACATTTTCACGCAGAAGGAGTTGAATCTCAGACAAAGGAGATGGTTGGAGCTTATCAAGGATTATGATATGAGATTGCATTATCATCCCGGGAAGGCTAATGTAGTAGCTGATGCATTGAGCCGTAAGAGTCATGTCAGTACACTAATGACGGGAGAAATACCCAAGGAGTTAGCTGAAAATTTTCGTGAACTATGTTTGGAAATAGTTCCGAGAGGCTATGTAGCAGCATTGGAGATTCAGTCAATTTTGATGGATAGAATCAGAGAAGCTCAGAAAACTGACAAAGAGATTGCCGCTATAAAGGAGAAACTGAGCAAAGGAAAAGCTAAAGGATTTCGTGAGGATGAGCACGACACCCTATGGTTTGAAGACCGTGTTTATGTGCCCAATGACCCGGAAATCAGAAAGTTAATTCTGCAAGAGGCCCATGACTCACCCTATTCGATTCACCCAGGAAATACCAAGATGTATTTGGATTTGAAGGATATTTTCTGGTGGACCGGAATGAAAAAGGATATTGCGGAATATGTAGCAGTTTGTGATGTATGAGAGAGAGTAAAGGCAGAGCATCAGAAGCCAGCAGGATTGTTGGAACCATTGCCGATACCCGAATGGAAGTGGGATAAGCTAGGCATGGATTTTATCACGGGATTACCAAGGACTCGTTCAGGCTATGACTCGATTTGGGTCGTAGTTGATCGATTGACGAAGGTAGCACATTTCATCCCAGTAAAGACCACTTACACTAGTGCTAAGTTGGCTAAGATATACATGACCAGGATCGTATGTTTGCATGGAGTTCCGAGGAGCATCGTATCAGATAGAGGAACCTAGTTTACCTCAAAGTTCTGGAAGCAGTTGCATGAGACTTTGGGTACTAGGTTAGAATTTAGTACAGCTTTTCACCCGCAGACAGATGGACAGACCGAGAGAGTCAATCAGATTTTGGAAGATATGCTGAGAGCTTGTGCACTAGATTATGGATCTAGTTGGGACGATAATTTGCCATATGCAGAGTTTTCTTACAATAATAGCTATCAGACCAGTTTGAAGATGGCACCTTTCGAAGCTTTGTACGGAAGGAGGTGCAAGACACCGTTGTCATGGGATGAAGTTGGAGATCGCTAGTTGTTTGGACCAGATTTGATTAAAGAGTCTGAACATAAGGTGAAGTTGATTCGCGATAGGCTCAAGGTAGCCCAGTCCAGGAAGAAGAGCTACATAGATTCTAAACGCAAGGAGACAGTTTACGAAGTTGGAGACAGAGTTTATCTTCGAGTATCCCCACTTCGAGGGATTAAGCGCTTTGGAGTTAAGGGGAAGTTAGCGCCACGATTTATAGGACCATATCGAGTTCTGGAGCGTATGGGAGAAGTGGCTTACAAGTTGGAATTGCCAGAAGAATTGGCCGGAGTGCATGATGTGTTTCACGTTTCTCAGTTGAAGAAGTGTCACATGGAGATGGCTGACATACCTTTGAGAGACACAGTGCCATTGGAAGCAATTCAGTTGGATAACAATTTGACCTATGAGGAGAAACCAGTCAAGATTCTCGAGTTTGCCAGTCGAGTTACTCGCAGCAAGGTTATCAAGTTTTGTAAAGTTCAGTGGAGCCACCACACGGAGGATGAAGCCACCTGGGAGCGAGAGGAAGATTTGCTCAAGGACCACCCTCACCTATTTTCTAGCCAACCCGAATCTCGAGGGCGAGATTCATCTTAAGGGGGGTAGGTTTGTAACATCCCAAATTTTCAATTTGGAATGTTATACATTAGGTCATCATGCATATCATATTTTATTTTGCCTTTGGTTTTGATCCTAGAAAAATCCTAAGCAACTCAAGGACTCACGGAGAGAGTTGGGGATTTCGTTATTTACGTATTTGAGTTTTCTCAAATTATGTAAACAGGATCATTTGATTTTATTTATTTTATCATCAATTATTTCTATTACAAAAATATGAGAGAGGGAATAAAATGAATTTCCCAAAATATAGAAATATTGAGGATTTAATAAAAAAAATCAAATAAGTTTTATTTCTGAGTTTTTCGGTATTTTTATTTGAATTTAGGAAAAATGCGTGTTTTTCAAAGTTGTAGTTTGGGCCCAGATAAATGTTCACTTTATCGGGCTTGATTTTAGGAACCCGGCAAAATTTATTTCGTGATTTTTGGAGTCCGTTTAGTATTTATTTTTATTTTCTTCCGAGCGGATTAATATAAAAAAACGGAACCGACTTCGGGCCGTATTCGGCCTGGACTCCGCCGGCCTAGGCTATATAAGCCGCCGCCCCGGCCCGAGGAGAGCCAGCCCGCCCGCCGCCTAAACCCTAGCCGCCGCCGCCTCTAGCCGCCACCGCCACCGGAGCGCGCGCCTTTCGCGGTTCGCCGCTCCCTCGTTTTCCGTGCTGTTAAAAAAAATTCTGTTCGTCGTTTTTCTTTTTCGTCGGATTTTCCGTGATTATTTTCTGATCCGATTGTCATTTTAGTATAACTTTTCGCTCGTTTATCGGAATCAGGCGATTCAAGCGCCTAGAGTTTCGTCTCGAAACCCTCTTTCCGAATAATCAACTTAAACAGGTTTTTGCTACTGTAAAATTTGCCCTAGATCCAGATTACTAGAACGAAGTTGTTTTCTTTCGCCGTTTGTTTTCTTTTGCTTCGTTCGATTTGATTCTTTTGCCAACCAGGGTTCTTAAGTTGAACTTTCTGGTTAGATCTTCTATTTGAGTTTTACCTGTGCATTAGATGAGTACTTATTGTATGCTTGTTGTTTGTCTGCGATAGAATACCCGGAGTGCGCCACTTCTTACTTCGAATCTCTAGGTTACGCGGATCATCAGCAAGGCAAGTAACACTTTGATCATACCTTTTCTACAACCCAGTTTTATTGCATTAGATCAATCCTCACACATTGCATGAGTAGGATCTAATTAAATTGTGGGATGGGAAGTAGATGAGGTAGTACCTATTACCTGTTTATTATCAAACCTTTGGGAGTTACTTCTACGTTTGCTTATTATGCCATGCTATGCTAGTAGATGTGGATTGGGTGAGTGAAATCCATGACAGATGTGAGATTGATAATTAAGGGTTTATCTAAGGTGGCAACCTAACACACATCTGGGTGGATTGAGGCACCTGGGGTTACCAGGACTTGCCTGTTTTCTTGGACCGCCACCCAGGCTCAAAGGGATCATGAGATTATTCATACTAGAAACTTCCGTGTGCAGCCACATGCCATTATGGGCTCTGGCATAGTTGACTAAGTTGTGCGAACTCTTACACTGGTAGACTAGCAGATGTAGGGGAAAGTAGGTGTACCGGTCTACCCGTCGTAAGGTGCTAGCGCTTCTGAAAGACTGTGTCTCGGTCATCCGTCTTCTTAAACACCCTGCAGTGCGAGAAACCAAACGGAGGCGATGGAGTCTTGTGGGGAAAAGTGCGCAAACCTCTGCAGAGTGTAACAAACTAATCATGGTTAGCCGTGTCCCCGGTTATGGAGAATCTTGAGTATCTAGTACCTGGATTTTCATGTGAATCTCAACATGTTACTCTAAAATTAATATTGTTGGGTTTTAATGATGTTACTTAATTGGGATTGAGAATGCTGTCAACCATTCTCAATGTTTCACAACCACCATGATAGTAATTAATTTTATTCCTTTGAAGTAGGGAAAATTTGGCTTTACGCAAAAACAGTAACCATAGAGCTTTCCACCAGCCAAATATGCATATAGTATAGTTGTTGCATTCCATTACTCTCTATGTGTTACCTTGCCAGCATATTCCATGTGCTGACCCGTTTTCGGGCTGCAACGTTAATGTTGCAGACTTTTCAGACGACGATTAAGGAGTTTTAGGTCATGGTTCTATACTCAGTGATGCCGTTGGAGTTGATGGACTCACTTATCTTCCAAGCCTTCCGCTGTTATCATCACTAGATGGCCTTAAGCCATATTTATTGTAATAAGTTCTCTTTTGAGACTCTCGATGTAATAAGTGTGTGATTTCTACTCTGCTATAAATCCTCTGAGTACTGTGTGGTGTCAGCATTACTGATCCAGGGATGACACCGAAGCACAGAGATCAGACTGTTTGAGGTCTGGTCGCTACACCCACATGGTTCCATCACGATGAAGATTACCACAACTTGGTCTTCGACACCTCACCTACAACACATGAGCGATGCTCCATAGGTAACATAGGTGATGGTGCTTCTCTTGTCCCACTAGTCGACTATCTCACCAATGATTGCTTGCATGATGTTGACCTACCTATTACCATGCTTCACGCTAGTGAGACTTCTTCATGCCTTGACTTACCTATTTATGATGAATATGATGATGAGCATGTTAGGTTACCTAGTTGTGATGCTATGCTTCATAGGATTTCTTGTGAAAATTCTATTGGTCACTTCATGATGACACGCCTATCCTCGACGAGTCCATACCTCCAATGGAGACAACGATGGCCATGGTGGAAGAAGATCTCCTACATGACGACACGCCTATCCTCGACGAGTCCATACCTCCAATGGAGACAACGATGGCCATGGTGGAAGAAGATGCACCACCCACATGGTTCCATCACGATGAAGATGACCACGACTTGGTCTTAGACACCTCACCTACAACACATGAGCGATGCCCCATAGGTAACATAGGTGATGGTGCTTCTCTTGTCCCACTAGTGGACTATCTCACCAATGATTGCTTGCATGATGTTGATCCACCTATTCCCATGCTTCATGCTAGTGCAACTTCTTCATGTCATGACTCACCAATTTATGATAAATATGATGATGAGCATGTTGATTTTCCTAGTTGTGATGCTATGCTCCATAGGATATCATGTGAAAATTCTATTGGTCACATCATGTTTGACAATCCATTAACCTTGTCATATGCTATGAGTGAGATCTCGCATATTGCATCATTTCAATCTCAACATAGTGACTATGCATGCCCCATTCACATAAATCCCATTTGCACTTATGGCATAGATGACGAGATGATGGTCATTGGCTTTTGTTTTTCATGTGATGATATTGCCATGCTTCCTTTACATGATTTGCGCAATTCATCTACTATGCCATGCCATGATCACATTGTACCAAATATGCTTTGTTTTGGATGTTGTCAATATTCTCGATGCGATGTTGCTACTCATGCTCATGAGGAGACCCCCATAGTTTCCTCATGCGTATTAGGAGATTTTGATGCATTCCATACATTGCATGATTCCCATAATTGCTTGCACCATATGCATTCCATGAACAACAATGCTCTACATATTTCTTGTGATGCATTACACAATTTGAGTCTCCATTATGCTATACATAATAACAAACCTCTCATGATGGATGACATGTTTCTATATCACGCATCTCATTTATTTGAGCATTGGATATTTTGTGCTAACCAACACAAGCACGTGCGCATCATGATGGATGATGTGTACATCTACCACGCACACACAATTTTCCTTTTGTCCTTGTTTTGTGTAGGTACTCACGTATACTCGTCAACCTCTCAATCCGAAGAGTTGACGAAACGAGCTCTTGAGAGCAAAGATGACTTGGGATCCCGTGAACTATCCTTTCCACCACTCTCTTCGTGCAACGACTACGCGCATCTCTTTCACTTGGCTCTCACACGGCTATGGGCTATATACCGCTTCTCGCTTCTTGCTCATTTTACCGTGTTCACTTTGCATGCTATGCTTGCTTCTATGCCTTTGCCATGCAATTGTGACCCTTGCTTGCATCTACCCATGATTCACCATTATGCTACTTCTATGTGTATTTGCATGCTTGGTGGAGATCCTTGTTGCTATTGCCATGTTTATCATGTGCCCCATGCCATTGATGCTATTTTGCTCATATCTTGCCTTTATGCTTGTGAAATGTCATGTGCATTTTGTATGCCCACTATTTGCACACATGACATGATTTCCATGATTACCTCTAGTATGTTGCATCTTCGCACTACTAGCTTGCTTGACTTGATCGCTATGATTGCTTCCTTAGTTGCCTCACCCATGTTCCACTCTTTCTCGCTTTCTTGGGTTGATGACATATATGCTCATGCCTCTCACATGATATATCTTGTTCATTGTCGCTTGCCTCCAATAGTTTCCTCTATGCTTAATGATCGTGGAGCCTTGGACATATTACTTGTGATGCATGCTTGCTTGTTTAAGCCTATTGTCTTTGGTTGTAGTTGCATCATATGCTTTCATACCATACCACACCTTGTCCTTTCTTATGATAAGAATAATGAAAACACTTGTTGGGTATCTCGCCCCTCGAATGATAGGTCTTGCACTAACCTCATTTGTTTTTCCGAGTGTTTGTCATGTTCTTTCATTTTAGAGGATTCACAAGGCGGTGCCCTTATGTGACATATTGGTTATGTGAAGGCATACATAACGTGCAACTCCAACATCCTTGGAAACTTTCTTGAGTCTGTCTACGACAACCGTTTCCATGGTAATGACGATCACGGTCCGAGGTCGGATCTTTCCAAAGGGAGGGGAGATGATGCGGAGCATCCCACGTTCATCCCCATGTACACTCTGACTACTCTCCAAACCCCAAGTGGACATATGACGAGACTTTGAACATACGCCATTGGACACAAGGTGAACTCGCTCCTCTCTGAACCATCACTTTCTACATGTGAGATATGGCTACTACCTCCAACGTGTGTTCTATGCATGATCAGGTACTTGGAGGAAAGCCACGAAGTCACCACATCCAACGGAACAGCTAGCGAGGATGCCAAGTACAAGGACCAAGAGAAGAAGCTGTGCGAAGCTACAGCCACCGGACGACCGGCCCAGCCTAGACGTCCGGCCCTTGAGGACCCAAGCCGAATCTACGGACGACCGGAGCCACCGGACGTTCGACGACTCCCAGCGCCCGGACGACCGCCAGACACCGGACATTCGACACTCTCCAGCGCCCGGACGTCCGACACCACCTGTCCAGAGCCAAAACACCGGAAGTCCGACATGAACCGGACGACCGGACCCTCGCGAGCCACCAGACGTCCGGTACCTGTCGGATGTCCGACGCCTGTGCGCCCGCCCGTGTGTTGGGCCGAAGCCACTTACCCTTTCATTCGCCTAGACTATATATACTCCTCCACCTCCTCCTAGTTAGGGTTAGCGTTGTGATAGCTCATTTGAGAGATAGAGCTACGCTCATCCATCTCGGATCTACTCCACGAGAGAGACCGCGGCCTCTACGGAGAAGATCCACCTTGGATTCAAGACCTCCTTGCGGAGAAGATCCCTTTGGATTCAAGCCCCCTTTCTAAGGGAAGATCCCCTTGTGGATTCAAGACCTCCTCATGGAGAAGAACCGGTTACCTCTTGTATCGTCCGTTGTTGACTTTGGATCTTGTATCTCTCTTTGTGTTTCGAGGATCTAGCACATGTGTGATCATACTTGTTGGTTTGAGTGTTCTCTTGTGTTCCCCTCGTGATTTCCCCTCGTTTCCCTCTTCTTGTTCTTCACGTTCTTCGGGGGATCCGCTCCTTTTGTGAAAGATCGGGCCACTAGGGTCCTACCCTACATCAAATACTCTTCTCCTACCTACGTTTTAGGGTTAGCAAAGAGATAGCTCATGATTGTGTGAGAGCTTTGCTCATCCACTTGGTTACCTTCTCCTCGGAGATCGCAACTCCTCGGAGAAGATTCCCCAAGCGGATTCAAGACCCCTCTTTAGGGAAGAACATCAAGACCTCCTCACGGAGAAGACCGGTTACCATGTATCGTCCCTAGTTGATCGTGGATCGTGTATCTTACTCTATGTAATCAGGGATCTAACATGTGTGTGACTATCTTGTTGGTTTGAGTGTTCCTCTCCTATTTTCCCTAGTGTTTCCCCTTGTTTTCCCCTTTGCGTTCTTCATGTTCATCGCGGGATTCCGCTCCTTTCGTGAAAGATCGGGCGATTAGGGTTCTACCCTACATCAATGTGTCCATATGAGGAAGTAGCCATGTCTCATGTGCATCGAAGTGGAAATTTGAGAGGAGTGATGTCACCTCAGTTTCGAGAGCTCTTGCATGTGCTTGTGTCATGGGTCCGCTAGGCACTTGGTGAGGCGATGGTAGGTCCATGGGGATGACCTTGGGATGCTCCGCATCATCTCCCCTCCTTTGGGGAAGATCCGTCCTCATATCAAATTCTTCATCACCATGGAAGGGAGAGAGATCTTTGACGTTGAAGATGTCAGTCATGGAGTACTTGTCGCGTGGAATGTCGATCTTGTAGGTGTTGTCGTTGTAGCGTGCAAGCACCTTGAATGGGTCCATCCGCTCGTGGTCGAAGCTTGGACTTGCATTCTTGTGGAAAGCGGTCCTTGCGAAGGTGTAGCCACACGAGATCACCAATGTTGAAGACCATAGGTTGCTTGTTGAGGTTGAGCTTGGTTGCAAGGCGTTGAACTTGGCGCTCGATGCTGTTTCTTGTATCTTCATGCACCTTCTTGAGATGTGTCACATGTGCACTTGCGTCCAAATTTATGCGCTCTTGGAGTGGTAGAGGGAGAATGTCCAAAGGGGACAAAGGATTGAATCCGTGGACGACCTCGAAGGGGGACTTGCTGGTTGTTGAGTGTCATGCTCGGTTGTAGGCTAACTCGGCGATAGGTAGGCACTCCTCCCACTCCTTGATGTTCTTCTTGATGAGTACTCGAAGTAGAGCGGAGAGTGTGCGGTTGGTAACTTTCGTTTGGCCGTCGGTTTGTGGATGATACGCCGTGGAGAAAAGTAGCTTGATTCCGATCTTGGCGCATACGGTCTTCCAAAAGTAGCTAAGAAACTTGACGTCGTGGTCCGAGACGATCGTCTTTGGCACTCCGTGTAGATGCAATATTTCCCTACAAAAGAGAGTAGCAACATGTGAAGCATCGTCTATCTTGTTGCAAGGAATGAAATGTGCCATTTTTGAGAAACGGTCCTGATGTAGGGTGGAACCCTAGATGGCCGATCTTTCATGAAAGGAGCGGATCCCAACGATGAACACGAAGAACACTAGGGGGAAAACTAGGGGAAACACAAGAGAAACACTCAACCAACAAGAAATAGATCACACATGCGCTAGATCGATGAACACAAAGGAAGATACACGATGATCCAAGGTCAACAAAGGACGATACAAAGTAATCGGTTCTTCTCCTAGAAGGAGGTCTTGAATCCACAAGGGGATCTTCCCGTAAAGGGGTCTTGAATCCAAGGTGATCTTCTCTGAAGAGGGGCCGCAGTCTCTCTCGAGGAGGAGATCGGTATGGATGAGCGAAGCTCTATCTCACATATGAGCTAAACCAACGCTAACCCTAACTAGGAGGAGGGGAAGGAGTATATATAGTGCTAGTACAAGTTGGGGCGAGTTGGAGGGGTACATGGGCCTTGGCCCATTCACTGTGCGCAGACAGGCGCCGGATGTCCAGGCTGGGGGCCGGATGTCCGGGGCTTCGCGAGGCGCCGGATGTCCGGGGCTCGGGCCGGATGTCCGGGCTGAAGTGCAAAACTTCTGTAGTCTCTGGTTAGGCGAGGCCAGATTTCCGGGCTGGGGGGGCCGGATGTCCGGGGCTTCGTGGGCGGCCGGATGTCCGGGCTTGGGGGTCGGATGTCCGGGCCTTGTAGCTTTTCTGTGGCTGGTCTGCTGCTGTGTTGGCATGTCTCCAGCGGCCGGATGTCCGGGGTTGGGGGCCGGATGTCCGGGCCCTGGAGCTGTCTTCGTCTCCTTCCGGTGGTTCTCTTCATCCATGGACTTGGCGGCTTGTCCGTCTTCACGTGCATCTTCGGGAGGCTCCTCTTGACACCTGATCAGGCATAGCATATTGGACTTAGGTAGTAGCCATGTCTCGAGTGGATCATATGTGATATCACTAAGGAAGGAAGTCACCTCGTTCTCGAGAGCTCTAGCTCTAGCTCGTGTCATGTGTCCTCTTGGCTCTTGATGCGACGATGGTAGGTCCATGGGGATGATCATGGGATGCTCCGCATCATCTCCCCTCCCTTGGGAAAGATCCGACCTCGGATCGAAATCCTCATCACCATGGTATGGGGAGAGATCTTTGATGTTGAAGATGTCGCTCAAGGAGTACTTGTCGCGTGGGATGTCGATCTTGTATGCATTGTTGTTGTAGCGTGCGAGCACCTTGAAGGGTCCATCCGCTCGGGGTAGTAGCTTGGACTTGCGTTCATTGGGGAAGCGATCCTTGCGAAGGTGTAGCCACACAAGATCTCCAACATGGAACATCATGGGTTGCTTGTTGACGTTGAGCTTGGTCGCGAGTCGTTGTACTTGGCGCTCGATGGTGTTCCTTGTATCTTCATGCATCTTCTTGAGGAAGTTGGCTCGGGCACTCGCATCCAAGTTTGTGCGCTCTTGAAGTGGTAGAGGTAGAATGTCCAATGGGGACAATGGGTTGAAGCCATAGACGACCTCGAAGGGGGACTTGCTAGTAGACGAATGTCTTGCTCGGTTGTAGGCGTACTCGGCGATGGGTAGGCACTCTTCCCACTCCTTGATGTTCTTCTTTATCAACACTCGTAGGAGGGTGGAAAGCGTACAGTTGGTCACCTCCGTTTGGCCATCGGTTTGTGGATGGTATGCCGAAGAGAACAAGAGCTTGATTCCGAGCTTGGCGCACAAGGTCTTCCAAAAGTAACTCAAGAACTTGTCGTCGCGGTCCGAGACAATCGTCTTTGGCACTCCATGAAGGCGCAAAATTTCCCTACAAAACAAATTTGCAATATGTGAAGCATCGTCTATCTTGTTGCAAGGAATGAAATGAGCCATTTTGGAGAAACGGTCCACAACAACAAAAACGGAATCCTTGCCATTTCGAGTAATAGGCAAACCAAGCACAAAGTCCATGCTAATATCTTCCCATGGTTGATATGGAATTGGAAGTGGCATTTAGAGGCCATGAGATTGGGCTTTGGACTTAGCTTTGCGACATGTAGAACACCGGTTGGTGAAGCAATTGACGTCGCGATGCATCTTGGGCCAAAAGTAATTCTTGGAGATTGTAGCAAATGTCTTGTCGCGTCCAAAGTGTCCCATGAGTCCGCCACCATGAGATTCCTGCAAAAGTAACAAACGCAAAGAGGACTCGGGGATGCAAAGTTTGTTGGCTCTCATAAGGTATCCATCTTTGGTATAGTATCGATTCCAAGAAGTATGCATCAAACACTTGGCATAGGGTGTAGCAAATGTAGGATCATGTTCATACAATTCTTTGATATGCTCAAAACCAATGACATTCAACTCAAGAGTAGTGACAAGCATGCATATACGAGAAAGCGCATCTGCCACAACATTTTCTTTACCCTTAATGTACTTGATGACATAAGGAAATGATTCAATAAATTCACTCCATTTAGCATGACGCTTGTTCAACTTAGTTTGACCCTTAAGGTATTTAAGTGTTTCATGGTCGGTATGGATGATGAACTCATGTGGACGAAGGTAATGTTCCCATTCATGCAAAACTGGCACTAAAGCATATAGCTCTTTGTCATAGATGGGGTAATTGAGTTGCGCTCCGGATAGTTTCTCACTAAAATATGCAATGGGGCGCTTCTCTTGCGTTAACACGCCTCCTATTCCATTACCACTAGCATCGCAATGAATTTCAATAGGTTTGTCAAAGTTGGGTAATGCAAGCACGGGGGCATGAGTAAGCAAATTCTTAAGCTCATTGAAAGCAATATCTTGAGATGGTCCCCAAACAAAATGTGCATTTTTCTTACTCAAAGCATGCAAAGGTGAAGCAATAGTGCTAAAATCCTTCACAAATCTACGGTAGAAACCGGCTAAACCAAGAAAACTATGCACTTGTTGCAAAGTGGTTGGTTGGGGCCAAGTTTTAATAGCATTGATCTTAGTTTCATCAACATGAACACCCTTAGAAGAAACTACGAAACCCAAGAAAACAAGCTTGTCAACACCAAATAGGCATTTTTCCATATTAGCATAAAGTTGCTCTTTTCGAAGAGATTGTAGCACGGTGTGAAGGAGGGTGACATTCTCTTTGAGAGATTTGCTAAACACAAGGATATCATCGAAGTAGACAACAACAAATTCACCAATGTATGGGCGAAACACGTAATGCATAAGACGCATGAAAGTACCGGGTGCTTGTAACACCCCGGATATGATTTTCCCAATATCTACTCCAACTCTTGCCGTTTCCGGCGTTAAGTTATTTTATTTTCTCGGGTTCGGGTTTTTGTCTCCGTGTGTTGTTGTCTTTGTCATGCATCTCATATCATGTCATCATGTGCATTGCATTTGCATACGTGTTCGTCTCATGCATTTGAGCATTTTCCCCGTTGTCCGTTTTGCATTCCGGCGCTCCGTTCTCCTCCGGTGGTCATTTCTACCGGTAGACCGCCTGTCAAGTTTCGTACCATTTGGACTTCGTTTGATGCTCCAACAGTTAACCGAGGGGCCGAAAAGGCCTCGTGTGTGTTGCAGCCCAACACCTCTCCATTTTGGCCCAAAAAAAACCAAAACCCTCTCCATCATCTAGAGCGTTCGATCACGATCGCGTGGCCGAAAACCGCACCTCATTTGGACTCTCCTAGCTCCTCCTATGCCTATATAAAGACCCACTCCGAAATTCCCCTTCTCCTCCCCCCGAAACCCTACTCCCCTTCGTCTCCACGCGCCGGCGGGCATTTTTCTGTCCGGCCGGACGCGTCCGCTTCGTCCCACCGCCGCCACGTGTCGCTCCGGGAGTGGCCAGCGCCCGCGCCCACTTCGCCGGCCCGCCCGTGCCCAGGCGGGGCCCCCCGGCCCAAGCCGTCGCCTCCCGCGGGTCAGATCTGCCACCGCCCGCGCCCTTCTCCTTCCCCGACGCCAGCAAGTCCCGTCGCCGCCTCGCCCGGCCACCGGCTGCCCCGCCGGCGCGCTGCCCCGCCCGCGCTCCTCGCCGCCGCACGCCCGGGAAGCTCCGGCCATCTCCGTCTCCGCCCCCGCGACGACCTTCTCCTCCGGCGGCCGACTTCATCTCCGGCGAGCTTCAAGTCCCCGGCGAACCTCGTTATCCGTGCGGCCAAATCTGGATCCGGATCTCGGATCGGTTGACTTTTTACCCCGAAACCCTAATTATTGAGCTATGTTCATCGTATCATAACTTTGCATCCGTAGCTCCGATTTGGGCACATAGCATATCAAAATGTTCGTCTCAGAGAGCACATCATTTCATTTCACTGCATCATTTTCATTTGAGTTCATCTTGATGCCCGAAATGCTGTTGGAAGAATGCTATTTGAGATAATTGTCAGATCTGCTGCTTCAATTAGATATTTGTCATTTTTTGCCACGATTATTGTGTGCATGATATGCCCCTGAGCTCTACATGAGTTTTGTTATATGTTTTGCCATCTATCTAGAGGTGCAAACCATGTATTTTAGTGATGTATGTGGTGACTAGCACAAGCTTTCAAAGTGAAGCATTCGTTAATGCTGATTTCAGGGACTTAGCATTTCCACCAAGTCCTTGATCTGTTTATCTCAATATGCCATATGATCATGTTGTTTCCTAGTGATCCGTCCCTCTTTTGAGGATGATCAGTAAGGATGTTTTGTTAATATTGTAGTGATCTATCCATCCATATCTTTCTTTCCAATTATGGAGAACCCTAGCTTGAGTCAATCGAGCTCTACTTTTGCTATTTCGTGAATCTGGGAAGATCGTCTACTTGTTAGCGATTTTGTCGAGGACGTTGTAGTTGATCCGTGCATGCTATGCTATTGTTCTTGCCATGTCTAGCTTGTATAATGTGTATTCCTGATGGGTGTATCCTTAGATTGCCATGACTTGCTCTGTAGTGAGTGCATCGAGCTCGTAAACATGCCTACTTGATATCTGATTTGCATGCTCCAGTTTTCCACAGTCTGTGATCTGATTATGTTTTTGCCATGTTCACATGCTTGTAAATGTATTTTCTGATCCCTTTTGGCTCAAGGTCACTAAGGGACTTTTGTTAAGATTTTTGAGTAGCTCCATGCCATGCTTTACTTTGCCATGTTCAGGTCTTATAGCATATAGTTTTCATGCTCCAAAGTGCGCTACCTGATCTGAAATTCCAGACAAGTGTTAATTTCACTAAGTCTGAAATCTGTTTGCCAAATGCGTTTTTGCCATGCTTGTTTGAACCGGTTATTGGATGAATGGGCCGTAGCTCAGTGTTCCTCTTTTGTTAAGCATCATGAATGGATCCCTGCCATGTATTTTGTTGCCATGTTTGAGTGCTGTAGCATGTTCATCTTGTTGCATTTAGATGGCTACTTGCTGTAAATCGCAGACCGGTGTCATATTTGAATTGCTTGCCATTTCCAAACCGTGACTCCGATTCCGGCGTTCTTTATATCGTTTTCAAGAGATTTCATCTAACCTTTCCAGTGGCACACTTGGATTTCCAGGTTGAGGCAAGGTTCATGCATTCCTTGTCAAATCTTGCATATGCATCGCATATCGCATCCCGCATAGCATACCATGTTTGCATCATATTGTTTGAGCTTTGCACGTGGTTGATTGTGTCCTTGTTGCTTGTTTGTCTTGTTTGGGTAGAGCTGGGAGACGAGTTCGCTAACGAGGAGCCTGTTGAGTTTGCTTTCGAGGATCCAGTCAACTCTGACAACTTTGCAGGCAAGATGATCATACCCTCGAAATCACTACTATCTTTGCTTTGCTAGATGCTCGCTCTTTTGCTATGCCTATGCTACGATGCCTACCACTTGCTTATCATGCCTCCCAAATTGCCATGTCAAACCTCTAACCCACCATGTCCTAGCAAACCATTGATTGGCTATGTTACCACTTTGCTCAGCCCCTCTTATAGCGTTGCTAGTTGCAAGTGAAGATTGGAGACCGTACCTTGTTGGAACATTATTTACTAGTTGGGATATCATTATATTATATTGTTATCTTAATGCATCTATATACTTGGTAAAGGGTGGAAGGCTCGGCCTCTCGCCTAGTGTTTTGTTCCACTCTTGCCGCCCTAGTTTCCGTCATATCGGTGTTATGTTCCCGGATTTTGCGTTCCTTACGCGGTTGGGTGATAATGGGAACCCCTTGATGGTTCGCCTTGATTAAAGCTTTTCCAACAATGCCCAACCTTGGTTTTACCATTTGCCACCTAGCCTCTTTCCCTTGGGTTTCCGGAGCCCGAGGGTCATCTTATTTAAACCCCCCCGGGCCAGTGCTCCTCTGAGTGTTGGTCCAACCTAGAGCCCCTTGGAGCGCCACCTCGGGGAAACTCGAGGGATGGTTTTAGTTGTACGGTTTGCTTATCCGATTGTGCCCTGAGAACGAGATATGTGCAGCTCCTATCGGGATTTGTCGGCACATTCGGGCGGTGTTGCTGGATTTGTTTTAACTTGTCGAAGTGTCTTGTAGAACCGGGATACCGAGTCTGATCGGAATGTCTTGGGAGAAGGTCTATTCCTTCGTTGACCGTGAGAGCTTGTCATGGGCTAAGTTGGGACTCCCCTGCAGGGTTTTGAACTTTCGAAAGCCGTGCCCGCGGTTATGGAAAGATGGGAATTTGTTAATGTCCGGTTGTAGATAACTTGAACCTTAACTTAATTAAAATGAATCAACTTTGTGAGTTACCGTGACGGTCTCTTCTCGGCGGAGTCCCGGAAGTGAACACGGTGCTGGAGTAATGCTTGTCGCAGGTTGTTCTCAAGTTATTCGTTCGCGCTTCGCCCTCTCTTCTCGCTCTCATTTGCGAACATGTTAGCCACCATATATGCTAGTATCTTGCTGCAGCTCCACATATTTACCTTGCCTTACCTATAAGCTTAAATAGTCTTGATCGCGAGGGTGCGAGATTGCTGAGTCCCTGTGGCTCACAGATTACTTCCAAACCAGATGCAGGGCCTGATGACTCCGTTCCAGATGACGCGCTTGAGCTCAAGTGGGAGTTCGACGAGGACTCACGCCATTACTATATGTCTTTCCCTGATGATCAGTAGTGGTGCCCAGTTGGGGCGATCGGGACCGTGTCGCATGTTGGGTTATCTTTTATTTTGGCGCCGTAGTCGGGCCATGAGTGTTTGAATGTTGTAATGCTATTTATGAACCTTGATTGGCGTGGCGAGTGTAAACCAACTATGTATCTCCCCTTTTATTATCTATATTACATGGGATGTTGTGAAGATTGCCTAACTTGCGACATTGCTTTCAATGCGGTTATGCCTCTAAGTCATGCCTCGACAGGTGGGAGATATAGCCGCATTGAGGGCGTTACAAGTTGGTAATCAAAGCCTTCCCCGACCTTAGGAGCCCCCATTGCTTGATCATTTTTAGCAGCCGTTGTTGTGTCTAGAAAAATGTTTTGAGTCATTTAGGAATTATATATTGGAGAGTTTAGGAATTCTTTTTACTCCCCAGTCTCCTCATCGCTCTGGTAAGGCATCCTGACGTAGAGTTTTGACTCTTCTCTTCTCAAATTTCACTAAAAAAAATTTTAGGATCACGCGGGTATCTTGGAATCGTTTCGATGGTTTTGTGACGAGAACATTGTTCTTGGTGCCTCCTGTCTTTATGGGTTGTGGCAGTGTCCCGGGGAGTTGAGCTCCGAGGTGTTGTCGTCACAATTTTATCGTTGCAGTTCTGGAATACCTGAGTTTAATACGCCGACATAGAAAATCTCTTTTATGCAGTTCGTTGGTGAGATAACCTCGACGCCACCCAGTACTGGGGCGGGAGTTCGGGAGTATTTCCATAACTTGTATAATGGATGCTTTTCGAAGGTTGAGGTAGATGGTTTCCGAAGTTTTTCTCGGTTATGTGTTGAAGGATGGATACAGCTGGATGTAGGATTTGCAAGATTTGGGTGAGATATTATGCTTCTCCTGTATCCCCAACACCTGATTGCATAACTGGAAAGGTTCGGGAGTTTCATAGGTGGGAATTCTTGCAGCTCTAGTTCTTCTTCCATGGATATTTGGTTTGAGATTGGGATTTCTTACCGAGTATTCGTTCTTGATCCGTACCTTGTTGATTTATTCCTCTACCTAAATTCTAAGTGGCTTCTCAAGTTATGGATATGTGACCATTTCAAGTGGAATGCATTCGTTCATTTTGTTCGGATGTGAAGACTTTATGTTGCAATTTCATCCCGCTTGATTCAGCTTCATTTTATCTATCAATGTGCTAACGGTTGTCACCCTCTTCAGGATGGATCCCGCTAAGAGCACCAATAAGAATCAGAATCAGGATCCGCCACCACCTCCACCTCCTCCGGAGGCATGGCAAGCTGTGATGGCCGCAACGAATGCAAACACACAGTTGATCATGCAAATTCTTCAAGAGCGCAATCAAGCGAACCAAGGCAACCAAGGCAACAATCAGAATCACTTTGCTACACTCAACCAGTTCCTTGCTAACGGGCCAAAGACTTTCAGCAATTGTGTTGAGGCAACTGATGCTGAAGATTGGCTCGTGGATCTGTGCAAGCATTTCGAGTGCAGTAACGTCAGGCCTGAGGACTTTGTCAAGTTCGCTTCCTTCCAACTCAAAGACCAAGCTGCAGAATGGTTCCAGCAGTACAAGGATTCCAGAGGAGGCCGTGTGATTACCTGGGATGAATTCCGTCAAGACTTCAATGCTCATCATATCCCTCAGAGCGTGGTTGAAAGCAAGCATGAGGAATTCCGCAACCTGAAGCAAGGCTCTTTGTCTGTCTATGACTACAACAAGTTGTTTCAGAAGCTCGCCCGCTTTTCTAAGCAGGATGTCCCTGACGAGAAGAGCATGATATACCAGTTCAGGGGTGGTCTCAAAGAAGAAATTCAGCTAGCTCTTGTTCTCTTTGAGCCCTTGAGGTACGATGAGTTCTACAACATGGCATTGAAGCAAGAGGCCGCTCAACTGAGGTGTGATGCTTCCAAGAAGCGAGTCAGAGATGCTACTCCTTCTTCCTCTACTCAAGTGGCCAAGCATTAGAAGTATTGGCTTCCTCCTCCTCCATTCCGTCAGCCGTATCAGAAGAGCAAAGGTGGCAGTGGATCTTCCCACCCACCCAACCCTGGTTTTTAGAACAAGACTTCATCTCAAGCTCCAAGATCAAGTGCTCCGTATCACCGTCCGCTTTCAGAGGTCACGTGCAACAAGTGACAACAGAAGGGTCACTACGCCAACAAGTGCTTCAATCAGAGGCGTCTTCCTCCTCCTCCTCCTGTGATATCGGCAAGTACAGCTGTGGTCAAGCATAACCCCAAGCACGCCAAGGTCAACATGCTGAATGCAGCTCAGGCAGAGGACTCGTCAGATGTCATCATGGGTAACCTTCCTGTTAACGATATTCCAGCTAAAGTTCTTTTTGACACTGGTGCATTGCATTGTTTCATCTCGAGACCTTTTGCATCTAAGCATGATTTTGTTACTCAAGTGTTGTCGAAATCGTTGGCTATTGTCTCTCTGGCCCATCAAATGACATCTCGAGTATGCGTTCCGGATGCTACAATTACTTTGGGTGACTATAAGTTCTTGTCTTCTCCAAATGTTCTTGGTGACTCGGACATTGATCTTATTCTCGGGATGGATTGGCTTTCTAAGCACAAGGCGCATCTTGATTGTGCAGCCAGGCAGATTCAATTGACTCATTCATCTGAGGATGTAATTGTCTTTGCCGCTCGTGATGATACCATTCGTCTGTTTTCTCTCAATGAGAAGGGTGAACTGGATGCCATCTCGCAAATTCCAGTCCTTTGCGAATATCAAGACGTCTTTCCAGAAGAGCTTCCAGGAATGCCTCCGCACCGGCCAGTTGAATTCATCATCGATCTTGAGCCTGGCACGGAACCTATGTGCAAGCGTCCTTACAAGCTTGGACTTGAAGAGTTGAAGGAGCTGAAGAAGAAACTCGATATTCAAGAGAGAATGGGTCTCATCCGGCCTAGTTCTTCTCCGTGGGGTTGTGGTGTTCTTTTTGTGAAGAAGAAGGATGGAACGGACCTACTTTGTGTTGATTACCGTCCATTGAACAAGAAGACCATCAAGAACAAATACCCACTTCCCAACATCAACGAGTTGTTCGAACAACTCAAAGGTGCCCAAGTATTCTCCAAGCTTGATCTCCGTATGGGTTATCATCAGATTCGAATCCGTGAGCAAGATATTCCCAAGACGGCTTTCAGGACAAGCTTGGGTTCATATGAATACACTGTCATGTCTTTTGGCCTCGTCAACGCTCCTCCGACTTTCTCTCGCATGATGAACTTCATCTTCAACGCCTACACCAATGACATCGTTTTGGTCTATCTCGACGACATTCTGGTCTTTTCAAAGAACAAGGAAGATCATGCCAAGCACTTGCGTTTGGTACTCGATAAGCTTAGGGAACACAAGTTCTACGCCAAGTTATCCAAGTGTGAATTTTGGCTCGATGAGGTTCTTTATCTTGGTCATATCATCTCTGCCGAGGGCATTGCAGTGAATCCTGAGAAGGTGTCTGCAATTGTGAATTGGGAACCACCTTAGAACGTGAAGCAACTCCGTAGCTTCCTCGGTCTCGCAAGCTACTGTCGAAGATTCGCTGAAAACTTTTCCAAGATCGCGAAGCCTCTCTCAAATCTTCTCCAGAAGCACGTCAAGTACGTTTGGTCTCCGGAGTGTGACATTGCTTTCAACTCTTTGAAAGAGAAATTGGTCACTGCTCCAGTTCTGACTCCTCCTGATGAATCCAAACCGTACGAGGTCTTTTGCGATGCCTCTCTCCAAGGTCTTGGCGCGGTGTTGATGCAAGAAAAGAAAGTTGTGGTTTATACCTCTCGCCAGTTGAAGCCCAACGAGAAGAACTACCCCACTCATGACCTCGAGTTGGCGGCAGTTGTGCATGCTCTTTTGACATGGAGACCTCTCTTATTGGGAAGAAAAGTGGACATTTTCACTGACCACAAGAGTCTCAAGTACATCTTCACTCAGCCTAATGTCAACATCTGGAAAACTCGATGGGTCGAAATGATTCAAGAGTATATTCCGAGTATCGAGTATACTCCAGGCAAGGCCAATGTGATTGCTGACGCATTGAGCAGAAAGGCTTATTGCAACAGCCTGATTCTCAAGCCTTATCAACCCGAGCTTTGTGAAGCTTTCCGCAAACATAATCTGCAAGTTGTTCCGCAAGGTTTCCTCGCCAACCTTCAAGTCTCTCCTACCTTGGAAGACCAGATTCGCCAAGCCCAACTTCTTGATGCTATGGTGAAAAGGTGAAGATTGGGATTGCCAAGAGTCAACCCAAGTACAAGTGCTACCGCCTTGATGACAAGGATACTCTCTTCTTCGAGGATCGTATTGTTGTGCCCAAAGGTGACCTAGGAAAAGTGATCATGAATGAGGCTCACAATTCTCTCTTCTCCATCCACCCTGGGAGCACGAAGATGTACCAGGACCTCAAACAGGCTTATTGGTGGACTCGAATGAAGCGCGAGATTACTCAGTTCGTGAATGAATGTGATGTCTGCAGAAGAGTGAAGGCAGAACACCAAAGGCCAGCTGGTCTCCTCCAACCTCTTGCCATTCTAGAATGGAAGTTTGACCACATTGAGATGGACTTCGTGACTAGGTTTCCAAAGTCCAAACATGGCAATGATGCTATATTCGTTGTCATCGACAAACTCACTAAAGTGGCTCACTTTCTGCCTATTAAAGAGTCAATCACTGCAGCTCAATTGGCGGAGCTCTATACCTCTCGAATTGTCTCTCTGCACGGTATTCCACAAGTGATCTCTTTAGACGGTGGCAGCATCTTTACCTTCAAGTTTTGGGATTCTTTTCAGAAGGCCATGGGCACCAACATCCGCTTCAGTACAGCTTTCCATCCTCAAACTAGCGGTCAAGTCGAGCGTGTCAACCAGATTCTTGAAGATATGCTCAGGGCTTGTGTGATCTCCTTCGGCATGAAGTGGGAGGATTGTCTTCCATATGCTGAATTCTCCTACAACAACAGTTTTCAAGCAAGTTCGGACAAGGCCCCATTTGAAATTCTGTATGGCAGGAAGTGCCGTACCCCTCTCAACTGGTCTGAAACCGGTGAACGTCAGCTTTTGGGAAATGACTTAATCACAGAGGCAGAGGAGATGTGCAAAGTCACTCGAGATAACCTGAAAGCAGCCCAATCCCGCCAGAAGAGCTACTATGATAGTAAGCACCATGATTTGGCTTTCGAGATCGGAGATCATGTTCACCTCTGCGTCTCTCCTATGAAAGGTACTCGTCGCTTCGGTATCAAAGGGAAGCTTGCCCCTAGATACGTGGGACCTTTCAAGATCGTCAGCAAGAGAGGCGATCTCGCCTATCAACTCGAGCTTCCTTCAAACTTTGCAAATGTGCATGACGTGTTCCATGTCTCTCAGCTCCGCAAGTGCTTCAAGACCCCTGACCGCACCATCAACTTCGAGGACATTGAGCTCCAAGAAGATCTCTCTTATCGTGAGCACCCTGTTGCTATTCTTGAAGAGACTGATCGCAAGACTCGCAACAAGTCAATCAAATTCCTCAAAGTCAAGTGGTCACACCATTCCGACCGTGAAGCTACCTGGGAACATGAGGATCACCTCCGTTCTGAGTACCCGACGTTCTTTCAGTCCTAGATCTCGGGACGAGATCCTTTCGTAGTGGTGGAGTGTTGTAACACCCTAAATATGATTTTCCCAATGTACTCCAACTCTTGCCGTTTCTGGCGTTAAGTTATTTTATTTTCTCGGGTTCGGGTTTTTGTCTCCGTGTGTTGTTGTCATTGTCATGCATCTCATATCATGTCATCATGTGCATTGCATTTGCATACGTGTTCGTCTCATGCATTCAAGCATTTTCCCCGTTGTCCGTTTTGCATTCCAGCGCTCCGTTCTCCTCCGGTGGTCATTTCTACCTTTCTTTCGTGTGTGGGGATTAAACATTTCTGGATTGGACCGAGACTTGCCAAGCAGCCTTGGTTTACTACCGGTAGACCGCCTGTCAAGTTTCATACCATTTGGACTTCGTTTGATGCTCCAACGGTTAACCAAGGGACCGAAAAGGCCTCGTTTGTGTTGCAGCCCAACACCTCTCCATTTTGGCCCAAAACCCTCCAAAACCCTCTCCATCATCTAGAGTGTTCGATCAGGATCGCGTGGCCGAAAACCGCACCTCATTTGGACTCTCCTAGCTCCTCCTATGCCTATATAAAGACTCCCTCCGAAATTCACCTTCTCCTCCCCCCGAAACCCTAGTCCCCTTCGTCTCCACGCGCCAGCGGACATTTTTCTGTCCGGACGGACGCGTCCGCTTCATCCACCGCCACCACGTGTCACTCCGGGAGTGGCCAGCGCCCGCGCCCACTTCGCCGGCCCGCCCGGGCCCAGGCGGGGCCCCCCGGCCCGAGCCGCCGCCTCCCGCGGGCCAGATCCGGCGCCGCTCGTGCCCTTCTCCTTCCCCGACGCCGGCATGTCCCGTCGCCGCCTCGCCCGGCCACCAACCGCCGCGCCGGCGAGCTGCCCCGCTCCGGCGCGCTGCCCCGCCCGCGCTCCTCGCCGCTGCACGCCCGGGAAGCTCTGGCCATCTCCGTCTCCGCCCCCGCGACGACCTTCTCCTCCGGCGGCCGACTTCATCTCAGGCGAGCTTCAAGTCCCCGGCGAACCTCATTATCCGTGCGGCCAGATCTGGATCCGGATCTCGGATGGGTTGACTTTTTACCCGGAACCCTAATTATTTGGCTATGTTCATCGCATCGTAACTTTGCATCCGTAGCTCCGTTTTGGGCATATAGCATATCAAAATGTTCCTCTCAGAGAGCACATCATTTCATCTCAGTGCATCATTTTCATTGGAGTTCATCTTGATGCCCAAAATGCTGTTGGAAGAATGCTATTTGAGATAATTGTCAGATCTGCTGCTTCAAATAGATATTTGTCATTTTTTGCCATGATTATTGTTTGCATGATATGCCCCTGAGCTCTACATGAGTTTTGTTATATGTTTTTCCATCTATCCATAGGTGCAACCCATGTATTCTTGTGATGTGTGTGGTTACTAGCACAAGCTTACAAAGTGGAGCATTCGTTAATGCTGATTTCAGGGACTTAGCATTTCCACTAAGTCCTTGATCTGTTTATCTCAATATGCCATATGTTCATGTTGTTTCCTAATGATCCGTGCCTCTTTTGAGGATGATCAGTAAGGATGTTTTGTTAATATTGTAGTGCTCTATCCATCCATGTCTTTGTTTGCAATTATGGAGCACCCTAGCTTGAGTCAATCGAGCTCTACTTTTGCTATTTCGTGAATCTGGGCAGATTGTCTACTTGTTAGCGATTTTGCCGAGGATGTTGTAGTTGATCCATGCATGCTATACTATTGTTCTTGCCATGTCTAGCTTTTATAATGTGTATTCTTGATGGGTGTATGCTTAGATTGCCATGACTTGCTCTGTAGTGAGTGCATCGAGCTCGTAAACATGCCTACTTGATATCTGATTTGCATGCTCCAGTTTTGGCTCAAGGTCACTAAGGGACTTTTGTTAAGCTTTTTGAGTGGCTCCATTTCATGCTTTACTTTGCCATGTTCAGGTCTTGTAGCATATAGTTTTCATGCTCCAAAGTGCGCTACCTGATCTGAAATTCCAGACAAGTGTTAATTTCACTAAGTCTGAAATCTGTTTGCCAAATGCATTTTTGCCATGCTTGTTTGAACCTGTTATTGGATGAATGGGCCGTAGCTCAGTGTTCCTCTTTTGTTAAGCATCATGAATGGATCCCTGCCATGTATTTTGTTGCCATGTTTGAGTGTTTTAGCATGTTCATCTTGTTGCATTTAGATGGCTACTTGCTGTAAATCGCAGGCCGGTGCCATATTTGAATTGCTTGCCATTTCCAAACCGTGACTCCGATTCCGGCGTTCTTTATATCGTTTTCAAGCGATTTCATCTCAACTTTCCAGTGGCACACTTGGATTTCCATGTTGAGGCCAGGTTCATGCATTCCTTGTCAAATCTTGCATATGCATCGCATATCACATCCCGCATAGCATACCATGTTTGCATCATATTGTTTGAGCTTTGCACGTGGTTGATTGTGTCCTTGTTGCTTGTTTGTCTTGTTTGGGTAGAGCCGGGGGACGAGTTCGCTAACGAGGAGCCCGTTGAGTTTGCTTTCGAGGATCCAGTCAACTCTGACAACTTTGCAGGCAAGATGATCATACCCTCGAAATCACTACTATCTTTGCTTTGCTAGATGCTCGCTCTTTTGCTATGCCTATGCTACGATGCCTACCACTTGCTTATAATGCCTTCCAACCCGTTGAGTTTGCTTTCGAGGATCCAGTCAACTCTGACAACTTTGCAGGCAAGATGATCATACCCTCGAAATCACTACTATCTTTGCTTTGCTAGATGCTCGCTCTTTTGCTATGCCTATGCTACGATGCCTACCACTTGCTTATAATGCCTTCCAAATTGCCATGTCAAACCTCTAACCCACCATGTCCTAGCAAACCGTTGATTGGCTATGTTACCGCTTTGCTCAGCCCCTCTTATAGCGTTGCTAGTTGCAGGTGAAGATTGGAGACCGTACCTTGTTGGAACATTATTTACTAGTTGGGATATCATTATATTATCTTGTTATCTTAATGCATCTATATACTTGGTAAAGGGTGGAAGGCTCGGCCTCTTGCCTAGTGTTTTGTTCCACTCTTGCCGCCCTAGTTTCCGTCATATCGGTGTTATGTTCCCGGATTTTGCGTTCCTTACGCGGTTGGGTGATAATGGGAACCCCTTGATGGTTCGACTTGATTAAAGCTTTTCCAGCAATGCCCAACCTTGGTTTTACCATTTTCCACCTAGCCTCTTTTTCCCTTGGGTTTCCGGAGCCCGAGGGTCATCTTATTTAAACCCCCCCGGGCCAGTGCTCCTCTGAGTGTTGGTCCAACCTAGAGCCCCTTGCAGCGCCACCTCGGGGAAACTCGAGGGCTGGTTTTAGTTGTACGGATTGCTTATCCGATTGTGCCCTGAGAACAAGATATGTGCAGCTCCTATCGGGATTTGTCGGCACATTCGGGTGGTGTTACTGGATTTCTTTTAACTTGTCGAAGTGTCTTGTAGAACCGGGATACCGAGTATGATCGGAATGTCGAGGGAGAAGGTCTATTCCTTCGTTGATCGTGAGAGCTTGTCATGGGCTTAGTTGGGACTCCCCTGCAGGGTTTTGAACTTTTGAAAGCCGTGCCCGTGGTTATGGGCAGATGGGAATTTGCTAATGTTCGGTTGTAGATAACTTGAACCTTAACTTAATTAAAATGAATCAACTGTGTGAGTTACCGTGATGGTCTCTTCTCGGTGGAGTCCGGGAAGTGAACACGGTGCTGGAGTAATGCTTGTCGCAGGTTGTTCTCTAGTTATTCGTTCGCGCTTTGCCCTCTCTTCTCGCTCTCTTTTGCGAACAGGTTAGCCACCATATATGCTAGTCGCTTGCTGCAGCTCCACATATTTACCTTGCCTTACCTATAAGCTTAAATAGTCTTGATCGCTAGGGTTTGAGATTGCTGAGGTCCTGTGGATCACAGATTACTTCCAAACCAGATGCAGGGCCTGATGACTCCGTTCCATATGACGCGCTTGAGCTCAAGTGGGAGTTCGACGAGGACTCACGCTGTTACTATGTGTCTTTCCATGATGATCAGTAGTGGTGCCCAGTTGGGGCGATTAGGACCGTGTCGCATGTTGGGTTATCTTTTATTTTGGCGCCGTAGTCGGGCCATGAATGTTTGAATGTTGTAATGCTATTTATGAACCTTGATTGACGTGGCGAGTGTAAGCCAACTATGTATCTTCCCTTTTATTATCTATATTACATGGGATGTTGTAAAGATTGCCTAACTTGCGGCATTGCTTTCAATGCGGTTATGCCTCTAAGTCGTGCCTTGACACGTGCGAGATATAGCCGCATCGAGGGCGTTACAGTGCTTCCGATAAACCATAGGCATGACTAACCACTCATATAGACCAAACTTTGTTTTGAAAGCGGTTTTCCATTCATCACCCTCTTGTATGCGGATTTGATAGTAACCACTTTTAAGATCAATTTTGGAAAAAATAGTGGCACCGCTAAGTTCATCAAGCATATCATCAAGGCGTGGAATGGGGTACCTATATCTAACGGTGATAGCATTGATAGGTCTACAATCGGAGCACATGCGAAAGCTACTGTCACATTTTGGCACAAGAATGACCGGTATGGCAAAAGGACTCAAACTTTCACGCACATGTCCATGGTCTATGAGATGCTTTACTTGCCTTTGTATTTATTTGGTTTCTTCGGGGTTGACGTGGTATGGAGCTTTGTTGGGAAGCGGCGCTCCGGGGATGAGATCAATTCGGTGCTCAATGCCTCGTAGTGGAGGTAGACCCAGAGGTAGCTCATCGGGGAAAACATCTTGGAATTCCTGTAATAGAGAAGATAACACCAAAGGTAGATCGTGAGAGTTGTTAGTTCTTGTGACCTCGTCCTTGCACAATAGGACATAGTGTAGGACACTTGATGGGTTCTCACACACTTCTCTCATCTCACGTTTGGTGGCAAAGAGAACTAAGTTTTTCTTGTCGCTCATCGTGGAGGCGCTCAATTTGGGCTTGTGGCGCTCACTCTCTGATGCAGAGCATCCCAAGGTCATCCCCATGGACCTACCATCGTCTCACCAAGTGCCTACCGGGCCCATGACTCGATCACGTGCAAGAGCCCTTTTAACCGAGGTGACATCTCTCCTCTCACAATTCTACTCCGATGCACATGAAGCATGGCTACTACCTCATATGGATACATTATGCATACTCAGGTATAATGGAGAATTTAAGGAGCACGGACAAGAAGAAGAGGAAGATGGACGAGCAGACGGAGAAGAAGAAGATCTGCAGGTAATTTCCCAGCCACCGGACGACCGGCCGGGACCGAACGTCCGGCGCCTGAAGCGTCAGCCGAGCTCCAGCCAGCGGACGACCGGTACCCCTACACCTGAAGTGAATGAGCGGACGTCCGGTCTGGACCGGCGCCCCAGCACCCGAGCCAACTTCAGCGGAAGTCCGGAGCCTCCGGACATCCGGCACCCCCATCACAGAGCAGAACCAGGGGATGACCGGAGGACACCGGACGTCCGGCAGCTCCTGAGACACCGGACGACTGGCCCCCAGCGGATGTCTGGTACCTGGCTACGTCCAGATTCGGGCCTGAGGCCCATGTACCCCTTCACTTCGCCCCTTTTTGCACTTAGACTATAAATAGACCCCCCCATTCATCCTAGCTGTGGTTAGCGTTGGTTTAGCTCATACTTCGAGATAGAGCTTCGCTCATCCATACCGATCTCCTCCTCGAGAGAGACTGCGGCCCCTCTTCGGAGAAGATCAACTTGGATTCAAGACCCCCTCTTGGGCGGCCCCATCAGGACCTCCTTTTAGGAGAAGAACCGGTTACTTGTATCGTCCTTTGATGACCTTGGATCATCGTGTATCTATTTGTGTTTCGGGGATCTAGCACATGTGTGATCTATTTCTTGTTGGTTGAGTGTTTCTCTTGTGTTTCCCCTCGTTTTCCCCCTCGTGTTCTTCGTGTTTCTCGTAGGGATCCACTCCTTTCGTGAAAGATCGGCCATCCAGGGTTCCACCCTACATCATCTTGGTATCATGAGCAAGGTTGATCACGATTTTGGAGCCCCCTCTTCGTTTTTCTAGCTTGATTTTGCTCTTTTCGTCCTAATCCAAAAATAGCCCCAAAAATTTTTCTTGTGTTTTGTGAGTTTTGATGATGTTTTGTTGGTTTTGATCCGTGAATTTGTTGCCTTGCAAGTAGGTCTAGCCTTCCCCCACCATCTCCACCTCCAAATCCCTCCCAAATCCCCCATATTCCCCCGAAAATCACCTCCCGGATCTAAAATCTCGCGTTAACCACGACCACCGGACGACCGTCACATCATCCGGACGTCCGGCGACCCAGGAAGCACCGGACGTCCGACGTTACCGGACGACCGGCGACCGGACATCCGTTCGCGCCCGGACGACCGCTACTTCCACAACATCATCCGCTACGCCACCTCCAACTTCCGCAAAACCATACCAATATCCCTACCCGCACCACCACCTAACCGCCACCTACTCCGACGATTTTGGTCGCCTTTGGTTTTGAGAATTTGAGTTGCGGTACCGTATCCTTTTGTGTTTCGGCTATCTAGGTACGGTTCGACATCGACATCACCGCCGCTCATTTTTGCCACGGACGCGTCATCAACACCGGTCATCAACAACGACCACCTCGACTACGACTTGGTATTCGTGCCACCATTTTGACACCATACCGGAAGCAAGACCGGTAACCTCATCTTGGTATTGGACATATCATTCTTGCCATCACATTTTTAGCCATCATCGCCTGACTCCTTTGCGTTGCTTACCCATTGAGACTAGCCATTGAGTATTGCCGGCAACGAGACTTGTGCACTTTAGTGATCATACTTCCCCATAGCATACATACATGCATCATTGTTGATTATATTGTTATCATCTCTTGTTTCACAAAGTTGTCATCGCATACTCACTTGCTATCTTGGTTCGTCAAGCGTCGCATAAGAAAAGAGCTCAAACATCAAAGAGCCAACGAAGATTTTAAGCAAAGAGGAAAGATAAGCAAAGAGATTTTAAGCAAGAACCATAGCATCATACAACATTAAGATTGTCATACTCGATCATCTTGGATCACATCATAGCAACACCTTGCATAAAACATATTTGGGATAGAAGTCGTTGCATTTTTGCTAAGTAGGTCGTTCACAAGTTCTTGTATCTGCCTATCATGCAATCGTGCTAGCGTCTCTCTAGTGTTGTGCAACAAGAGCATTTTTGTGGATTCCACATTTTGGCTCACCCTTGGTTGCTCAACCCCACTTATCTTTTTGCGTGTGTGTTTCCGTGTACCGTATATGCTTGGTCTACTTGTTACATTGCATCTTGCGAATCTTTTCTGACATTCTTGAATCTTGCTTACTTTCACATTAAAAATTGTGCCACCATCCTAACCAAACTCCACCAAAAGCTTTTACTTGTGTAGGTATGAGAACCGACAAGAATTGGTACCAATTGTGCTATTTCCTTGTTACACATTGGAGTCATCTTTGATCCATTGTCAAAATCGGTCAAGGTACATTTGATATTGGTTCTTCCCTTTCTTCCACTCACACTTGTCCTGGAATGATGGATAGGCCAAGTACTTCTACCAACCCACTCTTCATGGAGCAAGACGACGACATGAACTCCTTCGTCACCAAGAGTCACCTCTTTGGTGCACAACGTGCTTTGCATCAAGAGCAACAAGCTATGAGTGAACGCATCGACAACCTTGCCACCGACTTGCGACTTTCCGAGCAACGTACAAGGGACTACTTTGACAACAAGCTCGATGATCACAAGCAAGAGAATGATGCAAGGATGGACGAGATTTGCGCTTTGTTGCTCAACCGCTCTTTTTCCACTTCAAGAAGGAGCCGTTCAAGTGGACACTCCGACGACACCATCTCCGGTTCAAGTACACCGTCATCAAACACTCTTCGACGAGCTGCGCGCAACAAGCGTCAAGCAAACCTCAATCCATTTCGAGACACCGACTCGCAAGAACATCGACGACGTCAAGCCGAAGAAACCTTTGCGCTAGCTCAAGAACGGCATCGCCAACGTCAACACGAACAAGAGGAGCGAGCGCGACAACATGAAGATGCATAAGACGCCGAGGCGGAACGCCAAGAACAACAACTACGTGAAGCTCAAGCACTTCAAGCGCAACGGGCCCTTCATGAATCAAGTCGTGCCGTAGCCGACCGAGGCCAACAAGCTCGACTACATCGAGAAGCACTTCGCGATGAAGCTCAAGAAAGAATTTAACAAAGACGTGTGCGTCAACAAGCTCCTCATCAAGATAGACAAGCGCCTCGTCATGATAGACAAGCTCCCCCTCAAGCTCGCCAAGACCATCAAGTTCATGAAGAGCATGAAAACAATGGGAATCCTCCGCGGCAAGAGCAACACGAGGTTGACAACCCTCCGCGTCAAGAGTACCACGAGTTGGACAATCATCTACAACATGGGCGTCATCATCCCCGACCCCAACACAATGAAGAGCAACGCTACGGCAAGCTCAAGTTCACCATGCCCAAGTTCAATGGAAGCAACGATCCCGAAGAATACCTTTCATGGGCATTGAAAGTTGAAAAGATCTTCCGTTTGCACAATTATGAAGAAGAGAAGAAGATCGCGATGGCATCCCTTGTGTTCCAAGATTAGGTCCTCATTTGGTGGGAACAAGTCATTGAGCGCCGCGAGGAAAGAGGTGATCCACCCATCACTACTTGGGCACAAATGAAGGATGTCATGAGAGCACGCTTCGTGCCTACCTACTACAACCGCGACCTCTTCAAGAAACTCCAACAACTCAAGCAAGGAATCAAGAGCGTTGAATGGTACTACAAGGAAATGGAGATTGCCATGATACGATCCAATGTCAAAGAAGATGATGAGCAAACTATGGCAAGGTTCTTGAATGGACTCAATCATCCTATCAAGAAGATCGCCGACTTCCAACCATACTCGAACCTCATCGAACTAGTGCATCAAGATACCAAAGCGGAACGGCAAGTACAAGACGACTTCAAGTATGCCAAGTTCTCATCCAAGTCCTATGGCCTCTCCAACAATCAAGCTTCGACGACTCCAACACCTTCTACCTCAACCAAGCCTTCTACAAGCAACGGCGACAAGTCAAGTTACAAGAAAGCTTCGACAAGCTCAAGTCGTCCTCCTACTACAAGCAACTTCAAGAAAACTCCATCATCATCTACTCCACCCGATGAGACCATCAAAACAAGTTCTATCAAATGCTTCACATGCGGCGGCCGAGGCCACAAGTCCTATGAGTGCACCAACAAGCGCACAATGATCTTCAACAACGATGGCACTTATGATTCCATGAGCGAAGGAGAAATGGAAGCCCTTGAGCAAGTGGCCATGCACCGCCAAGTGAACAATGAAGAAGAACAAGTCTTTTGTGATGAAGATTCAAGCCCCGCTCTTTTTGTCTCCAAGGTCTTAACTCTTCAACATCAACAAGACGAAGATCAAAGATGCCATATCTTTCACACCAAGGCCAGAACCAATGGACGATCCGTCAAGGTCATCATCGATGGAGGGAGTTGCCACAACTTAGCAAGTGAAGAACTATGCTCCAAGCTCCAATTGGTCAAGATGAGGCAACCTCACCCCTACAAGGTTCAATGGCTAAGCGACACCGGCACCATACAAGTCGAGCATAGAGTACAAGTCTCTTTCAAGATCGGCGCCTATGAAGACACATTGGAATGTGATGTCCTTCCGATGACCGTTTGCCACCTCCTCCTTGGAAGTCCATGGAAATTTGACCGAGGTGTCATTCACATTGGGCGTACAAATCACTATAGCTTCAAGATGAAAGGGAAAGAGTTCGTGCTACGTCCTATGTCTCCAAGCCAAGTGCTTGCCGACAAGCAAGCCACCCATCGTGGAGAAAATAGTGAGAGAGCGATCCACCACAAAGAGAGTGAGCGCCACAAGCCCAAATTGAGTGACTCCACGATGAGCGACAAGAAAAACTTCGTTCTCTTTGCCACCAAACGTGAGATGAGAGAAGTGTGTGAGAACCCATCAAGTGTCCTACACTATGTCCTATTGTGCAAGGACGAGGTCACACAAACTAACAACTCTCACGATCTACCTTTGGTGTTATCTTCTCTATTGCAGGAACTCCAAGATGTTTTCCTTGATGAGCTACCTCCGGGTCTACCTCCACTACGAGGCATTGAGCACTGAATTAATCTCATCCCCAGAGCGCCGCTTCCCAACAAAGCTCCATACCACGTCAACCCCAAAGAAACCAAAGAAATACAAAGGCAAGTAAAGCATCCCATAGACCATGGACATGTGCGTGAAAGTTTGAGTCCTTGTGCCGTACCGGTCATTCTTGTGCCAAAACGTGACGGTAGCTTTCGCATGTGCTCCGATTGTAGACCTATCAATGCTATCACCGTTAGATATAGGTACCCCATTCCACGCCTTGATGATATGCTTGATGAACTTAGCGGTGCCACTATATTTTCGAAAATTGATCTTAAGAGTGGTTACTATCAAATCCGCATACAAGAGGGTGATGAATGGAAAACGGCCTTCAAAACCAAGTTTGGTTTGTATGAGTGGTTAGTCATGCCTATGGGTCTCTCGGAAGCACCGGGCATTTTTATGCGCCTTATGAATTATGTATTTCGCCCTTACATTGGTATATTTGTTGTGGTTTACTTCGATGACATTCTTGTGTTTAGCAAATCTATCCAAGAACATGTCACCCATGTCTGCACTGTTTTGCAAACTCGTAGAAAAGAGCGTCTCTATGCTAATATGGAGAAATGCCTATTTGGTGTTGATAAGCTCGTTTTCTTGGGTTTTGTGGTCTCTTCTAAGGGTGTTCATGTTGATGAATCTAAGATCAATGCTATTAAAACTTGGCCCCAACCAACCCATTTGCAACAAGTGCGTAGTTTTCTTGGTTTAGCCGGTTTCTACCGTAGATTTGTGAAGGATTTTAGCACCATTGCTTCACCTTTGCATGCTTTGAGCAAGAAGAACGCGCCTTTTGTTTGGGGACCATCTCAAGATATTGCTTTCAATGAGCTTAAGAATTTGCTTACTCATGCTCCCGTGCTTGCTTTACCCAACTTCGACAAGCCTTTTGAAATTCATTGCGATGCTAACGGTAACGGCATAGGAGGTGTGTTAACGCAAGAGAAGCGCCCCATAACTTACTTTAGTGAGAAACTTTCCGGAGCGCAACTCAACTATCCCATCTATGACAAAGAGCTATATGCTTTATTCCGCGTTTTACATGAATGGGAACATTACCTCCGCCCACATGAGTTCATCATCCATACCGACCATGAAACACTTAAATACCTTAAGGGTCAAACTAAGTTGAACAAGCGTCATGCTAAATGGAGTGAATTTATTAAGTATTTTCCTTATGTCATCAAGTACATTAAGGGTAAATAAAATGTTGTGGCAGATGCACTTTCCCGTATATGCATGCTAGTCACGCAACTTGAGTTCGATGTCATTGGCTTTGAGCATATCAAAGAATTGTATGCGCATGATGAGACTTTTGCCATTCCTTATGCCAAGTGTTTGTCGCATAAATCGTGGGAACGCTATTACGTCAAAGACGGCTACCTTATGAGAGCTAACAAACTTTGCATCCCCAAGTCGTCCCTTCGTTTATTGCTTTTGCAGGAATCGTATGGAGGAGGATTAATGGGACACTTTGGACGCGATAAGATGTTCGCCAAGCTCTCGAAGAGCTACTTTTGGCCAAAGATGTTTCGGGACGTCAATTGTTTCACCAACCGATGTTCGACATGCCGCAAAGCTAAGTCCAAAGCTCAATCTCATGGCCTCTATATGCCTCTACCAATTCCATACCAACCATGGGAAGATATTAGCATGGACTTTGTGCTTGGTTTACCTAGAACTCGAAATGGCAAGGATTTAGTTTTTGTTGTCGTGGACCGTTTCTCCAAAATGGCTCATTTCATTCCTTGCAACAAGATAGACGATGCTTCACATATTGCAAATTTGTTTTGTAGGGAAATCTAGCGCCTTCATGGAGTGCCAAAGACTATCGTCTCGGACCGCGACGTCAAGTTCCTTAGCTACTTTTGGAAGACTCTATGCGCAAATCTCGGAATCAAGCCACTCTTCTCCATGGCATACCATCCTCAAACCGATGGCCAAACGGAGGTGACCAACCGCACACTCTACGCTCTACTTCGAGTACTCATCAAGAAGAACATCAAGGAGTGGGAGGAATGTCTACCCATCGCCGAGTTCGCATACAACCGAGCAAGACACTCAACAACCGGCAAGTCCCCTTTCGAGGTCGTCTACGAATTCAACCCTTTGTCACCATTGGATATTCTTCCTCTACCACTCCAAGAGTGCATCAATTTGGACGCAAGTGCGCGTGTGACACATCTCAAGAAGATGCATGAAGATACAAGAAACACCATCGAGCGCCAAGTTCAACGCCTTGCGACCAAGCTCAACTTCAACAAGCAACCTATGGTCTTCAACATTGGTGATCAAGTGTGGCTACACCTTCGCAAGGACCGCTTCCCACAAGAACGCAAATCCAAGCTTCGTCCACGAGCGGATGGATCCTTCAAGGTGCTTGCACGCTACAACGACAACGCTTACAAGATCGACCTTCCACACGACAAGTACAACGTGAGCGACATCTTCAACGTTAAAGATCTCTCTCCTTTCCATGGTGATGAAGATTTTGATCCGAGGACGGATCTTCCCCAAGGGAGGGGAGATGATGCGGAGCATCCCAAGGTCATCCCCATGGACCTACCATCGTCTCACCAAGTGCCTACCGGGCCCATGACTCGATCACGTGCAAGAGCCCTTGAAACCGAGGTGACATCTCTCCTCTCACAATTCTACTCCGATGCACATGAATCATGGCTACTACCTCATATGGATACATCATGCATACTCAGGTACAATGGAGAATCTAAGGAGCAAGGACAAGAAGAAGAGGAAGATGGACGAGCAGACGGAGAAGAAGAAGAGCTGCAGGAAATTTCCCATCCACCGGACGACCGGCCGGGACCGGACGTCCGGCACGAACTCTTTCCCTTTCAGCTTGAAGCTATAGTGATTTGTACGCCCATTGTGAATGACACCACGGTCAAATTTCCATGGCCGTCCAACGAGGAGGTGGCAAACGGTCATCGGAAGGACATCACATTCCAATGTGTCTTCATAGGCGCCTATCTTGAAAGAGACTTGTACTCTATGCTCGACTTGTATGGTGCCGGTATCGCTTAGCCATTGAACCTTGTAGGGGTGAGGGTGCTTCATCTTGACCAATTGGAGCTTGGAGCAAAGTGCTTCACTTGCTAGGTTGTGGCAACTACCTCCATCGATGATGACCTTGACGGAACATCCATTGATGCCGGCCTTTGTGTGGAAGATATGGCATCTTTGATCTTTGTCTTGTTGATGTGGAAGAGTCAAGACCTTGGAGACAACAAGAGCGGGACTTGAATCTTCATCGCAAAAGACTTGGTCATCTTCATCTTCAGTGTTCACTTGTCGGTGCATGGCCACTTGCTCAAGAGCTTCCAATTCTCCTTCACTCATGGAGTCATAGGTTCCGTCGTCGTTGAGGATCATGGTGCGCTTGTTTGTGCACTCGAAGGACTTGTGGCCTCGGCCTCCGCATGTGAAGCATTTGATATAACTTGTCTTGATGGTCTCATCAGGTGGAGTAGATGATGATGGAGCTTTCTTGAAGTTGCTTGTAGTAGGAGGACAACTTGAGCTTGTCGAAGCTTTCTTGTAACTTGACTTGTCGCCGTTGCTTGTAGAAGGCTTGGTTGAGGTAGAAGTTGTTGGAGTCGTCGAAGCTTGATTGTTGGAGAGGCCATAGGACTTGGATGAGAACTTGGCATACTTGAAGTCGTCTTGTACTTGCCGTTCCGCTTTGGTAGCTTGATGCACTAGCTCGATGAGGTTCGAGTATGGTTGGAAGTCGGCGATCTTCTTGATAGGATGATTGAGTCCAGTCAAGAACCTTGCCATAGTTTGCTCATCATCTTCTTTGACATTGGCTCGTATGATGGCAATCTCCATTTCCTTGTAGCACTCTTCAACGCTCTTGGTACCTTGCTTGAGTTGTTGAAGTTTCTTGAAGAGGTCGCGGTTATAGTAGTTTGGCACGAATCGTGCTCTCATGACATCCTTCATTTGTGTCCAAGTGGTGATGGGTGGTTCACCTCTAGCCGCTCGGCACTCAATGACTTGTTCCCACCAAATGAGGACGTAGTCTTGGAATTCAAGGGATGCCATTGCGATCTTCTTCTCTTCTTCGTAGTTGTGCAAGCGGAAGATTTTGTCAACCTTCAATGCCCATGAGATGTACTCTTCGGGGTCATTGCTTCCATTGAACTTGGGCATGGTGAACTTTAGCTTGCCGTAATGTTGCTCTTCATTGTGGTGGGGTCGGGGATGAGGACGCCCATGTCGTTGTGGATTGACATTGTTAGCGTGCTCTTGGCGAAGTTGGATGTCTTCCTCATGTTGCTCTTGGCAAGGATTGGGTCCATTGTCTTCTTGCTCTCGATGGACTTGATGTTCTTGTCTCGCTTGAGGGGGAGCTTGTCTATCTTGACGAGGAGCTTGTCGATGCACACGTCTTTTGGTAAATTCTTTCTTGAGCTTCATCGTGAAGTGCTTCTTGATGTAGTCGAGCTAGTCGGCCTCGATCGGCTACGGCACGACTTGATTCATGAAGGGCACGTTGCGCCTCAAGTGCTTGAGCTTCACGGAGTTGTTGTTGTTGGCGTTCCGCCTCGGCGTCTTGTGCATCTTGATGTTGTCGCGCTCGCTCCTCTTGTTCTTGTTGTCGTTGGCGTTGCCGTTCTTGTGCTTGTGCGAAAGCGGCTTGGTTTTGGCAATGTCGATGCTCTTGAGAGTCGGTGTCGTGTAGAGGATTGCGATTTTCTTGACGATCTTGACGCGCGGCATGACAAAGAGTGTTTGATGTCGGTGTACATGAACCGGAGATGGTGTCGTCGGAGTGTTGACTTGAGCGGCTCCGTCTTGATGATGACGAAGTAGAAGAGCGGACCATCATGGTTCGGATATCTTCTTTGAGGGAACTCATAGATGTGTTGAAGTAGTCCCTTGTACGTTCCTCGGATTGTCGTAAGTAGGTGGCGAGGTTGTAGATGCGGTCGCCCAAAGCAATTTGTTCTTGATGCAAAGCCCGTTGTGCACCAAATAGTTGATTCTTGGTGACGAAGGAAGACATCTCGTCGTCTTGTTCCAAGAAGAGTGGATTGGTAGAAGTACTTGGTCTATCCATCATTCCAAACAAAGATATGTGAGTGGGAGAAAGGGAAGAACCAATATCCAATGTACCTTGATCGATGTTGACAATGGATCAAAGATGACTCCAATGTGTAGCAAGGAAATAGCACAATTGGTACCAATTCTTGTCGGTTCTCACACCTACACAAGTAAAAGCTTATGGTGGAGCTCGGTTAGGAATGGTGGCACAAAATTTGATGCAATTGTAAGTGAGACTCAATAATGTTGGAAAAGATTCACAAATTTGCAAATGCAACAAGTAGACCAATAGCAAGATATGGTACACATGCAAATAGATAAGATGGGGTTATGCAACCAAGGATGAGCCAAAATGTGGAATTCACCAAGATGCTCGTGTTGCACAACACTAGAGAGACGCTAGCACGATTGCACAATAGGCGGATACGAACTTGTGCACAACATACTAAGCAAAAATGCAACGACTTCTATCCCAAGTATGCTATATGTATGATGTTCCTAAGCTTTGATCCAAGATGATCGAGTATGACAATCTTAGTGTTGTATGATGCTATGGTTCTTGCTTATAAGCTCTTTGCTTATCTTTCCTCGTTTGCTTAAAAGCTTGTTTGGCTCTTTGATGTTGGAGATCTTTTCCCATGCACTGCTTCACGAACCAAGATAGCAATTGTGTATGCGACAACAACTTTGTGACACAAGTGATGATGTCGAGATATGCAACACGGTGATAGTATGTATGCTATGGGAAATATGAACACTAATGTGCACAAGTCACGTTGCCGGCAATACTCAAGGGCTAGTCTCGATGGATAAGTGACGCAAAAGTAAGGCCATGGGGTTATCAATGCAATTGCAGAAGAGTAGGATGATATCACGATAGCAAGTTGACGTCCAAGGTTAAGGTGATACCAAAGTGATGTTGATGTAGCCGTTCGTAGTAGTCCTTGGCGGAGATGAGCGGTGGTGATGTTGATGTTGAACCGTACCTAGATAGCCGAAACACAAAAGGACACGGAAAGCACAACTCAAATTCTCAATGTAAAATTTGGCAAAATTGTCGGGGTTGGAAGCGGGAAGGACTATGGTGGTGCTATGCGGAAGTGGTGGATGTATGCGGGAATGTATGTGGCACCGGGACAAAATTTGGCGAATGTTAGGCGGGAAACGGATGGTGGATGGGTAGTGTTGCTGCCAGGTGCCGGATGTCCGGGGGTGATGGCCGGATGTCCGGCTGTTCTGGCCGGATGTCCGGGCTCAGGATCCATGGACGAATTTGAAGAACACCGCGTGGAGAGGTCAAATCCGGGGCAAAATTCGGGCGATTTTGTGGGTGGAAATTGGGGAAAAGGTGGGGGAATGCTAGATCTACCTGCAACACACGAAATCCGCGGATCAAATCCAACAAAACTTCATCACACCAACAAATCACAAAAAAAAATTTGGGGCTATTTTTGTGGGGCAGTTTTTGGATTAGGACAAAAAACAACAAAATCAAGCTAGAAAACAAATAGAGGGGGCTCCGAAATCATAATCAACGTGGCTCATGATACCAAGATGATGTAGGGTGGAACCCTAGATGGCCGATCTTTCACGAAAGGAGCGGATCCCAACGATGAACAGGAAGAACACTAGGGGGAAAACTAGGGGAAACACAAGAGAAACACTCAACCAACAAGAAATAGATCACACATGCGCTAGATCGATGAACACAAAGGAAGATACACGATGATCCAAGGTCAACAAAGGACGATACAAAGTAACCGGTTCTTCTCCTAGAAGGAGGTCTTGAATCCACAAGGGGATCTTCCCGTAAAGGGGTCTTGAATCCAAGGTGATCTTCTCCAAAGAGGGGCCGCAGTCACTCTTGAGGAGGAGATCGGTATGGATGAGCGAAGCTCTATCTCACATATGAGCTAAACCAATGCTAACCCTAACTAGGAGGAGGGGTAGGAGTATATATAGTGCTAGTACAAGTTGGGGCGAGTTGGAGGGGTACATGGGCCCTTGGCCCATTCATTGTGCGCAGACAGGCGTCGGATGTCCAGGCTGGGGGCCGGATGTCCGGGGCTTCGCGAGGCGTCGGATGTCCGGGGCTTCGCGAGGCGCCGGATATCTGGGGCTTTGGCCGGATGTCCGGGCTGAAGTGCAAAACTTCTGTAGTCTCTGGTTAGGCGAGGCCGGATTTCCGGGCTAGGGGGCCGGATGTCCGGGGCTTCGTGGGTGGCCGGATGTCCGGGCCCTGTAGCTTTTCTGTGGCTGGTCTGCTGCTGTGTTGGCATGTCTCCAGCGGCCGGATGTCCGGGTCTGGGGGCCGGATGTCCGGGCCCTGGAGCTATCTTTGTCTCCTTCCGGTGGTTCTCTTCAATCATGGACTTGGCGGCTTGTCCTTCTTCACGTGCATCTTCGGGAGGCTCCTCTTGACACCTGATCAGGCATAGCATATCGGACTTAGGTAGTAGCCAGGTCTTGAGTGGATCATATGTGATATCACTAAGGAAGGAAGTCACCTCGTTCTCGAGAGCTCTAGCTCTAGCTCGTGCCATGGGTCCTCTTGGCTCTTGATGCGATGATGGTAGGTCCATGGGGATGATCATGGGATGCTCCGGATCAGGTCCACAACGACAAATGCCGAATCCTTCCCATTTCGAGTCCTAGGCAGACCAAGTACAAAGTCCATGCTAATGTCTTCCCATGGTTGATATGGAATTGGTAGAGGCATATAAAGGACATGTGATTGAGCTTTGGACTTAGCTTTGCGACATGTAGAGCGTCAGTTGGTGAAGCAGTTGACGTCGCGAAACATCTTGGGCCAAAAGTAGTTCGTTGAGAGCGTGGCGAACGTCTTGTCTCATCCAAAATGTCCCATTAAGCCTCCTGCATGATATTCCTGCAAAAGCTACAAACGAAGAGAAGACTCGGGGATGCAAAGCTTGTTAGCTCTCATAAGATATCCATACTTGATGTAATAGCGTTCCCAAGAGGTATGCGTCAAAGGCTTGGCATAAGGAGTAGCAAAGGTAGGATCGTGCTCATACAAGTCTTTTATATGCACAAAGCCCATGACATCCAAATCAAGTTGAGTAACAAGCATGCATATGCGGGAAAGGGCATCCGCCACAATGTTTTCTTTACCTTTAATGTACTTGATGACATAAGGAAAAGACTCAATAAATTCACTCCATTTAGCATGACGCTTGTTCAACTTGGTTTGGCCCTTAAGATACTTGAGCGTTTCATGATCGATATGAATGATAAACTCATGAGGGCGAAGATAGTGTTCCCATTCATGCAAAATGCGGACTAAAGAATATAGCTTTTTGTCATAGATGGGGTAATTGCGTTGCGCGCCGGAGAGTTTCTCACTAAAGTAAGCTATGGGGCACTTCTCTTGCGTTAACATACCTCCGATGCCATTACCACTAGCATCACAATGAATCTCAAAGGGTTTGTCAAAGTTGGGTAATACAAGCACGGGAGCATGAGTAAGCAAATTCTTAAGCTCAATGAAAGCGGTATCTTTGGATGGTCCCCAAACAAAAGGCGCATTCTTCTTGCTCAAAGCATGCAAAGAAGAAGCAATGGTTCTAAAATATTTCACGAAGCGACGATAGAAACCCGCAAGGCCAAGAAAGCTACATACTTGTTGCAAATTGGTTGGTTGTGGCCACGTCTTAATAGCATTGATCTTGGACTCATCAACATGAACACCCTTAGAAGATACAACAAAACCCAAGAAAACAAGCTTGTCAACGCCAAAAAGGCATTTCTCCATATTACCATAGATACGCTCTTTTCGAAGAGTTTGTAAAACGGTGCGGACATGGGTGACATGCTCTTTCAGAGACTTGCTAAAAACAAGGATGTCATCAAAGTAGACCACAACAAACACACCAATGTAAGGGCGAAAGACATGATTCATAAGACGCATAAAAGTACCCGGTGCTTCCGAGAGATCCATAGGCATGACTAACCACTCATACAAGCCAAACTTGGTTTTGAAAGCGGTTTTCCATTCACCACCCTCTTGTATGAGGATTTGATAGTAACCACTCTTAAGATCAATTTTGGAAAAGATAGTGGCACCACTAAGTTCATCAAGCATATCATCAAGGCGTGGAATGGGATACCTATAACGAACGGTGATAGCATTGATAGGTGATGAGGACATCAATACTATTGTTACACCCACATCCCCTGCTGCTATACATACTGGACCAAATACTCGAGCTCGCGCACGCCAATTGAATTATCAGGTACTTTCATTTCTTGGTAACGATTCTAATGTTCATGAGAATATGATGCTGCCTAAATTGGATACATTTGTCTTGCTTACAAATGAAGGGCCTAGCTTGGACATGAAAGATGAACCTTGGAACAAGTTCAAGTGTGGAGATGATGGCATGCGCAAGGGGATCCAGAACGGAGTTACAAGTGATGATTTCAGGACTTTGAAGCCATCATAAGGAGTGCATGAAGCCTTGGACGAAATATACAAGATGCCACTTCATAAATTTCATCGAGAGGCTATTTTAGGTGATGCGTCACCTTATTATTGGGCCAGGCCCATGTATTTTCGAAATACTTAAGTATAGGCTATTTTTAGAGTCCGTATGTGTGGGGAAACAAGAGTTAGGGTTGGTTTCGGACCCCTCCTCCAAGGGCCACGAAATTCCCCCCTCTTCCTCCATATATACATCCCTTAGGGCGTCGTTTAGACTTTGGGTTTTGTTTAGATCAAAAGTTCGCCATAGCTGCAACTTCGCGTACTTCATTTGTGTCCAACGACCAGACCAAGACGTCACAGAACCCCACCTTGATCACGTCCTCCCACCTCTTTGGCCGCCACCCCTTGCTCCTATATAAGTAGATCCATCTAGTAGCTTTTTTCCTTGGGATTTGTTTAGTTAAAAGTTAGCCATTGCAACTTCGTGTACTTTGTTTGTGTCCAACGACCAGACCAAGACCGCTTCCGGATCCCCACCATTATTGATACTTCATATATATTTGCGATATTCAGATTGCTTTATCATATTCTTGCTCGTTCTTCGATTTCTTGCAGGAATAGACAATCGTGGTCAGGCTGACCGTGCTTCCAGCATCGTCAGTAACCTCAGGAGATTGGTTTAGCGGTTGCTAAGGCGCAACGTCATGCACGTTTGTAGTCGGATCGTCAAAGTCATCTCCACCAAATCGATAGTTATCATCTCATCGAAAGATCGGGACCCTCGCCTCTATCAAGTGGTATCAGTTTTCAGGTTGCTCGGTGAGAATTTTCAGTTTTCCTAGATTAGATTTATTTTCTTACCTATTGTACAAGAAAAAGCCACAAAAAAGAGTTAGATCTATTCATCCTTGGTCCAAGCCAGTCTGAGCCTTTGCAATTTTCTTTTTATTGCTTGCATAGTTGAATTATCGGTTGCATCGTCGTGTCGAGTTGCTGGTCTTAGTGTCTAGTTCGTTTAGAGTTTCGAGTTCTGTTCACATAAGTCACGCCACCGCTGCATCATTATCTCTTTCGCTGTCCACCACCCATCCATCAATTTCCACCACGTGCTACCCACCATTCATTGTCATAATAATAGTTGAGATCGTTCACATCTTCACTTGATCCAATCTGCATCTTATCTAGTTTGTTTTCGAAAGAGGGTGAAAAAAAGAGAGAAAAAAACGAGAGAGAAAAAAGAGAAAAAAGTCAGAGAAAAAAAAAGGAGAGAAAGAAAAAAAAGCTTGAGGAAAAAAAAGAGAGAAGACAAAAAAACAAAATTCGGATCTTTTTAGACTCAATCTCGTAGTTGAATTCGGATTGGAATCTGTTTTGTGCACTGTTCAGTAAAACAGGCATAACTTCCTCATACGAAGTCCGTTTTACCTCCGCGAGTACTCAAACGAAAGCTAGCGACGAGCCGCATCTAAATAGTTGAAGAAGCTAGTTCAAGATTTGGCACCTCAAAATCGGCTTCTAAATAGGTCTTTTTGCCCTCCAAAGTTCATGAACACAGCTTATTCCAGTTTTTCAGGTCCCAACTCGGAATTGAGTGATTCCTTTTGTGTTTGAAAGCTTGAGTCGATACCATTCTTGAAAAAAAAAATCGGCACAAACTTTTTCAGAGGAAAGTTGGAGACAAAGTTGTTGATATATCCTGCTTGGCTGTTGTTTCACATCATTATCTTTACTGCCGTTGTGATCTTCACTTATATCTTGCTGTCCAGAGCTACTTAGTATCCTTCATTGATGCTAGTTGTGCTACGACGTGACCTCATTAGTGTTCTAGGCTCGCGTCTCTAGTTCGGTCTAGCCTAGGACCAGCACAGTACCGTCGTTGAGCGTTTATTCAATATTGCATCTCTGAATTGCTTATTGCTAATCTTTTGCTAGCATATATAGCCAACCCAGCTCCACATATTTCTACACCGTGTATACGCACGATCCCCTGGCAATCGCTTTACACAATCTTCGGAGTTATTTGACACCGCTGGTTGCCTGTCACCACCTGCCGCATGGTAAGAACTTGTAAGATATTGATATTTGCTTTACTGTGAGCACTTTACAACCACATCCTAGTAGTTCATAGGAACATTATTCTCGAATTTTGGTTCTTGTTTCTACTAATCATGACAGGTTCCGAAGATAGAAGTTCTTGGACGACGGACACATCTTCACCATCAGGAGAGTTGGGACAACACACACAAGCACATGGTCAGGTTATCTTTTTACCGTCATTTGAGAGTAGATTTAATCCTACTACTTATCTAGCTTGGGAGCTTGAAGTAGAACAAGTTTTTAGTCACCATGACTTTTCTGAACTTGAGCGAGTGCGAGCAGCCACTAGAGCATTTACTGATTTCGCTTCTGTTTGGTGGAGTGTACATTGTAAGAAAAACATTGATAACCAACCCACAACTTGGAAAGTTTTGAAAGCTGTAATGAGACACCAATTTTTCCCTCCTTATTATCGTCGTGAATTGCTTCGCAAATTTGAACAATTTAAACAAGGCAACAACGCTGTTCATGCTTACTACCAAGAATTCAAATCTTATATGCATCATTGTGACATAGAAGAATCTGAGAATGATACAATGAATAGATTCTTTGGTGGTTTGAACCATGATATTCAGGCAAGATTTCAGTATATTCCTCATTGCATTACTGGTATGTATGTCCGTGCTTGTACCTTTGAGAGACAGATACAGGAGGATGCATTAGGTGACTACAAAAACTACTATTCCAGTTCATGCTCACCACCGCCGGTTGGTTCCTCCACCGTTGCACCTCGGATTATGAGCGCGGCATCATCTCAAGGGTATGGTACATTGTCAGCGTCCGTACCTACATCACCTACATCTTTGCGACAAGGTAACAGTAAAGGTATTGATGATATAACTTCACATGAGAATGATGCATGCCTAGTTAACTTGAACGCGTCATGTATTGAGTTACCTGTTGATTTGAGCACACCACCTATTTTAGAGAATCTTGTTACTGTCATGAATGCGTCATGTGATCAAACAACTGAAATATCAACAATTTTGAGTGCACCCATTGAATTAACTGTTGATGCAAAAGAACTAATGTTTAATCATTTTGATATGGCCTCCAATCTTGGTGATGATTCTGTGTCCAATGACTTATTGTATGTTTGCTTATTTAAGCATGTTGTAGCATGTAAATTTGATGCAAGTAAGGTTTATTCACCAAAGTTGGGATGGTTTAATGATGAACATTGCGAATCTTTTGAAATGAATAAGAGCTTCACTTATATGTGCAAACTGAGTTCTAATATTTCATGCCTTCTACTTCTTGTGATAATTTTTTGGCTTTAGTTTTTATGAACTATGAAAGTTACTCATGTATACATGTGTCATACGTGCAAAAATCAAGGGAAGTTAAACTGGATGACATATACATATACAACATGTACACCTTGTCTCTTTTGTTAGCCACATTTCAGATTAAGCAACGCCGAGGACGGCTTTGTTTTCAAAAAGGAGAGGATGATGAGGACATGACTACCTTGGATACGACCAAAAATATTGCATACATGCATATTTGTCAGGTGATTTCTAATGCAAACTATTCAATAATCTATTTATGTTATCCAGAACAAAAATACTTCACACACTTTTGTGTTTTGTCTAATTGCTGGTGTATGGGACATTTGTACAATCCACATATGAAGATAAGGGAAAAAGAGAAGTTTAGGTTGTGTTCAAAAAGTCCTCTCACGTCATTTTTGGGCCAAGAGAAGATAGAGTCCAAGTCTCTCACGTTCTGAATTCAGATTCGTACTACACAGACATACCTGACTCAAAACGCAAACAACTTTTTCATACGGACTCCGAATTGGGTGATTCTTTTTTTGTTGGAAACTAGATTGCGTGCTCTTTCCATCCCAATTGGATTCACCTTCAAATTCTTCAGGACCGTTGAGTTACGGATGAAACAATCTGACATTGCAGCAGAATCCGAGTCAAACTACAAGCCCAAAGGTGTTGCATCACCTCCACTTGGGCCCATGAGCCTTGTACGACCTAGGGTTAGTTTTAGGCTTCCTTGGGACGTCCTCCCACCTCCTTGGCCGCCACCCCTTGATCCTATATAAGTAGATCCATCTAGTAGCTTTTTTCCTTGGGATTTGTTTAGTTAAAAGTTAGCCATTGCAACTTTGTTTACTTTGTTTGTGTCCAACGACCAGACCAAGACCGCTTCCGGATACCCACCATTATCAATACTTCATATATATTTGCGATATTCAGATTGCTTTATCATATTCTTGCTCGTTCTTCGATTTCTTGCAGGAATAGACCTTCGTGGTCAGGCTGACCGTGCTTCCAGCATCGTCAGTAACCTTAGGAGATTGGTTTAGCGGTTGCTAAGGCGCAACGTCGTGCATGTTTCTAGTCGGATCATCAAAGTCGTCTCCACCAAATCAATAGTTATCATCTCATCGAAAGATCGGGACCCTCGCCTCTATCAGCCTGCCTCCTCGTCGCCCGATCGTCGCCGTCGACCACCCCGAGCCCCGCTGCCCTGACCCTACGCCCACCGTGAGCACGAGCCTCCCCCTCTCCTTCCCTCTCCCGCATGCCGCACCCAGGCGCGCCCCCACACCAGCGCCGCTCCACCGCACGATGGCCGCGCCCGGCTACGCCCGCCGCGGTTCCCGCCCCGCCGTCCCGCCTCGTCTGTGTGCGCGCACACCGTGGCCGCGTTCTGCCCTCGCAGTGTTCCCGTGCGCCACTCCGTCCCGTCGCCGCGCCCTCCGTCGTGGCCACCCCAAATCCCGCCCCCTCTCCTCGCACCCCCCTGCCCATTCGTACACCGTGGTCGGGCCGCGCCCTGGTCGTGCTCTTGCGCGTCCTCGCGCCGGCCAGCGCCCTCCCGCCTTGCCCGTTCGCGGCCAAGGCCGCGCCTCTGCTCGCCTCCGCTGAGCCACGCCCAGCCCCGACGCCGCCCAGCCCTGGCCTCGCCTGACCACACTCCGGCACCACCTCCTGATGCCGCCAGCGCCACCCCTCGCCTCGGCTCGCCGTGGCCGCGCTCCGGCGAGCCACTTGCCCGCGCCCGGGCGCCCACTGCCCGCTGGCGCCCATCGCTTGTTCGAGTTTCACCCGATGCCCGTGTGCCCGCTATGGTCCCTGGACCATTGACAGCTGGGCCCCGCCCCTATTAAACGTTTAAAAAAAGGGAATAAAACTAAAAATATATTAATTAATTAATTAATTAAAAGATTAATTAACTTAATTAATTGTATGTAATTAAACTAATCATTTAACTAAACTAATTAACTTTGTTTAATTAATTCGTTAACAAACAGCCAATGACAGTGGGACCCTCCAGTCAGTTTGACTAAGTCAATTGAGTTGTTGACTGATGACATCACGCTGACCTCGTGCTGACGTCATAATGGCATTTGCTAAATTAAATTAATTCTGTTAATTCTAAAAATGCTTTAAAAACTTTAGAAAATCATATAATATAAACCGTAGCTCAGATGAAAAAACTTCGAACATGAAAGTTGCTCAGAACGACGAGACAAACCTGGATATGCAACCCGTTCGTCCGCCACGCATCTCTAGCATAGCGAACACGCAACTTTCCCCCTCCGGTTCATCTGTCCGAAAACGCGAAACACCGGGGATATTTTCCCGGATGTTTCCCCCCTTCACCGGTATCACATCATATCTCGTTAGGGCACACGTAGCACCGCTACTTGTCATGTCATGCATCATTATGCGCATCTGTTTGCATTGTATTCATTGTTTCTTCCCCCTCTTCTCTCCGGTATACTACGAGACTAACGCCGCTGCTGGTGCCCCGTTCGACTACGCTGTTGACGACCATCTTTCTTGCCAGAGCAACCAGACAAGCCCCCCCTTGATCACCATATATCGCCTACTCTACTCTATACTGCTTGCATTAGAGTAGTGTAGCATGTTACTGCTTTCCGTTAATCCTATCCTGATGCATAGCCTGTCATTGTTGCTACAACTGTTGATACCTTACCTGCAATCCTAAATGCTTAGTATAGGATGCTAGTTTATCATCAGTGGCCCTACATTCTTGTCCATCTGCCATGCTATACTAATCACTCGGGAGTTGATCACGTGTATATACCTATACTTTATACATGATACATGCGATGACTAAAGTCGGGTTGGCTCGAGGAGTACCCGCGAGTGATTCACGGATTGGGGGCTGAAAGGACCTTTGTCCCGACGGCCCTCTGGGTGGATATTTGTGGCGGAGCGACAGGGCAGGTTGAGACCACCTAGGAGAGAGGTGGGCCTGGCCCTGGTCGGCGTTCACGGTGTCTTCAAGATAACACGTTTAACGAGATCTTGGTATTTGATCTGAGTCTGGCTACTGGCCTATACGCACTAACCATCTACGCGGGGACAGTTATGGGCACTCGACGTCGTGGTATCAGCCGAAGCCTTCGTGACATCAGCGACTGAGCAGCGCGCGCCGGGTTGGACCGCATAACGCAACTTCCTTTGTAATGGAGGTTGCTAGGTCTACTCACCGGCCGCGTTTGCAATGTGTAGGTGTGCAATGGGCGATGGGCCCAGACCCCTGCGCCATAGGATTTAGACCGGCGTGCTGACCTCTCTGTTGTGCGTAGGTAGGGCTGCGACGTGTTGATCTTCCGAGGCCGGGCATGACCCAGAAAAGTGTGTTCGGCCAAATGGGATCGAGCATGTTGGGTTATGTGGTGCACCCCTGCAGGGAAGTTAATCTATTCGAATAGCCGTGATCTTCGGTAACAGGACGACTTGGAGTTGTACCTTGACCTTATGACAACTAGAACCGGATACTTAATAAAACACACCCTTCCAAGTGCCAGATACAACCGGTGATCGCTCTCTCAAAGGGCGACGAGGGGAGGATCATCGGTTAGGATTATGCTACACGATGCTACTTGGTGAACTTACCATCTACTCTCTTCTCCTGCTGCAAGATGGAGGTTACCAGAAGCATAGTCTTTGAAAGGACTAGCTATCCCCCTCTTATTCCGGCATTCTGCAGTTCAGTCCACATATGATAGCCTTATTCCAGTTGATACCAATGCATACATATGTATTGTAGTTCGTTGCTTGCGAGTACTTTGGATGAGTACTCACGGTTGCTTTCTCCCTCTTTTCCCCTTTCCCTTCTACCCGATTGCTACGACCAGACGTTGGAGTTCAGGAGACAGACGCCACCGTCGACGATGACTACTACTACTCAGGAGGTGCCTACTACTACGTGCAGCCCGCTGACGACGACCAGGAGTAGTTTAGGAGGATCCCAGGCAGGAGGCCTGCTCCTCTTTCGATCTGTATCCCAGTTTGTGCTAGCCTTCTTAAGGCAAAACTTGTTTAACTTATGTCTGTACTTAGATATTGTTGCTTCCGCTGACTCATCTATGATCGAGCTCCTATATTTGAGCCCTCGAGGCCCCTGGCTTGTAATATGATGCTTGTATGACTTATTTTATTTGTAGAGTTGTGTTGTGATATCTTCCCGTGAGTCCCTGATGTTGATCGTACACATTTGCGTGTATGATTAGTGTATGATTGAATCGGGGCGTCACAAATGTTTTCCTTAGTTAACTCATGCATTTTTAAAATCAATTCAGCACGTTCTTTAGCATCAAAATTAACCTTCTCCGAAGATGGAAGAGGCAACAAATCAATAGGTGCACGAGGTAGGAAACCATACACAATTTCAAAAGGGCACATCTTAGTATTAGAATGCAATGGACGATTATATGCAAATTCAATATGAGGCAAGCATTCTTCCCACATTTTCTTGTTATTCTTCAAAGCAGCCCTAAGCATAGTAGACAATGTTCTATTGACTACTTCAGTTTGTCCATCAGTTTGGGGGTGACAAGTAGTACTAAAAAGCAGCTTAGTCCCCAACTTAGCCCATAAACATCTCCAAACGTGGCTAAGAAATTTAGTATCAGGATCTGAAACAATAGTATTTGGCACACCATGCAAGCAAATAATTTCACGAAAGAACAAATCAGCAAAATTAACAGCATCATCACTTTAATGACATGGTATAAAGTGTGCCATTTTCGAGAACCTATCCAAGACAACAAATATGCTATCCCTCCCCTTCTTTGTTCGAGGTAAACCTAAAACAAAGTCCATAGATATATCCTCCCAAGGAACACTAGGTACAGGCAAAGGCATACATAAACCATGAGGATTGAGTTGTGACTTAGCTTTTTGACATGTAGTGCAGCAAGCAACAAAACGCTCAACATCCCGTCTCATCTTTGGCCAAAAGAAATGTGTAGAAAGTATATCCTCCGTCTTCTTGACGCCAAAGTGTCCCATTAATCCTCCTCCATGCGCCTCCTGCAACAACAAAAGACGAACGGAGCTAGCTGGACTGCATAGCTTGTTAGCACGAAACACAAATCTATCGTTAAGAATGAACTTGTTCCAAGTTCTCCCTTCCTTACAATTCTGCAATACATCTTTAAATTCAGCATCATGAACATATTGATCTTTGATGGTCTCCAAACCAAATATTTTTAAGTCAAGTTGTGAAAGCATAGTATAACGACAAGACAATGCATCAGCAATAACATTTTCTTTACCCTTCTTGTGTTTAATGACATAAGGGAAAGTCTCAATGAATTCAACCCATTTAGCATGTCTACGGTTCAGTTTTGCATGACTTTTAATGTGTTTCAAAGATTCATGATCAGAATGTATAACAAATTCCTTGGGCAATAAATAATGTTGCCATGTTTCTAAGGTCCGAACAAGAGCACATAATTCTTTATCATAAGTAGAATAGTTCGGACTAGGCCCACTCAATTTTTCAGAAAAGTATGCAATAGGTTTGCCATCTTGTAATAACACACCTCCTAATCCAATTCCACTAGCATCACATTCAAGCTCAAAAGTCTTATTGAAATTAGAAAGTTGGAGTAAAGGAGCATGTGTCAACTTATCTTTCAATACCGTGAAGGCTTCTTCCTGTGCGGTACCCCAAACAAAAGGCACATCCTTCTTTGTAAGCTCGTTGAGAGGTGCAACAATGGTGCTGAAATCTCTCACAAAACGCCTATAGAAACTAGCGAGGCCAAGGAAACTCCTCACTTGTGTGACTGTTTTGGGCTGCGGCCAACTCTCAATAGCTTCAATCTTGGCTTTATCAACTTCAATTCCCTGTGGAGTAACAACATAGCCAAGAAAAGATACTCGGTCGATGCAAAAGGTGCACTTTCCAAGGTTACCAAACAAACGTGCATCACGTAGAGGAATAAAAACATCACGTATATGTTCCAAATGTTCCTCCAAAGATTTGCTATAAATCAATATGTCATCAAAGTAAACTACCACAAATCATCCAATGAAAGCACGTAAAACTTCATTCATTAACCTCATGAAAGTACTAGGTGCATTAGTTAACGCAAAAGGCATGACTAACCACTCATATAATCCAAGATTAGTTTTAAATGATGTTTTCCATTCATCTGCCAATTTCATACGAATTTGATGGTATCCACTACGCAAATCAACTTTGGAGAATATTGTAGAGCCACTCAATTCATCAAGCATATCATCTAGCCTAGGAATAGGATGACAATAACGAATAGTAATATTATTAATGCCTCTGCAATCAACGCACATACGCGACGTACCATCCTTTTTTGGCACTAAAATGATAGGAACAGCACAAGGACTAAGGGATTCGCGTATATAACCTTTGTCGAGCAGTTCATGTACTTCACGCATAATCTCCTTCGTCTCCTCTGGATTGGTACAGTATGGTGCACGGTTGGGTAATGATGCACCGGGAATTAAGTCAATTTGATGCTCAATCCCTCGAATAGGTGGTAATCCCGGTGGCACGTCTTGTGGAAAGACGTCAGCAAACTCCTGCAAAATGTTAGTGACAGCAGGAGGCAAAGAGGAAGGCACGTCCTCGAATGAAAATTATGCCTGTTTGCACACAAAAGCATAGCAAACAAATTTGCTAAAATCTGGATCATCAATATCAGATTTGGTGGCAAGTAAACATGCACTTTTCAATTTAATTTCAGAAGCAACACTAGATTGTTTATAATTAGGCTGCATTTGTTGCTCAAATTCTTTTGCCACAATCTGATTTTCACTCTAATTTTTCTCCTGTTTTTCTTTATTAGCTCTATTAATATCATCTTTCAAAATGGAATCAGGAGTCATAGGAAGCAAAGTAATATTTTTATCCTTATGAACAAGAGTATACTTATTGTTTCTACCATGGTGTACAGAATTTTTATCAAATTGCCATGGTCTACCAAGTAATAAGGAACATGCTTGCATAGGTACCACATCACAAACAACATAATCAGCATATGTAGAGATACTAAAATGTAGACGAACAGTACGTGTTACCTTAACCTTGCCGCTGTTGTTGAACCATTGGATGTAGTAAGGATGTGGATGTGGTCTTGTGGTGAGAGATAGCTTCTCCACCATCTCCATGCTAGCCAAGTTATTGCAGCTCCCTCCATCTATGATGACGTAAACAGAACGTTCCTTCACAACTCCCTTTTATGGAAAAAATTATGCCTCTGATTTTGCTCAGCTTGTGTAACCTGCACACTCAAAACACGTTGAGCAACTAAACATTCATACCTGTCAGCATCTTCAGCAGCCATGTATTGCGTCTCATGATCAGAATCATCTCCACCGTGTTCTTCACGTGTAATAAGAGCCAAAGTCTCCTCATCATAGTGACTAGCGGACTCATACCCACCATCCTCAGTAGCAATCATCACATGCTGAGACTGGCATTCTCTCGCATAAAGTCCTCTTCCCTTACAACAACGACAAATAATATCACTTGTGTGCCCTGTTGATGCCATGGAAGCAGAAGAGCTCTGCGCAGGTCCAGCAAGTGTGCTCTTGGCAGATAGTGGGGGTTGTGCCTGCTTTCTTGTATCACGGCTGGAGGTGGCACCTGATGGAGGTGCTGGCGGAGTGGAAGTAGAGGATGCACGTGGTGTCCATGACGAAGATCGACCTGCAGAAAAGTTAGTTCGTGCCAATGCCTGTCGATCCTGCACTTCACGTTCAGCTTTACAAGCAAGATGGAATAAACGAGTGATATTAGTATACTCCTTATACTCTAAAATGGTCTGAATCTCTCTATTTAATCCACCCATAAAACGTGCAAGCATAGTTTCACTCTCCTCAACAATACCACATCTAATCATGCCAGTTTGTAATTCCTGATAATATTCTTCTACAGAATTTTTTCCTTGTCTTAAGCGCTGCAATTTTTGAAGTAATTCACGTTGATAATATGGTGGAACCCAATGAGTATGCATAGCAGTTTTCAAAGCAGCCCAAGTAGCTGGAATAGGATATAATCTAGAATGTTCATACCACCAAACACATGCAAAGCTAGTGAAAGCACAAACAGCAGCAGGAACACGTCTCTCCTCAAGATATTGTAAACATGTAAATCGTTGTTCAGTTTCTAACTCCCAAGTAAGATATATATCAGGAACATATCTACCCTCAAATGGTGGAATATTCAATTTTAGTTAAGGACATGGTCATGATCTCGTACCTGAGGGTGAGCCCTACCATTGCCATTATTGGCATGTGGACGACCTGGTGGTTGCGGTGCTGGTGGTGGTACGTAGTTCTGATTTTGATCAACCTCATCCTCGTAATCTCCTGCAAAATCATCCTCCTCCGCATCAGCAGCAGGAGCCACAGAAGTATCAACAGCAGCACCAACAGTTTGGCCAGGTGCAAGTGGGAGATGGCTCGCTCGGCGGAGGGCTGTTTCACGATGTGTAGGTAGTCATTGTTGTTGTTGTAGAGGTGCGTTAGGTGCATCCGGTGGTGGTGGTGGAAGACGCGCGAGCAATTCATTAAACCTGTTATCGAGCTTTGTTTCGAACGTCTTCTCCATGCCATCTATCTTCTCCATGGCCTCTTCAAATCTTTTTAGCACATCGTGCACCTGTCCACTCATCATTTGCTGAAATTTATCATGCAACTCCTTATTCGTCATGTTCTCCTAGTTAGTCTCGTCGGCTTGTGATCCTGCCATGGTGTACGTGCATCTAGTGCCACCCCTAGTTGGTTTTGGAGTATTGACGACAAACCTAGTTGAGGGACTAATGTGTTTGTGAGAATTGCAGGAAAACACAGGTAGAAGTCCCTCATTGATTCGGTTTTACTACCAGAGATGACCCCTAAAAATGTACGAAGACATTGAAGACAATGGTGGTTTATGAAGATATTCATATTGAAGACAATGACATGATAAGACTCCCTATGAAGCTTTTGAAACTCGAAGACCTAGATCCTTCGTAGTTTTATTTCATTCATGTTGCGTCATAGGAACCACCGTACTGTTAAGAGGGGTCGAAGAGAACCAGTCAGAATGACTGAAGTGATGCCTAATTCAAATCCTATGTCTTCGAGCGAAGCCTATGAGAGAAAATCTTGTCCAGAGTCAGACAAGTCAGCTTTACTTGTAGCCCAAGTAAAGTTGCCGTGTGAGTTCGAAATCCGACCGTTGGTACACGTGTCAATTCCTTAGTGACCCAGGGTCATTTCGGACAGATCAGGTCGGGTTGCCAAGTGGCTATAAATAGTCCACCCCCCCACAACCTTAAATGGTTGGCTGCTCAAATTTCAGTGCACGGCTTTTGTCGTTTGAGAGCAACCCACCTCGAAGCCTTTGAAACAAAAATTCCCAGTGAGGAGAAAAGCCCTAACCACCCAGAGCCAGAGTAAATTGGGCATCACTTAAGTCTTCGTGTCTGTGTGATTTGAAGACATATTACACTTGAGGACTGTGCATCCTCCAGACGGTTAGGCGTCGTGTTCTGAGCATCCAAGAGAAATTGTGGATTGCCAGTGAACGAAGTCTGTGAAGGTTTGGGAGTCTACCTTGAAGACTTACCAGAGTGATTGGGCGAGGTCTGTGTGACCTTAGCTCAAGGAGAAAACGGTGAGGACTGGGTGTCTTGGACTAAGTGTCCTTGACTGGGTGTCCGGGACTGTGTGTCCTTCGGTTTAAATACCTAGCTGCTCCAACCAGACGTACAGTTGTCACAGCAACTGGAACTGGTCCAACAAATCATTGTCTTCAACGTGTCACTGGTTTCATCTTCACTTCCCTTCATTTACAGTTAATCATTGTGAAGCCATTGCATGCTTGCTTTATCTTTTGTCTTCACAACATGAAGGTATGATCTGTTCGGCTTCATAACTTCTTCCTACCTGATCCTTATTACACTGAAGCTGTTTGTCATTGCGCTTTCACTCTATTGAATACATGACCATGGCTGCCCTAGTGTAATCTAACTTCCGCTGCATAGTAATAGGCATAATCTTCACTGTTTGTCTTCATAACTCTCACGTTTTGAAGACTTTCATAAAAATCGCCTATTCACCCCCCCTCTAGTCGATATAACGCACTTTCAATTGGTATCAGAGCATGGTGCTCCCTTGTTCTGTGTGATTCGGTTTAACCACCTGGAGTTTTAGCTATGTCGACTGCAGGGATAATCAAAGTCTCCGCTGCTTGTCCCGTCTTCGATGGAACTGAATATCCCTACTGGAAGAATAAGATGCGCATGCATCTTGAAGCCATTGACGTCGACCTATGGTATGTCGTCGAAAACGGCGTTCCCAAGGCTGGAGAAGGTGTCACTGCTGCTGATGTCAAGAAGTTCGTTCAACTGGACTCTACTGCCAAGAATATCATCTGTGGTCATCTGACCAAAGGACAGTATGGCCGTGTGAGTGCCTTGAAGACATCCAAACTGGTCTGGGATTGGCTCTCCAAAGTTAATGAAGGCATATCAACCCAGAGAGATCAAAGAATCAGTTTCCTTCGCAATCTCTTCAACCGCTTCAAACGAAATGACAATGAGAATGTCCAGCACACCTTTGATTGGCTCATTGACATCACAAATGAGCTTCAAGCCCTCGGCGCTACTGAGATCACCAAACATGAAATCGTCAAGACGCTGCTGAGATCACTTGATAGTTCGTTTGACATTCTGGCCCTGATGATTCAAGAACGTCCTGATTTCAAGACACTCGATCCGTCTGACATACTTGAGAGGCTCAACACACATGAGTTTCAGCTTTCTGAGAAAAGAGATATCTACGGCCCAAACTATGGGCGAACTCGTGCCTTGAAGGCAAAAGCTGTCTCCTCATCTGAAGAAGAATCTGACTGCAGTTCTGATGATCCTGAAGACATTGGAAGAGAACTTGCAATGCTAGTGAAGAAGTTTCAAAAATTCACCAAGAAGAAAGGCTTCAGAAAATCTTCACGATCAAGCTCAAGGAATGATGAAGCTTCTGCTCATGACTACAAGAAGAAAACATGTCACAAGTGCAAGAAAACTGGGCACTTCATCTCTGAGTGTCCACAGTGGGACAATGAGAACAGAAGGAAGAAGAAGAGCAAGGAATATGACTCTGACGACAAGAAGAAGAAGAAATACTCAAAGTCTTCTTCCAAAACTTCATCAAGGTCTTCATCACACAAGAAGAGCTCATCTGGCAAGGCACGTGCGTTTGTTGGAAAGGAGATGGATTCAGAGGAGGAGTCCGCATCTGAGGAGGCAGAGGTGGAGTCTGAGGAGGAGTCTGATTCTGGCATTGCGAGTCTGGCTACAGCATACGTCGCCAAGTCCATCTTCAATACTGAAGACAATGACTGCATCACCGACACCGACGCAAATGACAAGAACGACTCCACTCCTACCTACTGCTTCATGGCACGCGGTGCCAAGGTAAACACACGCACAACTCGCTATGAGACATCCAGTGATGATGACTCTGAATGTGATTCAAAACCTAGCTACAAAACACTTGCTAAAATTGCAACTGAACAACAGAAAGCAATGGAACATATTCAAAAATTGTTAGACAGAAGCGATGATCTGTTGGGTGATGAAATGACTCAATCTGAATCCTTAATTGAAGACATAAAAAAACTTCACGTTAAGTATCAGGAACTTGAAGATCGTCATGATACTCTCTCAACAACTCATGAAAAGCTTTCCTATGATTATCTTCAAAGGAAGCAAGAACTTGAGAAATTGAGGGTGGCTCATGAAGATCTTCAAAAGGAAAACGAGTCACTTCGCGCTGAACAGATCAGTCCCGCTCAGGAAGGATTTGAACCACCATGTCTTAAATGCATTGAGCGTGATAATGCTGCTTCTATTGCTGAATGTTCCACTGCTACTACTGTTTCAATATCTTCAACTGTTGATGTGGTAACTAACCCCTCTGCTGAGGATACCACTGCTATTGCTGATGAGAATGCTAGGTTGAAGACATTGCTTGAAACAGGGATGTACAAAAGTCTGAAAGGGCATCAGACATTATGTGATGTCCTTAAGAAGCAGATTCTGAACCGAAACCCTAGGAAAGAGGGTGTTGGGTTCGTGAGGAAAATTAATGCAGATGGGTCTTACTGGAAACCTGAGCAGTACCCCAAAACCACATGGGTTGCTGCAAAGGAATTCTCAGCAGATCCATCCAATCTGTCTGGCTTCACTTGTGCTAACCCAATTATCATTGATGAATCCTTTGATGCAAACTATAAACTGTTTAAGAATCAGAATGATGAAGTGTTTGCCAGGTACATTGGTACTAACTGTAGGAATGGACCGCCTATGAAGAAGATCTGGGTTCCGAAAACATGTCTGGAAAATCTTCCTGTGAATGTCTTCGTGACACCTCACTTGAAGAAGAAAAACCTCAGACCAAAGGCTTCATATGGCTCAAATGCTTCATACAAAGAGAGGACTCACCTGAGTCGCACTAACGCAAATGTTTTGCAGGGGAACCATACTCAGGCATATGAATATGAGAGTGGTTCATCGAACCGTCATGTTCATATGACCAAAAATTATTCTGCTTATTCCTATGAGTATTATTGTCCACCTGCTAGACTGTTTGCTAAGGTTTCAAAGCCAAAATTCTCAGATGCTGCACTTAGACTTATAGCTTCTAAGCCACCCTTGAAGATGTGGGTGGTTAAGAAAGCTTAACTCTCCTTTGCAGGGAAAGGTCTCCAGCACAAAAACAAAATCTTCAGATGCTATTGCTGGGGACCATAAAAATCTTGTGGGGCACAAGATAAAATGCCCAAATGGCATCATTATGTACTTCGTTCCTGAATCGCATGCTACTCTCCCCATTAGTCCTAATCTGGATCTAAGTTTTCATAACCCACTGGTTCGTCAAATGTTTATGCTTCACAACACTCTTCGTGAAGCCTATCCCCCTAACTGCACTGTAGGGTACGATACCAGCGACTTCAAAGTCTTTAGAATGGATTATTGACAGTGGGTGTACAAATCACATGACTGGCAGAAGAAGCCTTCTTATGGACTCAACTTTACGTCCATCCGACAAGAGCCACATTACATTCGCTGACACTGGTAAAAGTAAGGTATTGGGTCTAGGTAGAGTTGAAATCTCAGAGGATCAACACATGGATAAAGTCATGCTTGTTGAATCCCTTGGCTTCAACTTAATGTCTGTCTCAATGCTTTGCGATTTGAATATGATTGTAATGTTTGGCAAATATCGCTGCCTGGTGCTAATGGAATCTGACAAATCTCTAGTGTTTGAAGGGTATAGGAAAGGTGATTTGTATGTGGTAGATTTCTCAGCAGGACCACAACTTGCAGTATGTCTTCTTGCAAAAGCTTTAGAATGCTGGCTTTGGCATCGAAGGCTTGGGCATGCTGGCATGAGGAACCTTCACACCCTTGCAAAGAAAAAGCACGTCATAGGCATCGAAGGCGTCAAGTTCAAGAAAGATCACTTATGCGGTGCCTGTGAAGCAGGGAAGATGACAAGGGCAAAACATCCTTCGAAGACAATCATGACCACTACTCAACCCTTCGAATTGCTACACATGGATCTTTTCGGTCCCACTCACTACTCAACTTTTACTACTTCTGCATGCCTCTATGGCTTCGTAATTGTTGATGATTATTCTAGATATACTTGGGTGCACATAATCCTTTACAAGACTGAAGTGCAGGATGTCTTTAGACGCTTCGCAAATCGAGCTATGAACAATTTTGGCGCCAAGATAAAGCACATCAGAAGTGACAATGGCACTGAATTCAAGAACACTGGCCTTGATACATATCTGGATACCTTGGGCATCACACATGAATTCTCAGCTCCATACACGCCACAGCAGAATGGCGTCGTCGAACGCAAGAACAGAACACTCGTTGAGATGGCCAGAACAATGCTAGATGAATACAAGACTCCAAGAAAATTCTGGACTGAAGCCATTGATACTGCATGCCATACAATCAATCGTGTTTATCTTCACAAGCTCCTGAACAAGACATCCTATGAACTCCTAACTGGCAAGAAGCCAAATGTCAGTTATTTCAGAGTATTTGGCGCAAAATGCTGGATCAAGGACCCACACCACACCTCAAAGTTTGCTCCAAAGGCACATGAAGGCTTCATGCTTGGATATGGAAAGGATTCGCACTCCTACAGAGTCTTCAATCTCTTCCACTACAAAGTGGTTGAAACAGTGGATGTGCGATTTGATGAAACCAATGGATCACAAAGAGAGCAATTGCCAAATGTGCTAGATGAAGTTCCAGCAAATGAATCAATCAAGCTTATGGGAACTGGAGAAATTGTACCCTCTGAAGCTCAACCTGAAGAAGAACTTATCATCTCAGCCCCTGATCCACATGAAGACAATGCTCAGACTGAAGATATACCTTCAAATGACCACATAGATCAGCAAGAGCAAAGTCTTCGCACCACACACCCTCGTGTTGCAAATGAAGTACAAATTGACAAAATACTGGACAGCATCAATGCACCTGGTCCACTCACTCATTCAAGGGCAACTCAGCTAACAAACTTCTGTGGGCATTTCGCATTCGTCTCAATATCAGAACCCAAGAAAGTTGAAGAAGCCTTCATGGAACCTGAATGGATTCAAGCTATGCAAGAAGAGCTTCAACAGTTTGAGCTGAATAATGTATGGGAACTGGTTAAGCGCCCTGATCCACGGAAGCACAACATAATAGGCACCAAATGGATATACCGCAACAAGCAAGATGAGCATGGTCAAGTTGTCAGAAACAAAGCTCGTCTAGTTGCTCAAGGATATACTCAAGTGGAGGGCATTGACTTCGATGAAACATTTGCTCCTGTGGCTAGGCTTGAAGCCATACGCATACTACTGGCCTATGCAAATCATCATAACATACTTCTCTATCAGATGGATGTGAAAAGTGCCTTTCTCAATGGCAAGATTGAAGAAGAAGTGTATGTTGCACAACCACCTGGCTTTGAAAATCCAAAACATCCTGATATGGTATACAAGCTCAACAAGGCACTGTATGGCCTCAAACAAGCCCCTAGGGCCTGGTATGATACACTCAAGTACTTTCTGAAAAGCAAAGGCTTCATACTTGGTTCCCTGGATCCCACTCTTTTCACAAAGACATATGATGGTGAACTGTTCGTGTGCCAAATATATGTGGATGACATTATCTTCGGGTGCACCAATCAGAAGTATAGTGAAGAGTTTGGATACATGATGCCAGAGCAATATCAGATGTCCATGATGGGGGAGCTAAAGTTCTTTCTCGGTCTTCAAATACGGCAACAACGCAACGGCATCTTCATATCTCAAGAGAAATATCTTAAAGAGTGCCTGAAGAAGTTCGGTATGCAAGACTGCAAAGGCTTCACAACACCAATGCCAGCCAAGCATAATCTGGGTCCCGACGACAATGGTAAAGAGTTCGATCAAAAGGTATACCGCTCCATGATTGGGTCTTTGCTTTATTTATGTGCATCTAGGCCAGATGTCATGCTTAGTGTTTGCATGTGTGCTCGATTTCAAGCGACACCAAAGGAGTCGCATCACTTAGCTGTGAAGCGAATTCTTCGATATTTGGCTCACACCCCAACTCTAGGATTATGGTATCCAAAGGGCTCAGAGTTTGATCCGGTTGGATTTTCAGATGCTGATTATGCTGGTGACAAAGTTGATCGCAAATCTACATCAGGCACATGTCATTTTCTGGGACGATCACTTGTATGTTGGTCTTCAAAGAAGCAGAACTGTGTATCTCTCTCCACTGCTGAATCTGAATGCATTGCTGCTGGATCTTGCTGCGCTCAGCTTCTGTGGATGAAGCAAACACTCAAGGATTATGGCATTCATCTGAAGCAAGTGCCACTTTACTGCGACAACGAAAGCGCCATCAAGATTGCCAACAACCCAGTTCAGCACTCGAAGACAAAGCACATTGAAATTCGTCATCACTTTCTCAGAGATCATGTTGTGAAGGAAGACATTGATATCATACACGTCAACACTGAAGAGCAATTGGCAGATATCTTCACAAAGCCCTTGGATAAGAAGAGATTTTGCAAGTTACGGTGTGAGCTAAATATCTTGGAATCCTCAAATGTCTTGTGATCAGGCACACATCCTAACACTTATGCATATTGATGACTTAGATGTGCAACACACGAAGTAGCTTATATCTTCAATCAATGAAGACATACATTCTAAGTGTGAATACATTAATGTGGAATTTGACTTCGGAGCGCCACGATAATTGTGCGCCGTGTCTGGGTCTAATACTTCCTATACGGTGGGTAACGCCACCACCAAACGTTCCATTTTGAAGTGTTTCTCTCATGGCGTCACCTCTCAATGTCTTCACAATTGGTTTGGCTTCATTCTCTGTATGTCTTCATGATTATCTTCACTGCGTTGATTATATGGATATATATGTACTGATGTTCTGTCCTCTACAGCATTCACTTATAGCTATGTCTTCTTGGTTGAATCTTTTGAACTAAGTGAATGTGATCGGACCCTAACCTCTCTATGCTTTCTATCTCAAACTCTATCTCTCCAAGTCATATGCATTCTGTTGAAACTGTCGAATGTCTTCACTGTGTCCTTGTCAGCCGAAGACATTGAGACAACCATAAAAGTCAGTTTTAATGCTCATTCCTCCACATAAGATCCGGAGAAGCAGAAACAACCGCCCGATAATTTAGGCGTGCGTGGGACGTGGAACAAATCCCGATAATCTAACTGGCCACGCGTGCCTCAAATGCAAACCGCCAGGGGTACCTGCGTAATAGCGCAGTGCCGCCTCTATCCCTATAAATATACGATTCACTGCGGTCATTATCTCCTTCTTCCACCCTCGCATGAACCCTAGCGCCACCGTTAGCACTCGACGACGCCGGCGACGAAGCGCTTCACTGCTGCAACCTCTCCAACGCCGTTTTCACGCCGACAACGGACATCACTTTCTCCGCCGTCGCCGTAGGTGTCTTCCGTCGCCAAGTTAGGGCACGGAGGATCGAACTGCTCGGCCTCAAATCTCACTTCGTCTAGCAGTTCCAAGTGTGGTAAATGCGGAGAAGTGCACCATCGAGAGACCGTGGGGAGATGTATTATACAAAAATCTCGTACCCAAGTCCAAAGACGAAGCCATTGCTCAAGGATTCTATCCATGCATGGTGAGAGGACCACAGCCAGCTGAGGCACATCCGTCATCACTTCTCTGGTGCCGCGATGATAATCTCTTCAAGCGCAACTTTCAGTTTGCACAACAGTCAGCGAAGATAAACAAGAAGAAATTTGGGCTTGACTTCAACCCTGGTCCCTCCTCACCAAGAGCAGATGGCACACGCAACGCCAATCCCAATATCATCGGGCCGTATGCCAATCTTGCAGGCCTCATCACTCGCATCCTAGTCCAAGGGACTGCTGTGAATGACCCTCCAGCAGATACTGAGTCAGATGACGCCCCTGCTGCTCTGAAGCCAAAGCAGAAGAAGCCAAAAGCTCCAAAAGCTTCAAAGCCAGCCGCTTCTCCCAAGATCGCAAGAGTGAAGCCTTTAGCAACTGCACCTCCTGAAGCCAGTGTGCAGTCAGAAGGCTTATCACGAGTGTCCAAGCACCAAAAAGCCAAGAACCCTCAGCCACACACAGGCAAAGAGCTCACAGCTGTTGACATTCTGCGCTACGAAGCCATTGATCTCTCAAGCGATGAAGATCTTGGAGATGATGCTCTTGAGCAGCTCATCAAGAGCAAGGAGGAGGCTGAAATCTTCAACAATCTGCCTTTGTTTGATGTCGCCATCATCCACAACTTCATCGATGAATGGTTTGACACACCAGACATAAGCTTCAATGATCTGCAGCTACCCATAGGCCTCAGCGTTGCCTTTCAAGGTGCAATCGCTTCAGAACTTGCAATAGCCCAGCGAATTGTAGAACTGAAGCAGAAAATTGATCATGAAAAGGCTCAGTTCAAGAAGCACGTGGCCAAGCTCAGTGTGCAAGAAGTAAAAAACTTCAAGATCATGTTGCACGAGCTGAAAGAAAACTTCCTGAAGACGCGTGCCGAAGCTCAAGGCTCACGAAAACGCATGAAGACTCTGGCTGAACGTTGCGTGCAAGCCTACAATGAGGCAGAAAAGCGCAAGGCACTTGGGCGTCCCGGCATTGACCTCAGGATGGCCGCGAAGAAGAAAAAGAAGGCGGCTGTGCCTGAACCTGAAGCGCCAAGGTCAGAACCTGATGCTCCGATTGTCTTCCCCGCTGCAACGACTGGCTCGAAGCCAAAGAGTCAATCAACCGCCTCACAGCACAAGAAGACACGGACTGCAGAGGCTAAGGCTATGAAGAGAAAACATTCTGAAGCCTCTCCTTCTGAACCCATTATCAAGAAGCGCAAGACCAAGAAATCTCGGGCTGCTCCCACAGAGCCCCTGATAGTTGAACCACTCTGCGTCCGCTATCCTGACGCAGATCGTCAGATGACAGTGCATGAGCCTGGTTACATAGAGGCTCCGCACGCTGAAGACATTCCAGCAGCCAACCCTAATGCTGCTGAAGACATTGGTCCCCAAGACAATGTGCAAGGTGATGCAGCCCTTCCTCAGCTTGAGACAAGCGAACAGATCAGTATTGGTCGTCCATTGACGCCAATCACACAAGATGCGTCGTGGGCAGATCGCCCACAGGAGGAAGATGAGCCCCAACCCACTGCAACTCCACCGGCGCCTACCCTCCATAGGCTTCGCAGAGGGCCAAGGGCTCAGGCTGTTGAAGACATTCCGGCTGCATCAGCCGAAGAGCAAGCAGAAATACCACAATCTCCAACATCCCCGCACCAACAAGATGCAGTTCTCAAGGAGAACGTGCCTGAAGCTAAAAATGTTGAGGCTGCCACAAACAACGCCGAAGCAAATGTGGAGCCCTCCCCAACAACAGCTTCAGAAGACACCGAAGCTACTGCTCCTGAACATTCTGTGCCTGAGTCTGCTGCCGGACCACAATTCCACTATCACATTGCGCACAGGCCCCAGGTCCAGAAGCCGATCCCACGACTACCAAGGTTCCCAGGTCCTTCATCAGCTCCTGGTTCCTTCAATATCAACGGCTTCAGGGCAGATAACACGTTTTTCGACCGCTCCAAGAACCCTTATTCAAGGGAACGGATTGTATCAGATAGGTTCTGGAGCCATCAACAGCGCAGCTATTATTCATGCATCCTCTACAACCAAGGCCGCATCTTTCCTCACAAGCGCCTTGAGGTTGAAGCTGTTGAAGGTCTGCCTGGTCTAGAAGAAGCATTGGATTGCTTCAAGCAAGTGGGTTTGCTGCCATTTATCACTGACGAAGAGCACTGGAACGAAGAGCTTCTGCTCCAGTTCTATGCCACTTTGCTTATCAAAGGCTATAACAGAGATCCGAAGACATGGATCCTGGAGTGGATGACAGGCAATATCCATCATGAAGCCAATGCTTTCGACCTAATTGAGCTTACCGGCCTTCCCACTCCTGGCGAATTCTTTGAAGAAGGGTGCCAACTCCATGCTGAAGCCATTGAGAGCATATTTCAGCGTCCTGAGCCAGATATGAGTCAAATGCTCTCAATGATGAAGCCATTTCCTCCAAATGCACCCCATCCAACTAGGTTCTTCGTTGAAGACTTAGAGTACCTGCCCAGAACAATATATCACATCATAAGGCGGACTCTCTGGCCAGTCAAGGGACACTCTCGATATGCAACGATTGATGGTGCAATGAAGACTCTCATCTTCTGCATTCTTCATGGAAAATGCTTCAATGCACAGGATCTATTCATCCGTCAATTTGCTGCGTCTGCTTCAGAACTGTTTGGCTTAAAGTTTTATGCTCCTTGGGTTATGAGGCTAATCAAGCTTCACTCTGCAATCTCCTATCAACCCTCAGCTCGCAATCATAGGATATTTTTGCCCGATATGGACACATCTGCTGAAGCAATATATCCAGAGCCGGCCAAGCAACCACTAAGTCTTCAGAATGCAGAACACCAGAGCTTCACTCAAAATATTGAAGGTGTTGAAGCTCTCTCTCGCGTGTATCCAATGGCTGGCACCACACGTGCCCCTGCCTCAACTGAAGCCACCAACAGCACAGCTGCAAAGAGACCCAGGAAGCGCACTCGTGCACTCAATGACAGAGAGCTTCTTGTGGCTCTTCACCAAAAGCAAGATAGGCATCACGACTGGCTCAAGAGGCAGATGAGAAGCATCATGCAAGACGTCAATCGCCTCAGAAATATGGCAACCAAGAATGCATTTGTCACACACGAGACCTGTCGCCGCACTTGGAAGGGCCTCACCATGATGTGCCCTGAAGCTGAACTGCATGAGGATGGCTTCACAGAGCACTTCAAATTTGACTCCACGCCTCCAAGAAGAGCGGTGATGCGCAGCACACCATCACTTGAAGAGTCAGAGTTCTCTTCTTCTGCTGCCACCGTGTCTGCCCGTATTATTGAAGAAGAAGACGACGCGACATCATCTCCACCTGCTTCAACGCGCGTCGAATCTGCACCAAGCTCGTCTGCACCACCGCCAAACAACTCCACCGACCCTGCTGCGCCTGGGAACGCGTAAAAACCTCTATGTCTTCAAACCTTTTTGGTCATCACTGACAAAAGGGGGAGAAGCATATGATGGTTATAGTCTTCAAGCGGGTCACTTTGGGCGGGTGCCACTATATTTTGCTACAATTTTGCTTCGTGCTTACAACTCCCGTTCTTGCTACATTTGCTTCTTGAGTTGTAACACTTAGCCTTGATGGCCGTCTGCTACCTGCTTGTCACTCCGTTATGCGAAGATAAATTCCGCATGTGCGATGATAAATTCCGCACTTATCTCTTACTGCAGACGTCCATTTTCCATTATGCATGACATTATCTTCATATACTTTCACATGCATAGTGGATTGTCATCATAAGTTGAAGTGGATCTCCACAAGTACAACCTGCCATGTGCATTTGCATTCAAAAGGCAAATTACTTATATGCACATCTTCAGGGGGAGCCCTTGCAGCTTATGAAGACAAATTCCTTTACTATTTCACAAATTATGTTCCCCGTTGAAAACTTCAACTAGTTTGTCATCAATCACCAAAAAGGGGGAGATTGTAAGTGCATCTAGTGCCACCCCTAGTTGGTTTTGGAGTATTGACGACAAACCTAGTTGAGGGACTAATGTGTTTGTGAGAATTGCAGGAAAACATAGGTAGAAGTCCCTCATTGATTCGGTTTTACTACCAGAGATGACCCCTAAAAATGTACGAAGACATTGAAGACAATGGTGGTTTATGAAGATATTCATATTGAAGACAATGACATGAGAAGACTCCCTATGAAGCTTTTGAAACTCGAAGACCTAGATCCTTCGTAGTTTTATTTCATTCATGCTGCGTCATAGGAACCACCGTACTGTTAAGAGGGGTCGAAGAGAACCAGTCAGAATGACTGAAGTGATGCCTAATTCAAATCCTATGTCTTCGAGCGAAGCCTATGAGAGAAAATCTTGTCCAGAGTCAGACAAGTCAGCTTTACTTGTAGCCCAAGTAAAGTTGCCGTGTGAGTTTGAAATCCGACCGTTGGTACACGTGTCAATTCCTTAGTGACCCAGGGTCATTTCGGACAGATCAGGTCGGGTTGCCAAGTGGCTATAAATAGTCCACCCCCCCCACAACCTTAAATGGTTGGCTGCTCAAATTTCAGTGCACGGCTTTTGTCGTTTGAGAGCAACCCACCTCGAAGCCTTTGAAACAAAAATTCCCAGTGAGGAGAAAAGCCCTAACCACCCAGAGCCAGAGTAAATTGGGCATCACTTAAGTCTTCGTGTCTGTGTGATTTGAAGACATATTACACTTGAGGACTATGCATCCTCCAGACGGTTAGGCGTCGTGTTCTGAGCATCCAAGAGAAATTGTGGATTGCCAGTGAACGAAGTCTGTGAAGGTTTGGGAGTCTACCTTGAAGACTTACCAGAGTGATTGGGCGAGGTCTGTGTGACCTTAGCTCAAGGAGAAAACGGTGAGGACTGGGTGTCTTGGACTAAGTGTCCTTGACTGGGTGTCCGGGACTGTGTGTCCTTCGGTTTAAATACCTAGCTGCTCCAACCAGACGTACAGTTGTCACAGCAACTGGAACTGGTCCAACAAATCATTGTCTTCAACGTGTCACTGGTTTCATCTTCACTTCCCTTCATTTACAGTTAATCATTGTGAAGCCATTGCATGCTTGCTTTATCTTTTGTCTTCACAACATGAAGGTATGATCTGTTCGGCTTCATAACTTCTTCCTACCTGATCCTTATTACACTGAAGCTATTTGTCATTGCGCTTTCACTCTATTGAATACATGACCATGGCTGCCCTAGTGTAATCTAACTTCCGCTGCATAGTAATAGGCATAATCTTCACTGTTTGTCTTCATAACTCTCACGTTTTGAAGACTTTCATAAAAATCGCCTATTCACCCCCCCCTCTAGTCGATATAACGCACTTTCACATGGTTAGCAACAATAGAAACACACAAGAATATGATCCTCCAGACTACTAACAAGAGGTGGTGGTGGTGTCACAAATCCGTCAAGCAAATCTCACATTCTTACCAGTTCTTACCCAGCAGCAGGCGGTGATCGGCAACCGTCGTAGTCAAAACTCTCAAAGCTTGGATAGAGCGATTACCAGGGAGAGTCAAACGCACGACGTAGATGTATGTGGAGCTGGGAAGGCTTATAATACGGTAGAAAAAAGGTTCAGCAATAATCAATTCAGAGATGCAAAGTTGAATAAACGCTCAACGACGGTACTGTGCTGGTCCTAGGCTAGACCGTGCTAGAGACGCGAGCCTAGAACACTAACAAAATCACGGCGCTGCACATAAACAATGGAGGAGCACACTCTGAATTTTTTCCTTTTTTTCTCTTTTTTTGCACTTTTTTCGCTCTTTTTTTTGCTCCGCAATAATTTTTTTTCGAAAAAGTCTACAAATGGTCTAAAAACTGCCTAGCCAAAATTTTCCAGACTTAGTTTTTTTTTGAGTTTGGAACTATTTTTCTTCTGCGGGTAGCACGGAATCTCGGGAGTCCTACTCGGTCACAACTCGGAGTATGGCATGATCCGGAACTCGAAAACAATGCAACACTTACTGGACTCGGACTGGTGGCGGAGATGAATCTGGTGGAATCTCGGACTGGTGGCGGATATATGTTGCAGGTGAACTCGGATTGGCATGATGGCGGGGGATATGTGGTGGCGTATATGGACTCGGATTGGTGGTGAATATGGCAGCGATGATGAAGTTGGTGTGGTGGTGGTATATGGCAGCAGCGATGATGATGATGCGGTGGTGATATATGGCAGTGGCGACGTGACAACCTGTGAACAGAACTCGAAACTCTAAAGGACTAGACGCTAAGACCAGCAACTTGACACGACGATGCAACCGCAAATTAAACAAAGCAAATACAGAAAAGATTATGCAAAGGCTCAGATTGCTTCGGATAGGATGAACTAACCCTAATTTTTTTGGCTTTTTCGTGGACTATAGGTACGAAGAATAGACTCGATCTAAACTACGAAAAACTGTAAAATCTCACCGAGCAACCTGAAAATTTGATACCACTTGATAGAGGCAAAGGTGTCCCGATGTTTTGATGAGATGGTGTCTTTCGTTTTCTGTGGGAGTCGACCTTGATGATCCGACTACGAACGTGTGAGACGTCGCGCCTTAGCAATCGCTAAACCAACTTCCGAGGGTTATTGACCACGCCGGAGCACGATCAACCTGACCACGAGGGTCTGTTTCCTGCAAGCAAATGAAGAACAAGCAAGAAACTGAGATTGCAATCTGGATATTGCGAATATAAGATGAAAGCTTTATTGATCAAGGTGGGCTTCGGTGACGCCTTGGTCTGGTCGTTGAACACAAACGAAGTGCGCGAAGTTGCAGCTATGGCGAACTTTTGATCTAAACAAAACCCAAAGTCTAAACGACGCCCTAAGGGCTGTATATATGGAGGAGAGAGGGGGAATTTCGTGGCCCTTGGTGGAGGGGTCCGAAACCAACCCTAACTCTTGTTTGCCCACACATACGGACTCTAAAAACAGCCTATACTTAAGTACTTCGAAAAGACATGGGCCTGGCCAAATAATAAGGTGACGCGGCACCTAAAATAGCCTCTGGACGAAATTTATGAAGTGGCATCTTGTATATTTCGTCCCGTGCTTCATGCACTCATTATGGTGGCTTCAGAGTCCTGGAATCATCACTTGTAACTCCGTTCTTGTTCCCCTTGCGCATGCCATCATCTCCCTACTTGAACTTGCTCCAAGGTTCATCTTTCTTGTCTAAGCTAGGCCGTTCATTTGTAAGCAAAACAAATGTATCCAATTTAGGCAGCATCGTATTCTCATGAACATTAGAATCGTTACCAAGAAACGAAAGTACCTGATAATTCAATTGGCGTGCGCGAGCTCTAGTAATCGGTCCAGTATGTATAGCAGCAGGGGCTGTGGGTGTAACAATGGTATTGATGTCCTCATCACCAACTTCGACAAGCCTATTGAGATTCATTGTGATGCTAGCGGTAATGGCATAGGAGGTGTGTTAATGCAAGAGAAGCGCCCCATCGCTTACTTTAGTGAGAAACTTTCCGGAGAGCAACTCAACTATCCCATCTATGACAAAGAGCTATTGATGCGGAGCATCCCAAGGTCATCCCCATGAACCTACCATCGTCTCATCAAGTGCCTACCGGACCCATGACTCGATCACGTGCAAGAACCCTTGAAACCGAGGTGACATCTCTCCTCTCACAATTCCACTTCGATGCACATGCAGCATGGCTATTACCTCATATGGATACTTTGTGCGTACTCAGGTACAATGGAGAAGCTAAGGATCAAGGACAAGAAGAAGAGGAAGATGGACGAGAAGACGGAGAAGAAGAAGGGCTGCCAGAAAAGTCCCAGCTACCGGACGACCAGCCAAGACCGGACGTCCGGCGCCTGAAGCATCAGCCGAGTCCCAGCCAGCGGACGTCCGGTCCAGACCGGACGACCGGTGCGCCGACACCCGAAGCAAACGAGCGGACATCCGGTCCGGACCGGACGACCGGCGCACCTACACCCGAACCAAAGTCATCGAAAGACCGACGTTTCCGGACATCCGGCACCCCCATCACAGAGCGGAACCAGCGGACGACCGGAGGACACTGGATATCCGGCAGCTCCTGAGACACCGGATGACCGGTCCCCAGCGGATGTCCGGTACCTGTCTACGCACAGTGTTTGGGCCCGAGGCCCATGTACCCCTTCACTTCGCCTCCATTTGCACTTAGACTATAAATAGACCCCCAATCATCCTAGCTAGGGTTAGCATTGGTTTAGCTCATTTGAGAGATAGAGCATTGCTCATCCATATCGGATCTACTCCACGAGAGAGACCGCGGCCCCTCTTCGGAGAAGATCCACCTTGGATTCAAGACCCCATTACGGGAAGATCCCCTTGTGGATTCAAGACCTCCACACAGAGAAGAACCGGTTACCGTGTATCGTCCCTAGTTGTCCGTGGATTCGTGTATTCGTTCTATGTACTCGAGGATCTAGCCCATGTGTGACTTATTTGTGTCGGTTTATTGATTTTCTCTTGTGTTTTCCATCCGTTCATCCTCGTGTTCTTCGTGTTTTCCCCGGGATCCGCTCCTTTCGTGAAAGATCGGGCGATTAGGGTCTCCACCCTACATCATCTTGGATCAGAGCCAGCTTGTCTCGTGATATCATCTTGGTATCATGAACGTGGTTGATCACGATTTCGGAGCCCCCTCTTTGTTTTTCTAGCTTGATTTTGTTGTTTTTCGTCCCAATCCAAAAATCCCCATAAAATAGACCTAAATTTTTTCTTGTGTTTCGTGAGTTTTGATGATGTATTGTTGGTTTTCATCCGTGAATTTGTTGTGTTGCACGTGGATCTCACCTTCCCCCACCATCTCCACCTCGAAATCCCTCCCAAATTCCCCATATTCCGCCCAACACTGCCTCCCGGATCTGAAATTTCGTGTTGACCCCTACCACCGGACGACCGTCACTTCACCGGACGTCCGGCGACCCAGGAAGCACTGGACGTCCGACCTTACCGGACGACCGGCGACCGGACATCCGTCCACTTCCGGATAACCGCTACTTCCACCACATCATCCGCTACACCACCTCCAACTTCCGCAAACCGTTCCAATATCCCAACCCACACCACCACTTACCCCATAAATACTCCGACGATTTTGGTCGCATTTGGATTTGAGAATTTGAGTTGCGGTACTGTATCCTTTTGTGTTTCAGCTATCTAGGTACGGTCCGACATCGACATCACCACCGCTCATCTTTGCCACGGACGCGTCATCAACAACGAACACCTCGAGTACGACTTGGTACTCGTGCCACCATTTTGACACCATACCGGAAGCAAGACCGGTAACTTCATCTTGATATTGGACATATCACTCTTGCCATTACATTGATAGCCATCATCGCCTTACTCCTTTGCGTTGCTTACCCATCCAGACTAGCCATTGATTATTGCCGGCAACGAGACTTGTGCACTTTAGTGATCATACTTCCCATAACATACATACATACATCATTGTTGCCTATATTGGTATCATCTCTTGTGTCACAAAGTTGTCATCGCATACTCACTTGCTATCTTGGTTCGTCAAGCATTGCATGAGAAAAGAGCTGAAACATCAAAGAGCCAACCAAGCTTATAAGCAAAGAGGAAAGATAAGCAAAGAGCTTTTAAGCAAGAACCATAGCATCATACAACATTAAGATTGTCATACTCGATCATCTTGGATCATATCGTAGCAACACCTTGCATAAAACATATTTGGGAAGGAAGTCGTTGCATTTTTGCTAAGTAGGTTGTGCACAAGTTCTTGTATCCGCCTATCGTGCAATCGTGCTAGCGTCTCTCTAGTGTTGTGAAACAAGAGCATTTTTGTGGACCACATTTTGGCTCATCCTTGGTTGCAGAACCCCACTTATATTTTTGCGTGTGTGTTTCCGTGTACCGTATATGCTTGGTCTACTTGTCGCATTGCATCTTGCGGATCTTTTCCAACATTATTGAATCTTGCTTACATTCACATTAAAAATTGTGCCACCATCCTAACCAAGCTCCGCCATAAGCTTTAACTTGTGTAGGTGTGAGAAACCGACGAGAATTCGTACTAATTGGTCTATTTCCTTGTCCTACATTGGAGTGATCATCGATTCACTTTCAACTTCGGTCAAGGTACATTTGGTATTCGTTCTTCTCTTTCCACCACTCACACTTGTCTTGGAATGATGGATAGGCCAAGTACTTCTACCAACCCACTCTTCATGGAGCAAGACGACGACATGAACTCCTTCATCACCAAGAGTCACCTCTTTGGTGCACAACGTGCTTTGGATCAAGAGCAACAAGCTATGAGTGAACGCATCAACAACCTTGCCGCCGACTTGCGACTTTCCGAGCAACGTACAAGGGACTACATCGACCACAAGCTCGACGATCACAAGCAAGAGAATGACGCAAGGATGGACGAGATTCGTGCTTTGTTGCTCAACCGCTCTTCTTCCACTTCAAGGAGCCATTCAAGTCGCCACTCCGACTTCACCCTCTCCGGCTCAGGTACACCGACATCGAACACTCTTTGTCGAGCCGCGCGCACCGACCGTCAAGCAAACCTCAATCCGCTTTGGGACACCGACTCTCAAGAGCGCCGACGACGTCAAGCCAAAGAAGCCTTTGCGCTAGCTCAAGAACGACAACAACAACGCCAACATGAAGAGGAAGAACGCGCGCGTCTACAACAACATGCACAAGATGCCGAGGCTCAACGTCAAGAACAACAACTCCGTGACGCTCAAGCACTTGATGCGCAACAAGCTCTACATGATGCGAGTCGAGCCGTTGCCGACCGAGGCCGACAATCACGTGAACAAGAGGAAGCACTTCGCGAAGAACTTCATGAACGACGATTTCAAGCTCGCATGCATCGTCTAGTTCCTCCTCGAGCTCGACGCGCTCCTCCACAAGCTCGCCCAGACCATAAAGTTCATCAAGAGCATGAAGACAATGGGAATCCTCCGCTACAAGAGCAACACGAGGTTGACAACCCTCCCCGTCAAGAGAACCACGAGTTGGACAATCATCTACAACATGGGCGTCATCATCCCCGACCCCAACACAATGAAGAGCAACGCTACGGCAAGCTCAAGTTCACCATGCCCAAGTTCAACGGAAGCAACGACCCCGAAAAATACCTTTCATGGGCATTGAAAGTTGACAAGATCTTCCGTTTGCACAATTATGAAGAAGAGAAGAAGATCGCGATGCCATCCCTTGAGTTCCAAGACTATGTCCTCATTTGGTGGGAACAAGTCATTGAGCGCCGCGAGGCAAGAGGTGATCCACCCATCACTACTTGGGCACAAATGAAGGATGTCATGAGAGCACGCTTTGTGCATAACTACTACAACCGCGACCTCTTCAAGAAACTCCAACAACTCAAGCAAGGAACCAAGAGCGTTGAAGAATACTACAGGAGATTGCAATGATAAGAGCCAATGTGACGGAAGATGATGAGCAAACTCTGGCACGTTTCTTGAATGGACTCAATCGTCCTATCAAGAAGATCGCCGACTTCCAACCATACTCGAATCTCATCGAGCTCGTGCACCAAGCTACCAAAGAGGAATGCCAAGTGCAAGATGATTTCAAGTATGCCAAGTTCTCATCCAAGTCCTACGGCTTCTCCAATAACCAAGCTTCAACGACTCCAACACTGACTACAAGACCGTCTACTTCCAACATCGACAAGTCGTCTTCCAAGAAAGCTTCGCCTACTACAAGCAACTTCAAGCCGAGAGCTTCATCATCATCAACCCCTACCGATGAGACCGTCAAGACGAGTTCCCTCAAGTGTTTCACTTGCGGAGGCCGAGGCCACAAGTCCTATGAGTGCACCAACAAGCGCACCATGATCTTCAACGACGATGGCACTTATGATTCCATGAGCGAAGGAGAAATGGAACCCCTTGAGAAAGTTGCCATGCACCGCCAACTGAACAATGAAGAAGAATAAGTCTTTTGTGATGAAGACTCAAGTCCTGCACTTGTTGTCTCCAAAGTCTTGACTCTCCAACATCACCAAGAAGAAGACCAAAGATGCACCATATTCCACACCAAGGCCGGCATCAATGGACGATCCATCAAGGTCATCATCGATGAAGGGAGTTGTCACAATCTCGCAAGTGAAGAACTTTGCTCCAAGCTCCATTTTCCCAAGACGAAGCATCCACATCCATGCAAAGTGCAATGGCTTAGTGACTCCGGCACTATCCAAGTCGAGCACCGAGTACAAGTCTCCTTCAAAATCAGCGCCTACGAAGACACCTTGGAGTGCGACGTCATCCTAATGACCGTTTGCCATCTTCTCCTTGGACGGCCATGGCAATTTGATAGAGGAGTCGTCCACAATGGGCGTACAAACCACTATAGCTTCAAGATGCAAGGAAAGGAGTTTGTGTTACGACCTATGTCTCCAAGCCAAGTGATCGCCGATAAGCAAGCCACCCATCATGGAGAGAATGGTGAGAGAGTGAGCCACCAAAAAGAGAGTGAGCGCCACAAGCCCAAATTGAGTGCCTCCACGATGAGCGAAAACAAGAACCTAGTTCTATTTGCCACCAAACGTGAGATGAGAGAAGTGTGTGAGAACCCATCTAGTGTCCTACACTACATCCTCGTGTGCAAGGACAATACACCACAAACTAACACTTCTCACACTCTTCCTCTAGTGTTGTCTTCTCTTTTGTAGGAATTTCAAGATGTCTTCCCCGATGAGCTACCTCTGGGACTACCTCCACTACGAGGCATTGAGCACCGCATAGACCTCATCCCCGGAGCACCGCTTCCGAACAAAGCTCCTACCGCGTTAACCCCGAAGAAACCAAAGAAATCCGAAGGCAAGTAAAGCATCTCATAGACCATGCACATGTGCGTGAAAGTTTGAGCCCTTGTGTTGTACCGGTCATTCTTGTGCCAAAACGTGACGGTAGCTTTCGCATGTGCTCCGATTGTAGACCTATCAATGCTATCGCCGTTCCTTATAGGTATCCCATTCCACGCCTAGATGATATGCTAGATGAGCTTAGTGGTGCAACTATATTTTCCAAAATTGATCTTAATAGTGGTTACTATCAAATCCGCATACGAGAGGGTGATGAATGGAAAACCGCATTCAAAACCAAGTTTGGTTTGTATGAGTGGTTAGTCATGCCTATGGGTCTCTTGGAAGCACCGGGCACTTTTATGCGCCTTATGAATCATGTCTTTCGCCCTTACATTGGTATAATTGTTGGTCTTTACTTCGATGACATTCTTATGTTTAGCAAATCTATCCAAGAGCATGTCACCCATGTCCGCACCGTTTTGCAAACTCTTAGGAAAGAGCGTCTCTATGCTAATATGGAGAAATGCCTTTTTGGTGTTGATAAGCTGGTTTTCTTTGGTTTTGTGGTCTCTTCTAAGGGTGTTCATGTAGATGAGTCCAAGATCAATGC